>NC_142063.1:127808535-128120797 GCF_059756535.1 Pantherophis guttatus | reverse complement strand
ATAGATGCCTTAGATGGAAACAATATTAGATTAATTTCCCAATTGGCTGATTAGAGAACTAATCCAATTTCAATCCTGTACAATAAAAGTAAGCTATGCACTTCATTTTTTACAATGCATATATTACAAGTAAGGGATTATAAATATATAGGTAGTCCTCAATTTGTGACCACAATTGAGCCCAAAATGTATGTTGTTAAGTGAGAAATTTGTTAAGTGAGTTTTGCCCCATTTTATGACTTTTCTCACATTTGTTAAATGAATCACTGCAGTTCTTAAATTAGTATCACGGTTGTTAAGTGAATCTGGTTTCCCCACTGACTTTGCTTGTCAGTAGTTCACAAAAGGGGATCACACGACTCCGAGACACTGCAACTGTCATAAATGTGAGTCAGTTGTCAAGCATCCAAATGTAAATCACATATGACCATGGGGATTCAGCAACGGTCATAAGTCACTTTTTTCAGTGCCATTGTAACTTCGAAGAGTCACTAAATGAACTGTTATAAGTCACAGACTACCTGTATATGATTATTTGCACAAACATAAATTAGTTTTTATCATTTAAGTCTGGAAATATAAATCTCTCACAGTCTCTGATACTGTAAATTAGGAAGGATTCTTTCTGAGTTTCTTTCTCTGCCCATTATGCAGCTGAAGGCTATGCCCTCCCTTATCTTATCATTCCCCTAGGCAGCATCTCTTCCCCCTGCCTGTCTCTCAAGGTCATTTCCACGTACCACATCCTCCTCATAAATGGGCACTAAAACTGAGCATAGCAGAATTCATATCTTTAACTTTGATAACATAGATTTTAATAAACGTAATAGCGATTTCTTCTCAGGGCAGTCTAACAAGAGCCTAACAAAAATAGGGAACAGAGGAGGGAGAGAGATTCCTTATAAACAAATAATAATAATAATTAAAAAATAATAACTCCAATCAATTTTTTAAAAATGAAGAGAACAGAAAAGGCCAATGAGATTAGCAAAGATTTTAAATCAGAAAAAGTCTTCTGAGCAGGTCACCAAGTAGAAGCATATACAGTAGAGATTATGTCAAGAAACCTAACACTCAGAATGGGCTTGAGGTAAGTGAAGGCTATGTACATTTCAGAAAAGGCTTATCTAGATATACTCAAAAGAAAAGAATCTGTATACCAACTGCTCATTGAAGATGGCCTGCAATGAAGAATATTTGACTTTTATCTCCTCCAACAAGAAAGTACGGTAGCATCATAATTGTGAAGGGCAGGATAAAGCAGCAGGATAGAAATTTGAGATTAGTAGAAATAGGGAACAATTACTACTTTGTAAAGGTTTTAGTATCCCAGAACAAAAAAAACTGCATTCTAGGATACTGATAGTACCCTAGCCAAATCTTTATGGTAGTCTAGCCAAATCTTTATGGATTATTTTTGAAAATCTCGGAAAACTGATAAAGTCCCAAATGATTGTAGGAGAACAAATTACTTATTATTTATTTATCCTGGCATACTGTTGACTACTGAAGTCTCTCAGAAGTAATAACTAAATAAAGACTTTAAAAATATCATTAAACCAACAGTTAAAAGCCTGTTCAAAAATGAATGCCTTTAAGGGCCTGTTCATTTATTTATTACAGAAATTATGTATTGCCTTATCCAAAGACTCCACAGCATTAAAACACAGAATGAGATTACTTACTCAGGCCTCTATTTTTTTTATTTTTAAAACATTGATAAAACTACCAAATAATAATTATGACAAATTATTAGATAACAAAATACAAAGACTTGCAAACGGAAATAAAACAACTGTGTCAAAAGAAAGCAAAGGTAGTATCAATATAATCATAGGTGCCTTAACTGCAATCCCAAAACAATTGCAGCACCACTTGGCATTGACAAAATCAGAATCAGTCAATTGCGAAAGGCAGTTTTACTTGGAACAGTTTACATCCTGCAAACGATTCCTCTAACACCGTCAAACATCCACATCTGCCTATCCCAGGTCCTTTGGAAGGCCTCAATAGGCAGACCAAAATTCCAAATCTGGCTGATAATGTGACAGACAATTAATATAATCTAATTTGTCAAAAAACCAACACAAGGCAGGCCCAAGACTACTTCATTACCCACTTGGTGGGTCAAAACAGAGTCTTTCTTTCTTTCTTTCTTTCTTTCTTTCTTTTTTCTTTCTTTCTTTCTTTCTTTCTTTCTTTCTTTCTTTCTTTCTTTCTTTCTTTCTTTCTTTCTTTCTTTCTTTCTTTCTTTCTTTCTCTCCCTCTCCCTCTCCCTCTCCCTCTCCCTCTCCCTCCCTCCCTCTCTCTCTCCCTCCCTCTCTCTCTCTCTCAAGCAGGATAAAAGCCAATTGTTCTGAAAGCAAATTGTTCTAAACAGTCAGAATAGAAGTAAGATGGTTCTTCCATTGGACCACTGGCCCCCTCCAGTGTTACAGGGTAGAAACCTCAAAAGGAGCCCCTCCCAAAGGGCTGCACAGGATCAGCATGTTCATCTTGAAGGTGATATTTCTGAAGGTAACTGGAAGCCAAGTCATGTAGAGCTTTATAGATTAAGCTAGCCTTCTGAATTGCATCTCTATGGTGACGAATGCAGTGATTGCAAATGAGCAGTTATTCTGCTATGCTGGCTCTCACCTGTTAGCAAGCAGGAATGTGCTCTCTTTTTACACCCCTGTAATCCAGGGGTGAAATCCAGCAGGTTCTGACAGGTTCTGGAGAACTGGTAGTGGAAATTTTGAGTAGTTCAGAGAACCAGCAAATACCACCTCTGGCTGGCCCCATAGTGGGGTGGGAATGGAGATTTTGCAATATCCTTTCCCCAGGAGTGGGGAGGGAATGGGGATTTTGCAGTATCCTTCCCCTGCCACGCCCACCAAGCCATGCCCACCAAGCCACGCCACGCCAAACAAGCCACGTCCACAGAACCGGTAGTAAAAAAATTTGGATTTCACAATTGCTGTAATCCCTTAATTCAGAGTAGAGTCAGAGCAACTGGGTGGAGCCCAGCATTTATTGGCCAGATGCCCTTCCTGATGCCATGTGGAGTTTGCAGCAGTTATTTTCACTTTGTGTCCTAGGGTAGAAACATCTGTCGCTACCTAATTTTAAACTCTCAACCTTCTGAGTGGGAGGCAAGTGCCTTCATCACTAGGCCACCACATTGCTCCACAGGAAGCAAAAAGGTACATTTTGTGTCAACTCTAGTTTCTAAGTGGTCTTCAAAGGCAGCCCCAAGTGGAGTCAATTGTGATAATTTGAATATGAATTGAGAATAGCATGGGTCAATGACACAGGGGATTCTGGTCCAAGAAGGGCCACAGTGGGAACACCAGCCAAAATTGTAGAACACTCCCCCACCTACAACCTTCTGGACCACAAAAGCTGAGAGTCCAGGAGGATGCCCATGTTTCAGAGCTACTCCTTTGTGGGGAGGGGGAGTACATTCCTTTCCAAAGTCAAATAGAAGCCAGAATCTCCTTAACTACTACTTCCTCTGCTGCCTCTGCTGCCGGTAACACTGGCACACCAATCAAAGACTCTTGAGCCCTCAAAACTCTAGTTTCTTCGAGATGTTTTTATTTCCTCTTGTTCTCCAAACTTCCATTTACTACCTACTCACTTGAAAACTAGCCAGAATCTCCCACTTAAATTCTCATTCTTCCTATCTTCTCCACCATATACTGTGTTTGTTCTAGCTTCCAGGTGCTCCCTAACTTCACTCCCTAAAAAAAGGAATCTCCATAAAGTGCCGCTATTCAGGATGGCCTAGATGTGGGGAAAATAGAGCATTGTTTTTCTCTTTGTGTGTGCATGTGACATGCTAGTAGAGTCAAGTTAGGCATTTTCCAAATTTTTGATAAGCTGAGGCCAAAAGGTTAAGCATCACTGGACTAGCAGCTAAAAGAAGAAATTTCTCCTTAGTTCTAAGTTTCTTCTCTCTTTGATTTGTTTCCACCCATTGCTTCTTGTCCTGCCCTCAGGTGCTTTGGGGAATAACTCGCCTCCCTCTTCTTTGTGGCAGCCCCTGAGATATTGGAACACTGCTATCATGTCTCCCCTAGTCCTTCTTTTCATTAAACTAGATCTCGGCCATCTGTGATCAAATGACCATATACCTTGTTCGTTATATACTAAGAAAATAATAGTAGAATCTCTCTTTCCTGGCAAAATCATATTTTAATAATTATTACCATAATGCCACAAACAGAGCACATCAAACTGAAAACATGATTCTTCTGCAAGGCTAAACATTATGCTTCAATGTTTCCACTATTTTAATTATTAAGAATATCACTTAAAACCTCTGTTCTACAAAGTGCGTCTGGAGACCAAGAGGGAAAGAAATGCTTGCTATTGCCTTCACTGCCAAGAAAATGTGATAACTGCACCTGCGGTGCAATGGCGACGTGGTATCCAGCAGCAACAACTCCACAGCAAAAGCAGCTCTAATGTTAAGTGGAGAAGGTTGCCAGCCAAAAGGATGACTGAAAATATGCTTGCTCAACTGATGGAAAGATGAAATGAGCCTCATGAAGCTTAACCACAGAGACACCACAGACCATGTGAAATCAATCAAAAGGAATTCTTTATATAGAAGGTTCTTCTATCTTTACAGGCCAAGGAAAAGCGTTTAACAAACGAAGGGTGTGATCACTCAGGCAATTGAGAGTCTATTAAACAGCTTCATCCAGCCCCTGCTTTACCATTTTATGAAGAAAAAGATCAGGAGACACTCTGTTAAAAACGTTGCTGAAGTCTAGGTATACTATGTCTACAGCATTCCCTTGATCTACTAAGCTAGTAACTCTACCAACAAAGGCAATCAAGGTTAATCTAGCACAACTTGTTTTCAACAAAGCCATTTTTCCATCAGTTGGCTCTTGTTCATTGTAGCAGTCCAATCCAAAAACTTGCAAATTGCTATTTAAGGATCCTACCCAGTACAGACATCAAGCAGATATCTGTGTCTTCTTGGTTTCTTCTCTTCCCCTTTTTCAAACTGAGGATGACATTTGCTCTATTTCAGTCATTTGAGTCATCAGCAATCCTCCAGGAGTTCCCAAAGTTTATTGAGAGCAGTTGTGCGATCACTTCTGCTAATTCCATCCATAGCCTGAACTCTGGAGACTTGCATTCATTTAAATTAGCCAACTTCTCTTTTACCTGCTCTTTATATATGTTACCGGCAATGTTAGGCATTTTACAGAAAATGCCAGAAATGGGATGTTAATGTATGAAACAATATTTCATACATTTCCTGGGCATTTTGTGCAATGCCAAAAGGCAAACCAGCAAAGTAAAAAAAAATACTCCCACCAATATGCAATTCTAGTCTTCCTTGTTGCAACAAGTAGGTCAGGAGTGGCAAACTCGATTTCATTGAGGGCCGTATCACGGTTGTGTTCGACCTCGTGGGGATGGAGTGGGCAAGGCCGGGATGCGTGTGGCCAGCTCAATGACACTCATGTCAGAGGGGGCCTGTGGTGGCCCGAGCGCTCTGCCAGAGAAAACGGGCTTCCAAACTCCATTTTCGACTGCAACAGCCTCCTGCAATCCTCTGCCAGTGAAAACGGAGCTAGTGCCCCTCCCGAACTCCCTTTTCACTGCCAGAGGCACCGTGGGCCAGTCATTCACTATTTCCAGGGCAGCCCCATGGCCAGATCTAAGCACCCCGTGGACCAGATCCAGCCCCTGAGCCTTGAGTTTGATACCCCTGAAGTAGGTCAATAGTGGTCTCTCTCTCTCTCTTTTTTTAGTAAGGAACTCCTGTACTTTATTTTATTTAATCCTAACCCTTTTCATGACTCTTTTTTCATGCCTTATCTAAATAGTTATTGTCACTCTGCATAATGCCTAGGTATTATATACAATGCCTAGGGAAAGTATGTAGCATATTAAAATAACCCAGGCATGTCATACTTTGCCTAAAAAATGTCATGCATTCTACAGATTTCCTGAGCATTCTATACAATGCCAGCTTTTCACACATTGACAGTAACATATATACTAAACCACAATTCCCTCTTCCACCAGTGACATAATGACTAGCTTGATCGCCATCTCACTTCTGAGTTTCCCCTGGGTCCTGTTGGGAAAACTGGAATTATATTGATCAAGGCTAAAGATACATTAACATCTAAGAAAAGGCCACAGAGCCACCCTAGAAAGCCTCCTTCCATCCCAGCTGGCAATTACAGGAACAGAAGAATCAGTAGTTACTGTAAATAATGTTAACTTTCTCTCTTTTCCCTATAAATCCCCTTTCCTCCTATGACTTGTCTTTTTAGATAGCAAGACAAAGAAACTGTCTGGTTTGTATTATTCTGCAATAATAAAACAGTATTACTTTTCTGAATGGTATCACTTCAGACTCTAGGAAGAAGAATGAAAACCTGAATATTTCCCCCTTTCACATTATAATCCTTTTTGACAACAGAACTTGTTTGTTGAGTTTGATACCCAATGTTTCTGCCAAAAATGGTGCTCAAGGCAGCCAAAAACCAAAAGAATAAAAATACACTGGTTTGTCTGTGCAATAACAAATCTACCTGCTCTGTTGTCAGCCCTTTTAAGGGTGTCCAAATTGGGAAGCAAGATTCTACCAAAGTCTGGAATTAAATTTTACGAATACAAAACTATATTGCAGTGTTATTATCTTCTAGTGTGCTAAAAAGAATTGGAAGTCAGCACTTTTTCTTTTTCCACTTCTACCTGGGTGATTTTGGGCCGGTCATTCTTCTCTCATGCCAACACACCCCACAGGATTGCTATTGTGGAGGCAAACAGAGGGTGGAAGGTGTATTGGATATCTTCACTGCATGGAGTGATTTATAAAAATAAGGGTGGGCAGCCCATGTTATTTTCACATGACCAATGTTGAACAATTGTTTAGAATAATTTCATTTTTTTTTCTAAAGGTGCATTTATAGCATGATTAATACTGCTCAGAAGTTAAATGAAAGTCCCTGAAGGGAATTTCACATCTAAAGGATAGGTCATATACCACATAATGGTAAGAGCCTTGGTAGTACAGTGGTCTAAAACACCCTGTTATTAAGAACAGCTGCCTGCAATTACTGCAGGTTCGAATCTTGCCAGGCTCAAGGTTGACTCAGCCTTCCATCCTTTCTAAAGTAGGTAAATTGAGGACCCAGATTGTGGGGGCAATAAACTGATTTTGTATAAATATACAAAAGGATGAAGGCTATTGCTGAGCACATTGTAATCTGCCCTGAGTCTCCGGAGAAGGGCGGCATATAAATAAATAAAATTTAAAAAAAAACAAAAACATGTATTCAGAACTCCAAAAATCTGTAAACTTCCAGGAAGAGAATATATATTCTCATTCCCACTCCCAGAATTATCTGATGTCACTTAATTAAATAATAATACTACAGGTTTACTAGGTGTAAAGGTTTTCCTATGGGAAGTATGAGTTTTGACTGCCATCAATAAGAGAAACTGTTAGCAGTTTATCGTGAAGGGATTTACTGTAACTGTTGTAAGAATAGCTGCCCTTCTATGTTGATAGTGCACCCATATTTTGATATTATGAAAAGGCTTTAAGTGTCAAGTTAAGCACTGTTCCAAAAGTAAATTTAACACCCCTTATTAAAACAAACCAATGGCTTTTGAAGCTGCTTTTAGTGATAAGAGTATCGTTATGACCCAGTTCTGCCACTATCTAGGCAATGATAACAAATTCTTATAAAAACTATACATATATTTATTTTAAAATGTCCAAACATTGCCTTGCCAGCAGCTTGAAAAAGAATTATGTTTAGCAGAGGTATTTCAAAAACCTTTAAAGATAAGCAAAATTCCAACTGGCATAGAATATTATATAATTGTGTTTGCACATTCAACTAAGCCACAATCTGATTTGTTTAGTTTTAGCTTAGTTCTATTATGTGATCCCAGTCGTTGTGTGTAATAACCCATGGTTTATGGCTTAGCCTGTTGTGCGAATCATTTAACTGTGGTTTATTCAACCATAACCTACTTGAGCATGATGGGATAATCCAATCTGTGTCTATAGGAGAGGGAGGGAAAACAGAGAAATGATGTAAGGTTTACCAAACTAAATAAGAACATGTTTCTACATCACATCCTTAATACATCACTGGAATATTTTGGTTCATTCTAAGGGCTTTATTAGTCAAAATTGTATTGAGATTTAAATTTTTTCTTTCTGATCCCACTCACCACGAGTTATTCAATCAAGGGAGCCATTTGTTTTCTGGGAATTTCTATAATGGATGGATTTATTGATAAAGTAACATTTATCATTTATCTAGACTGACATTCTTTCTATTTTATTTGAAGCATTGGCACCTTATGCACAAGAGAACTTGCATTTCATAATTTTAGTTCACTGCAATGGCTGGACAGTTACATTAAATGTTATTACACAGAACACCATTGATTTCAATTTAGGCAATTCTTTCTATATTTTATGCTTCAGGACAAGAAGAATTAAGAAATCAATACAAATTAAGGCAAGTAGTTCAAAGAGATGGGACCCAGAAAGAAATGCAAACACACTGTAGCCCTGCTATATGCTGAGCATCCCCATAGATTAGAAACCATAAGTAGCAAAAAATTAAATTTGATCCAAGTTTTAAAAACATTGTGCTTCTACATTGCTTGCACTCATTCTCTCGGCTAGCAAGTTAATAATCTGCTGTTCAGGGAACATGCAGAATGGTAATTGAAAACAGCCCCTTTATCCGCCGGAGGAAATCAGCCCAGTTTTAATGTTTCTGTAGCTCCCGGACAATCACAAGGAGCCTTGGAAAATGACTCAATGAGATGAAGAGACTACAGTGAGCGTGCTTCACTCTGAGCTCCTTAGTGCTAAATAGCTGCAACAGTAATGATCGCCTCTGATTAAAAAAATACAGCTATTTCCTGAGCCTGGATTTCACCAGACTCCCCTGAGAATGTGTTTAAGGGGGTGGGGGAAAAAAGCTACAAGATATGTATGGACAGGAAACAAAGAGCTGCATAAAAACACGACCTCCTTCCTGGGCTCAGAGGTCTGGCCAAACCAGTATCCTGTTTTCAACACTCCAGATGCTTCAGAGGAAATACAGAAGACCACCAACTCTTAACATACAAGTTCCAGTTTCTTATCAGTCACTTGGACCCTCAAATAAGTCTAAGATAAATACATTATTTATATAGGAGGGCCCTTATTTCTAACTGGGGCTGCACCCACAGATTCCCCTGTCACCCTCTTTGCAAACATACTGGTATATGCATTCCCTACCAGTGACGTGATAACCTTGACATCCATTACACTGCTTCAAATGGCCCAGTTCCATTGAATGCATGGATTATATAAATCAATACCCAGTGACAAATTTGTCTCTTTGAACAATACTGTTAATTAACAGCCTTCAACATTTTGATTTCCACGGTCAACTCTTTGATTAATACAGATCACCAATCCAGGGCACTTCATCAAAGAATAATCAACCCCTCTCATGCAAACAATCTCAATTAAAAAAACCTCTGACCATTTAATAAGACAATAGAATGATATAATTAAAAAAAATAGTTTTCTTCGGAGACTTTCAGGAAAAGCTTTGGCAGTCCTGAAGGAATTGATCTTAATTATTCTCAAGAGGATTTGCTACTGAGAGATGATTACAGAGATATTTGAATTGGTCAAGCAACTCAAGATAATGTCCTGACCTAGGCTTCCTTAGAAAGTAAACAGCACAAACTTAGTCCCAGCAATCTTCTTTAATTCAAAAGGCTGTGAATTATTGTCATTCCCAGTCTGAAAAGCTTCTTAAAACAGTCTATCAGGGGAGTGTTTACAAACACTCACCTTATCTCCCTTGGAATGCTGCCAGAGAATTGCCAAACGCAGGGCAAGGCCAAACTTAGCACAGAGTGAAACAGAGCTTTTACCGACCAGATGAACTAATTGCTTCCTGCAAAAGCTCACGTCCCGTTCGCTTCTCTTTTATGTCTTATGGGAGGGGCCAATCATTTCCAAGCCTTATTCCCAAGTCGACCCTGTTTCCTTAATTGTTCCTGTCTTCTGGCAGCTCACAGTGTTCTTCTGCCTCGCTGATCAGGGGTGAGTTCTACTTACCTTTACTATCGGTTCGCATCGTGCTCACTGCGCTCGCGTGTGCACGCGCTCTTCTGTGCATGCGCAGAAACTTCTGTGCATGCGCAGATCACTTCTGATGACGTCCGGGTCCATGGGCGGAGCCTCCCGCCAGTTTTACTACCGGTTCTTGCGAACCGGTCCGAACCGGGGCTGATGTCAGACTCCGGAGACTCTGGAGGCAGCAAAGAACTACCAGATGGCCTTGGCCCACTCTCTGCCTCTGACTCAGAGCCATCGTCTGAGCCTTCCCCAGACTCCAGGACTGGCCAACGTTCCTCCACAATCTCCTCAGTGTCCGAATCTGCTGCTAGCTCTGCTGGCCGCTGGTGGGCCACAACAGTTAAAAAAATGAGTTAGGAAATGGATAATTTCCAGTTGGAAGGCAACATTAAACATCTTCATATCTGTATTTAAAAGTGAATCTCCTGCTAGGAATCTCCAGTAAGGAAAGATTTCTGAGAGACGCTTTTTCAAGATGCAGCTGGCTGCTGTAAACAACACTAATCTAGGAAAATAAGCAATATAAATTGATTTTTATATCAAGGTAGCTTCTAAGTTTGTTGTGGGGGGCGTATATTTTATTATCAACACATCACTGAAGCCTAAGTAATCATGTCTAACAATATGATAATTACTTTCAAACTAATTATTTTAGATGCCTTTTTTTGTTTTGCACTTTGCATATTCAAATAAGTGTTTTGTTTGCTTGCTAACCCGGGGCTTTGCAAATTTCACGTCCAACAGTTACACAAAAATAAAGACGAGAGTATGCAAAACAGTTCATGCTTACTCTCATGAATCATCTCTGCAACTAGTAGCAACGGCTGATGCGACTCGGAGCTGCATCCAGCTTGATAGGCTAAAGCTGCAGCAAAAAACAGATCCAACAAATCCTCCCAAAGACTTTCCACACGTGTGACATAAGGCAAAAATCAGACTGGGCTCCGTTCAAGCTTGACAGAATCTCATGACTATCTTAATTACGTCTGGAATTCAACAGCAACTGAGAAGCCTTTCTTTTAAGCAGGGAGCGGTGAGCTGGCTCCTAATTAGACCTGAAGATTAAGATCACAGTGGCATGTGACCAATGGCAGGGTGCCTTTGATTATAAAACAATCTCTATAGTCAGGCACTGAGCAGGGTAAATTCACAACCATCAGAGTAGCCTAAATGTGCATTTGTGCTTTTTTGTTTTTTTTTTAAATGCACTGAGCTGAAAAGAATTCACTAAATTGTGTTAATCATTGTGCAAACTATTTTTCAGTTACCTGGAAGCCTTGATTTCTTACATCAGGGGTATGGTGCCTTTGCCAGTGAAAACGGGCTCCCAATCTCCGTTTTCAGCTGGGACAGCCTCCTGCAACCCTCTGCCAGGGAAAATGGTTGCAGGAGGTCGTCCCATCCGAAAATGGAGATTGGGAGCCTGTTTTCACTGGCAGAACACTCAGGCCAGCACAAGACATTGCAATAAATTGTTCTTAGATTGCCTCATAAAATCAGTTAAGAAAAAGAGAAAGGGGAAAAAAAACCCACGTTTTTCCAATCCTGGTACGTTTACTTAACTACTTATTGAGATGAGCCAGATAAAACTCAAGATAATCTAACATGTTTCACTAGGCTTACACCTGAAAAATATCTAATCAAAGCAAATCTCTACTCTAATATACCCTTCTGATTGAATGACATAAAAATGGTATGAGCACCACACACTATCATATGCTACAAATTAGCGAGCAGAAAAGCAATTATGGACATTTATGGCACATTTGGGATAAATAATACTAGCATCAGTTCTGATTGCTAATTGTCCTGTCAAACTAAAACCTCGTATGTATTATGAGGATTCTAACAGGGATGTATACAGCAAGGGTAAAAAAAAAAAAGACATGTTTTTTTCCATTGTCTCTTCTTTTGAGATTTAATGGATATTTGCGTCCACAGGCAGCAAAGCCTTTGCAGCTGACATTAATACCCTTATTAGTCCAAATTTCAAGTAAGAATTGAATTTAAGGAAAAGGGGTTGGATGAATGAATAGGTGGCTAAGAGAGGGAGAGGAATTTCTGGGCTTTTATAAAGATTTTTCACATATAAAATAGTCCCTCGGGACCTTAAAATAAGGCCACCATTCATTGAATACTGCTCAGTTCAAAATTAATTACATCAGAATCCCTGGAAGTCTTCCCAGGAAAAAAAAAAAAAAGCAGAAATGTGTGTGTGTGTATGTATTCCACCCTACCACGTTAAAAAAAACTAAACAGCACAATTTGCTTAGGTGTCACTAAATCAGATTCAACTCCTAGTGACTTATCAGAGAAATGCTATCCGTCTTAAACTGTATCCCCAGACCTGTAGCACTTCCATGATCATTCCAAAGATTGATTTGATCCTATCCATCTACCTTATTGGTTGTCTTTCCCGTCTTTTACTTGCTTTAACACTGCCAAACATAATCACTTTTTTTCTAGTCCATTATTCACCAGCATCACCTGCTTATCACCTGAAGAAGCAATCAGCTTTTATTTGGCCAAGACTGATTGATTGGACTTTCCAGTATCCCATGCTTCTCTTAATAACTGCCTCAAAATCCAATCTGTGACTTGAGAGTATCATTTTTTCTCAATGTCCAGTTTCTGCAGCCATACATTACCGCTAGAATGAGCATTGCGTGAACTAAGTCTGATCTTTGTTTTCATTGAAATGTCACTTTGAATGGGAAAGAAGGATGAATATGCTTCTTTCTGCATAATTTCTGAAGTCTTAGCTTCATTTCCAAGACAGCTACTCTCAACGTTTATGCTAAAGGCTGCCAATGGGCAGATAGTAACTAATTCAAAGATCAAACAAAATGACAGGAATATACTGAAGGAATAGGAATGTCAATATCCAAGATAGTTTAGAAGATGTTTCCTACTTACAGGAACCTCATGTGCTAGAATCATGATGGCAAACCTGTGTGCCCGAAGTGGCACACAGATCTATGTTGCCTGGCACGTGTGGCGTCACCCATTCCTCTTCCAGGTTCCTGGCGCACATGTGCACATGACAATCAGCTGGCCTTTGTGCATGAGACAGTGTCGGAAACTGGAAGAGCTGGTCTTCCGTTTTCCGACGCAAGCATGCGTGCCAGCCAGCTGATCGGTGCATGTGCATGCATGGCAGTAACCGGAAGTACTTTATCCGGCAAGCACATGCCCCCTGGGCAGCTTCTCTTCCTGGTTGCGGCCCTGATGAGCACACGTGCTAAGTGCTCCCTTTTCGGCACTCGGTGCCAAAAAAGTTCGCCATCACTGTGCTATACGATAATGTTAGACCAGCACTCTAATCATTACTGAGTCAGAAGGTTAAGGAATTGATGTAGTGTAATACCCATTGAAATATGGCAAGCAATCAAAAGCAGCAGCAGCAAAAGTTCTAACTAAGCTACCTGGAGAATAGCAATAGCAATTAGACTTATATACCACCTCATAGTGTTTTACGGCTCTCTCTGGGCTGTTTGCAATGTCAGCATATTGGCCCCCCAACAATCTAGTTCCTCAATTTACTGAACTCAGAAGGCTGGAAGGCTTGGTCAACCTTGAGCTGGTCAGGATTGAACTCCAAGCTATGGGCAGAGTTAGCCTGCAGTATTGCATACCATTGCGCCACCAGGGCTCCTTAGAAGGCTAAAAAGTATGACCTGTTTATCAGATTAAATATTTACTCAATAATTTTAAAAAATGAAATGCAATTTAAGGGGTGTGGAGTGATGTCATGCTTGCCACCCAATCCTATATGCCAATTAATCATTTTTCTACCCAACTGGCAGGGGAAGAAGCAACTTCATTACGGACTTTCAGTCTTCCTCTACAAAGTTCCTTAACTCAGGTTCAGAATGGCTGTAGAGATGGCCAAAACTTGAGTAAGTTTGTCCATATCACATCTTACCATTCAGGGTTTTCTCTTTTTTTAAAAAAAAACACTATATGCATCCTTTCCAGTGGTGGGTTGCTCCCGGTTCAGTCCGGTTCCTGCGAACCGGTAGTAAAAGCAGTGGGAGGCTCCACCCACCCATCAGGATGTCATCATGGATGATCTGCGCATGTACAGAAGTGCACATGCAAAGCGAGCGCGCGAACGTGCCCCCGTTGCAAACCGGTAGTAAAGGTAAGTAGAACCCACCCCGATCCTTTCCAAATACTGCGTAATAGTAATATAAGATCTTTCAAAAAAAAAATTGCATCATTAGAATACATGCTGAAATTCAAAATCATATTGTTCAAAATCAATGTGCCACTGTTAATCATTTGAATGTGCTCTTAAACAGGCTCTTCCCCAGCTTCTTTCATCCCTAAGCTGTGCATTGTGTGACTGTGGAAGGGAATGTTGGCAGCTGTCACATACCCTAGCCAATAACGCTGGATACTAAACCATTCTAACCTTTGCTGTCTCGATGGAACAGCCCAACCACTTTTATAACAGAGGTTTCTTATAATGGAAAGTTTCCTGTTCCATTCTCTGATGACAACAGGGCAGGCTTCAAACAGAAGATTCTGCCCAGCTTGTGTTAAACCATTTCAGTCCCTTTCCTTTATTTCTTTTTTTTTTTTTTACTGTGACACTAAACCTGCAAATTACATCTGAATACTTGATGAGTTGAATTATATGTTGCTGAACAGATGCAAGTAGTAAACCAGTTCACTAAATAAATTAGAAAACAATGATTATGGGAAATCTGTCTAGACTTGAAAATGGAGAGGGAAATAATTTTTTTTTGCTGGTTTAGGTCTGAGGAATACACTCCCTCCCTTCCTTGTTGAAAAATAAATGTATTATTTTGTCCATTAATAATAAAGTGAAAGAAGCATGCAGAATGTTCTGCTCAATAATCACTGTAGCCCTTTAAAATGCTAAAGAAAGCAATGAGGTACAGTATTACTTACAAAATCCTTTGATAAATGGACTAATAATAATTTTAAACAAAACAAGAAGAATGGACAGATTCCTTCCTTCCTTCCTTCCTTCCTTCCTTCCTTCCTTCCCTCCTTCCTTCCTTCCTTCCTTCCTTCCTTCCTTCCTTCCTTCCTTCCTTCCTTCCTTCCTTCCTTCCTTCCTTCCTTCCTAGCTTGCTTGCTTGCTTGCTTGCTTGATAAAGAACTGTTTCTTTTGGTAGAAGCTCCCTACTATTCAAACTTCCTACATTTTCTTCATTTTACCTCTAGTGGCAACAGTAGTTATGTGAACAACATTATCCACTTTTGGGGGGATTGAAAAATTCCCAAGTAATGGGCATTAAAAGACCAAAGGACGAGATATCAAATTGAGTTCATCACTGATCGTGTGAAATCTGATGGATCTGAATCCCCTCAACGTGGTCCTTCCTTGTGTTTTGGCCTGCAGTGATCCATTGGTGGCCACTGAACAACAAACAGGATAAGGCTTTGTTTATATGCAGTCGTAAGCCTGCAACATGCCAAAATTAGGGTCTAAAAATTGAAACAGTCTTCTTTCCATAGTAACATGGGAAACTCACTCCTAGGCAGAAGAAAAGACTAATCACTCTTCCCATAAAGAGGTTTCAGCACAGTCAAAAACAATAATGCTTCCCAGGGATAAGAAGGGTAGGATTTAAGGGGGAAAAAATACATGGCTGCCAACAGATTTATATACTGGAGCTCTTAATCAGGATTTGAATTAGAGTGATAGTTGGGAACAAGGATTTAACTGAATTATGTTCCCTCGTGCTACTCAAAATGTAACTCTCTCCCTAACTCTAATCCTTACAAAGCAGGAAAGTTGGGACCTCTTGCCCTTTCCATAATTTGAAAACTGCTAAGAATTAATATCGCATTTCAGGCATTTCAGCAGTATTTATCAGCCACTATAATAATAAAAGAACCTTTTTGCTGGTTGCAATCTTCCCCAAACTCATATCTTCCCAAAATGTTTGGACTCAGTCCAAGCATGCTAAGAATTCTGGGAACTGAAACAGTGATGGGTTTCAAAAATTTTTACTACCGGTTCTGTGGGTGTGACTTGGTGGGCATGGCATGGCTTGGTGGGCGTGGCTTGGTGGGCATGGCAGGGGAAAGATACTGTAAAATCCCCATTCTCTCCTCAATCCAGGGGAAGGTTACTGCAAAATCCCCATTTCCTCCCAATCAGCTGGGACTCGGGAGGGAGAGAATAAATGGGGGCGGGGCCAGTCAAAATTTTTACTACCGGTTCTCCGAACTACTCAAAATTTCCGCTACCGGTTCTCCAGAACTGGTCAGAACCTGCTGAAACCCACCTCTGAACTGAAACCTCAACACACTGGGAAGATACCATATTAAGGTAAGTGAGTTTATTGCATTCGGTCACAGTTTCTTCACGCAAACGAATCAGGCTTTTCTCTCGGAGTCTCTTTAAAATTGCAATCCCATAACAATTATTTGTTTAATATATATATATGCTTACAAAATAAGATAAGAACAAGAATAAACATGACAAGAAAATCCAAGGCACCAACTAAGTAACCATCTAGTAAACCAAAGCATCACAGAAAGCAAGCCTTGCAGAAATATTGTTTTGGGTCAATTATAAAAGCTGAAAGTTTGATTGGTACTCATCTGGAATGATGTTCTGAGGTCCACTTCCTAGGTTCAGATGATTGATGGGACCTGGATATGCTGACATTGCCAGAACATATAGGCCAGGCAGAAATGATTAGAGGTTAGTTTATAATCTTTCACTGTGATGGGTTCTGTAGGTGATAACTGCAGCTCACAAAGCAAAGATGTGATGCAGCTGCATTTAGACACCCTAAATGTCTTTAAGTACAATCCCATATAAGGCACACTGCAATTATCAAAATATGACGCGAACAAAATATGAACGATGAACTTAATGGCCTGCCAGCCTGACTATGCGTGCAAACTGGTACACACTATGTTCATTGATTCCAATCCTTCCTTGCCATCTCTGTCATCTGCTGGTCTAGCAGGAGTTGGAAGTCCTAGAACAGTGATGGCAAACCTATGGCACGCTTGCCGGAAGCGGCACACAGAGCCAGCTCTCAGGGCACGCCAGCCATCACCCATTGCTCTTCTGGTTTCTGGTGTGGGCATGCGCGCCAGCCAGCTGGTTTTCATGTGTGCATGCACACCAAAAACTGGAAGACCAGGTGACTGACACGCATGTGCATGCCAGAAACCGGAAGCTTAGCTTCCTGGCGCACGCATGCATGCCGGGGAACTGCTTTTCCAGTTTCTGGCACTCCTGCGCACACGTGCATGTGTCCCATTTTGGCACTTGGTGCTGAAAAGGTTCACCAACACTGTCCTAGAACAGGGGTCTCCAACCTTGGCAACTTTAAGACTTGTGGACTTCAACTCCCAGAGTTCCTCAGCCAGTAAAACCAGTGAGTTGCCAAGGTTGGAGACCCCTGTCCTAGAAGATCCCAGAAAGGAAATGCAAATCTTTCAGGATTTAAAGGTGGAACCACTCCAGACTCAGTAGGCCCAAGCAGCCATTAAGTCTTGTCAGGGTTGAGCCTAAGTCTGTTTCTCCCTATCCATTCAGCCACCAGACACTGGGACAAGACCTTGACAGCATCACCTGGTTGATCTGGAGGAGTTTTATAGCTGGGTATCATCCGTACCAGACTCCAAACTCTAGACTCCAGACTCACACCTAGTGATCTTATATAGATGTTAACGAATTGGAGTAAGAGGGTTAAACCTTGAGACATTCCTCATAACAGGGATTTTTGGATCAATTTCACCCTCTTATCAATACCAACTGGATCTGACCACCACCAAGAAAGGAGGAAAAGCCACTTACAATACTATGCTACCAATATCCATAGGTAGTCTGGAAATGTCTAGACAGCCACTGAGAGACCAAATAGAACCAATACTGCTTCAATATCCCATCTTAAAGTCTGCTAAAGTATTGTGCTTTGGTCTGAAACCAGAGTGAAAAGGGTCCAGATAATCCAAGCAGAGTATTTTCCCCCCCAAATTAGGACTCTTTCACCAAAAAGTGTTACAAAATACCAGAATATCTCTGGTTGGCAGAAACAGTTTAGGACCAAAATGAATCTTTTGACTCAGCATTCATCTGGGATATGTAAGAACATATGCCAGAAATGGAGAGACATTCCCTGGGGCAGATTAAAAAAAATGAAATATTAAATATAAGTGTAGGCAACATTCAAAACACGTCAAAAGCAAATTAAATGGAATTAGAGCAGCTGATAGCAGTTCTGGCTCTGGCAACCAGAGCCTCAAGAATGAAAATTGCTGATCCTGTGTATAACTTGTGGCTCAGAGGTTAATACAACTGCCTAACATGCAGGCAGCCCAAATTCGAATCCAAGTAAGGGTATGGCTACCTGATGAGAGCTAAATAGCTTGAAATAGATCTATACTAGTCTCCCTTTATTTCTTTATCAGCGAAATATAAATTTTATAAAATTGGAAGTGTCTTGGCGACGTTTCGACGAAGTCTCATTCGTCATCTTCAGGCTGGTGTTCTCGGCTTCATGCTTCCAGGAAGCACGAAGCCGAGAACACCAGCCTGAAGATGACGAATGAGACTTCGTCGAAACGTCGCCAAGACACTTCCAATTTTACGTGGGAGAAGACCCGAATAACCAAAGACCTACATACAAACACCCGCGAAAACCTGAGAAAACATACACACACACACACACACACACACACGATATATATCTTATTTGGCTTTTTGTTAGAAATAGGAGAGGAGGAAGAGGATGACACGCAGTCTGCCTTGCCAAATACCATTCATCATCTCCCTGTACTCTTCTGGTGCCATACACAGTTTTGTGCTATACGCTTCTGGAGAATTTTGGAAGTTTCTACTATATTTATTAAGTCAATGGGATATGAAGAGCCTAACTATTTTCTTCTATGGCCTTTAAGTAGTCAGATCTGCACAAACCTTAACTTCAGTTATACAATTTTCTATAGATGCCATCTTCATAATCAGCTGCAGATCTCTTGCTAGTTTATATTCTTTAAGAGATTGTGGCACACCAGAATAATTTCATGTATGAATCCTACGTATTATTCAGTATGATTCATTGCTATTTCAGTACTTTGAGCTATATATTAATTCCACTCCTGCTGTTCTTATTTTCAGCTCTTTGACCCAATACTCCTGTCTATCCATCAGTGGTGATCTAGTTTGACAAGTTTTTTGCATGTTCATGGTTAAGAAAACTAGTCCTTTTGGCTACCCCTTTAGCAGGAGTTTGATTGACAAGCAATAATACTTCATTCCATGACACAAAAAAGTTCCCTGGGGGGATTTCAGCCTATCAAATCATGTTAAAAATCAGAACAGCCCAGCTCAGGTTATCGATCCTCTCTTTTGCTTTCCTAGTCAGTAATCTAGTTGTAAATGTTCTCATGTTTGCTGGCATTAAGGGCAAAAACTGCAGCCAATCTAAGAAAAACAGACTGATGCTATACAGTCAAGTACGATTCACAGGTGTTATTAGTTACTTTTAGGGCTATAAAATTTAGGCTGCGAAAATCCAAAATACTCACCAGGTAGAAGCCAAGAACTGGAGCAGTGTATCCCCATTTTTGCAACCCAGATCTGGCAACTCTAATCAACTTGCATATCCAGATACTCATCTTCAGACAATCAGGGGGAAATTGTAGTGGAGAGGAGGAGGAGGAGACTGGCAACAGAGTAAGGAAGAAGGATTTAATCTCTTACTGGTGTCTTCAATTGCCTGACCTGTTGGCATTTGGAGAATGAAAGTAAAGTATTTACTTAATTGGATAGCTTGTCCCCTCTATGAACAAGAGTAGTAAAAAAACAGCAACAATTCCTATTCTGCTTGCTAGCGTATTCTGACGGTTTAAGATAGGAAAAGAGAGATGTGTTTCCTTTAAACAAGGTAAAAACCAGGAGATAACCATCAAGGCAGTAAGGGACCCAGGACTGATTCTTAAAAGGCGATGAAGAAAGGTTTGCTGAGATTTTCAAAGGCTTTTAGCAATCCTTTCAAAACGTATGGACAATTCATCCATTCCTACAGATTCTAGTGAAAAATGTGACAAGATCTAAAGTCCAAGGTTCAACTAAAAAAAAAAAAAAAGTAGTCGTATAGGGGACAAATTGAAAATAGCAAAGATAACTTTGCATATCCTGTTCTTATATATCAGTGGCACCCGTAAGCTTTATTCATGTTTTCTAGAGGTTGATTCCAAATTTTAACTTTTTACTGAGAAGGGAAAAGGAAACTGCACATGGAAAAGTTCTAATAATTAATTACATTAATTTAACTTGAGTGTTTAAAGTTCAAATTATTCAAGCTTTTAGAGTCTTCCCTGGACCGGCCCTCATCCCAAACATGACGATACCTCTGAGTTATCTATTTATTTCAAATTAAATCTCCAGGTAATGTACAAACTGCAATATCAAAGTTTAACTGGCAAAGGGGACACCATAATAATCGAAGATGAGGATTTCTGCTCATCAGGCGACTACCTGTGTTTCCCCAAAAATAAGACTGGATTTTATATTATTTTTTGCTCCAAAAGACGCATTAGGGCTCATATTCAGGGAAATATGGTACTAAATGCATCCATCTGGCTGATAATCTTAACTGGGGTTTATTTTAGGGGTAGGGCTTCTATTATAAGCATCCTGAAAAATCATGCTAGGGCTTATTTTCCAGTTGGGTCTTATTTTGGGGGAAACACAGTAGTGATTAGCCAGATATTTTTCTTATGGTTCCTTGAAGTTGACCTGTTGGAAGTTAAAGATCTAACTCTCTTGTTTTTGCTCTTCCTCAAATCTAGTGTCAAGTCTAATTGCAAGTATTGTACAATGTGGAAAATGCAAAAAAATAACTTCCCCCTTTGGGGTAAATAGTTGTGTTTCATCCACTAATCACCTGCTCAGGCCACATCTACTCTGCCGCAGCAAACATACCTGAAGGGTGAACTGCCTCCAGATATTCATAAGAACTCTCTATCCAGCTTACCTTGGAGTATTTATTCAGCAGTATTGAGAACAGCTTAAGCCTCTAACCATATGAGTGCCTACTGGTAGAGCAAGCAGAAACACCCCCCCTCCTTTTAATGCAAATGTAACAATACGTGGTCTATGTTATCTGCTAATTAAAAATTAGTAATTTTAAACAGCAGAAAGCAGCACCACTGGTCCTTCATGCTGTTTTCTATTACTCAAAGTATATCTAACAGCAGGAGTGAGAGAAATTGTTTGGCACATTAGGCCTGTCAGGTTTCATCTCTGTTTGGTTCTTTTCTAGGTCTAGACAGCCAGGCCTTCTGGTTCACACCTGCCGATGTGTGTTTTCCCAGCACTCAGCCACCCCACCACATGGTCTGGCCTGATAACAGAATAAAACAAGTGGAGTGGGAAAGACCAGCCAGTCATAGCACGTTCTAACAGCAGAGGATCATTATGAGGGAAACTGTCACGCATGCTGACAGCTTAGCCAAGCTGTCAAATAGGCTGAGGTTCGGTTATTTTAAAGAGGGGCAAGATAATTTTTTTTAAAAAAAATCCCCTAAGGTATTACTATTATTATTTTTAAAACAACTTAGCAGGAACAGATCAGGATTGGGTTGAGAAAAATATCCACACCATTTACAATTGTGTCCCAAACAGGAATATTTTCTAAATCTGGAATAAAATGTATCAATGGTTGGAGAGGAGGAGGAATGTCGGGATAAAGAAATATTGATAAGTCGAGAGTTGGAAAATTATTATGTTAGTATTATGTGATAGGTAGGAATTGTATTGGTATTGAAAGTAATTTTCACAGACGAAGAGATTTCTGTGTCTGAATTTTGATAGACTGTACATATTTATATATCGAACATGAATTGTATTTGTTGTAAGGTAAAACTTGATGGAAATGTTTGAACCAGAAAAGTCGCACTATGTCCAACGTTTTTAACTGTATATTTAATAAAAAACTTTAAAAAAAAAAAGAATATTTTTTAAAGCGGAACTCCTTCAACCCATGAGAAACCCAGGCTTCTGTAACCTGGTTCCCTCCAAATAATTCATTACAATTTCCACAGAGCACAGCCAACATGGGAAATGTCAGAGGATGATGGGGGGTGGGGGGTGGAATGTGTATCAAGGACCCCATGCAGAGGGAAGAGTTTCTAAGCCCTTCTCCCCACCCCTCTCTCTCTCCCCATCTCCATCTCTATCTCTCATCTAGTTTGAAACCTCCCTACTCCCTCACAGAGAGATTGTGAGCAGTGTACAAATAAAATATTAAAAAATAAAAACAGTACAGTATATAAAATATAAAGACAGGTGAGGATGATTAAAAACCAATGCTAAGAGTTAATTAAAAGAGGTGGGGGAGCTCTCAGGGCGCTAACCAGCCCTACTTTCTTCCTAAAATTATCATGTTCCTTAAACTGTGGTAGATTTTTGATACATGCTATCATGAATGCATCTGTGGGAGATCAATTACACACCATCTTCCACATATAAATTGCTGCATTCCTCTTACCCATAGGGCAGCCATTTCAAAACAATAAATATCCTGAATGCTGTGAGCGTTATCAGTTAGAAGACTCTTTGCCCCTATTTCTCTCTTTCTTCCCTTGTTAATGTATTGCTTGTTAAATATATATAAAAAAGAAGGAGCTAGCTGGAAAAGCCAGAGAAGTTAAATGTGGAAGACATATGGACCACCATAATATTCTCTAATGAATGCAGGATGCTTGTACAATAAAACCATTGCTGGCAGCTTGAAAGAGTCCCAAGCAAGACGTTTTCGGTGAGTGCTCCCCACCCCCTTGATTTATTGATTGACTGATTGACTGGCAGTAGACCCGCTTTTCTTCCATTGAACCACTGGTGGTGCAGTGGTTAAAGTGCAGTATTGCAGAAAAACTCTGCCCACAGCTTGCAGTTCGATCCTGACAGGGCTCAAAATTGAGTCAACCTTCCACCCTTCCGAGAAATGAGGACCCAGAATGTTTGAGGCAATCTGCAAATAATGCTTCTTCATTGTAAACCACCCAGAGAGTGCTGTCAAGCACTCTGGGGCAGTATATAAACCTAAATGCTATTACTATTTCTCTCCACCCACCAGGTATTTTCTACGATTACTCAATTATACTGTACTTAGGTTTAGCCAGTCTATCAGCAAGTTTCAAGGCTCTAGGATAAGGTTTGCCTGATCCTGGAGATTTAAAATCACTCAAAGGAAATAGGTATTTCCTGCATCTCAAACTTCAATCATCCTCCTTTATCCTACTTATTTGCAGCTGCAGAATAGGTTGTACATGGTTTTCCGTTGAAGAAGAGTGAGCCAGCCAAGTTGGTTGGTATTTAGGATTTGGATGGGAGACCACCAGACAGATGAATCAAAATTGCTTCCTGGAAAAAAAGCAGTGGCAAACTACTTCTGGGCAGTTGCCAAGAAACTTGTTCTGAGGAAATTAGAATCCTGTGAGCCCTTTTCAGTTCTGGAACCACAGGTTGCCCACTCCTGCAGTGAATTATTATGTCATTTGCATGGCTTTGTGTTAACCCAATTCAATCCTCAATCCTCTCCAACAGAAAGTAATTGGTTGAAGAGGAGAAGGTGATTGGCACCTTGAGAGGGATCATGTTATCCATGAATTTGTGAATCCATGAACTGAAAAGAGTTGGACCTACAGATTGGATTTTAGAAGGACAGCTGATGAACTCAGAGGAAAAGAGCATGGGAAATTCTGTTACACCAGTTACCAAATGTACAATTTCAACCTGTTGTCTTAAAGAAAAATGGGATGTCAAAATGGATATAGGCAGATGTTTCCAAAACGCTGAAATGAAAAGGGCCATGTGGAAGAAAGAGAAGGAAAGGGCTATAATTAGAGAAGAATACAAGGTACTGTAGTCTCTAGAACATGTAGAAAGTGTGCCAGAAATGTTAATGCTCATAATGAGCTCAGACTTGCAAGAGATGCCAAAAACATCAAAACACGACTATTTTGAGTACATTAGGGGGAAAAAATGAAAGCCAAACAGGAGGTAGGTCTATTGCAAAGAGAAAGAGGTGAATCGGTGATTATGAAAAGGCAGAACTGTGTAACTCTATTTTGTGTCTGCATTCTTTTGGATAGGAAATGGAACTTTAGCTGGTAATCCTTATGCCACTAAGGGACTGAAGGAACAACAGCTTAGGATAGACTGTGAGACTAGTAAGAGATGATTTAGTTAATTTAAATGAATCTATATGGTTTACACACAAGGGTACAGGCCAGTGGTGGAATTCAATTTTTTTTTTACTACCGGTTCTGTGGGTGTGGCTTGGTGGGCATGGTGTGGCTTGGGCATGGCTTGGTGGGCATGGCAGGGGAAGGATACTGCAAAATCTCCATTCCCACCCCACTCCTGGATGAAGGATATTGCAAAATGTCCATTCCCATCCCACTCTGGGGCCAGCCAGAGGTGGTATTTGCCGGTTCTCTGAACTACTCAAAATTTCCGCTACTGGTTCTCCAGAACCTGTCAGAACCTGCTGAATTTCACCCCGGTACAGGCATAAGTAGTGGAAGTCATTGTGCAACTGCTCTCAGTAATTTTTGACCATTGTTGACTTGAAAACTGGAAAAGCCCATTCCCAGCAACAAAAAGGGGAAGAAGGAGGAACCAGGAAAGTTTGATGCATATTCTGGGCATGATCCTTAAACAGATGACCAAATAAGATATTTGTGAGGATTTTTATTGGTATGCTGTGATTAACAGGAAGAACTATGGGTTTGTTCCAAACAAATTGTGTCAGACTAATCTTATCTGCTTTGATGAATTATTAGCTTAGTAGATCAAAGGAATTAGGTAGACACATCTGGACCTTTGCAAAGACTTCAGCAGATCACCTCATTATATTGTTCTTAATAGATGGCAAAATGTATGCTAGGTGATAATAGTATTAGTAGTATCATCCAGCATATAATTGGCTGAATGCCTGCATGAGAATCATGATTCATCAAGGGCTCACAGTTGGCTGAATTACTGTATCCAAAGAGGACATGTTAATGCCTGGGGGAAAGCATCAAATGGAACGCCACAGGCTCTGTTCCAGGTTTGTGTGGTTTAACATTTAGCAATGACTTGGGTAGGGGAGTTTGGGAGGCATTTATCAAGTCTGCAGATAACTCAAAGCTGGGAGGGGTGACTATCATTTTAGAGGGGAGATACAGGCTTGTGCAGTGGTCTGAAATAATAAAATGGAATTTAAGAGGCAGAAATGTAAAGTTCTGTATCTGGGCTTGAAAAATGAAAACCACAGAGGAAGTATACCATGAAGGGAACCTCAATTGCACTTGTGAAAATAATCTGGGAGTTCTTGATAATCACAAATTAAAAGAGAGCCAGATGGGAGATACAGCTACTAAGATGCTATCTTGGGTACAAGAACAGGACAAGAAGATCTTAGGAAGTTAACTGCTCTACCCTGCCTTGATCAGTCAAAAAGGGCAAGGACAAACTGGATCAAGTTCAGAAGAGGGCTACCAAGATAATGAAACCAAGCCCTATGAAGAACAATAAAAGGATCTGGGTATCTTTACCCCACAGAAAAGATAACTAAGGAGAGATAGGATAATTACATGAAAGGGATGCACACAAAAAAGAGAGTGAGAACCACTGCAGTCAAACTACAGGGCAATAGATTCAGATTAGACATCAGGAGGAACCACCTAGCTCAGTGATGGTGAACCTTTACCGGATCGAGTGCCCAAAACGTGCAAGAATCCCCAAAATGCAATGTGCGTGTGACCTCCGTGCATGCGCCCTGCTTCCCCGCATATGTCCCACCCCCGCACATGTGCATGCAGCCCCCTGCACATGCCCCGCCCCCCTGCTTCCCCGCATGCACCCCGCACATGTGCAGCAGAGACCCAAAGACCACCTGGCCGGCGGAAGGTGCATGCACTTGCGCAGTGGAGCTGAACTAGGGTGACAGCTCGCATGTCATCAGAGAGGGCACTGTGTGCCACCTCTGGACCATCACGATCCTAAATGGTCAAGCATTGAGTCTTGAAACAGGCTGCTGCAAGAAGTAGTGAGTCATTTTTCTCAGGGATTCTTCAAACAAAGGTTGGATGACCAAGGAGTGGGACTAGATGACCTCTAAAATCACTTCGAACTCTGTGATTCTAATGATTTGATTATTAGTTAGTTTAGTTAGTTAGTTTATTTGATTTGTATACCGCCCTACTCCTGAAGGACTCAGGGCGGTGAACAGCCAACAATAAAATACATAAATACACAAAATTTAAAAACCCGATAAAATCAAATTAAACTTTTTGGCCCAGACAAATTAAAACACCCCAATAATTTAAAAACAGATTAAAATTTACATATTTAAAAGGGAAGAGATCAGGCCAAGCCCGCTTGATGGAATAAAAAGGTCTTCACAGCACGGCGGAAGGAGCGCAGATCCGGGATCCTCCGTATCTCCAGGGGGAGCTCATTCCAGATGGTAGGTGCCCCCACAGAGAAGGCTCTCCCCCTAGGGGCCGCCAGTCGACACTGTTTGGCTGACGGCACCCGGAGGAGTCCCTCTCTATGAGAGCGTACTGGCCGGTGGGAGGCTATTGGTGGTAGTAGGCAGTCCCATAAATAACCAGGCCCTAAGCCATGGAGCGCTTTAAAGGTGGTAACCAAAACCTTGAAGCGCACCCGGAAGACCACCGGGAGCCAGTGCAGCTCGCGCAGGAGAGGTGTTACATGGGAGCGCCATGTCGCTCCTATTACCACCCGCGTGGCCGCACTCTGCGCCAGTTGGAGCCTCCGGGTGCTCCTCAAGGGGAGCCCCATGTAGAGAGCATTACAATAGTCCAGGCGGGAGGTGACGAGGGCATGAGTGACAGTGCGTAACGAGTCCCGATCCAGAAAGGGACGCAACTGGCGAATCAGGCGGACCTGATAAAAAATCCTCCCGGTCACGGCCGTCAAGTGCTCTTCTAAAGACAGCCGTGAATCCAGGAGGACGCCCAAGTTGCGAGCCCTCTCCGTGGGGGCCAATGATTCACCCCCAATAGTCAGTGATGGCGTCAACTGGCTATATCGGGACGTCGGAAACCACAGCCACTCGGTCTTGGATGGGTTGAGCCTGAGCCTGTTCCTCCCCATCCAGATCCGTACGGCCTCCAGGCACCGGGACATCACTTCAAGGGCATCGTTGGGGTGATCCGGGGTGGAGATGTACAGCTGGGTGTCATCAGCGTACTGATGGTACTCCACCCCGAAACCATGGATGATCTCGCCCAGCGGCTTCACATAAATGTTGAACATTGTTGGTTAATACGGTTCAGCGTGTTATGCAATCCCCATGATGGCTAATTCAGTGCATGAATCTATTCCTAAAGAGCCCCAGACTGACTCAAAAGAACAAAAACTAGATAAAACCTGCTTTCTGAGACTCAGAAAGCGGCTCCCAGTGACAAATATAACCAGGTTAGACAGCGAAACATCTGATGGGCTAAGCGATATTCTTGTAGAGCTCATTTACAGATTTTCCTCAATTTACAACCCCAACTGAGCCCCAGATTTCTGTTGCTAAGTAAGACAGTTGTTAAGTGAGTTTTGCTCCATTTTACAATCTTCCTTGCCACAGAAAGTGAATCACTGCAGTTGTTAAGGACATGGCTATTAAGTGAATCTGGTTTTCTCATTGACTTTGCTTGTCAGAAGGCTGTAAAAGGTGATCCCATAACCCCGAGAGGGATATGTGACCATCATAAATACAAGCCATTGGCCAAGCCTCCAAATTTTAATCACGTTTGTGGGGACGCTGCAATGATAACACAAGTGTGGAAACTGGTCATAAGTCATTTTTTTCAGTGCCTTTGTAACTTAGAATGGTCACTAAATGAATGGTTGTAATTGAGGTCTGCCTGTACTACTGTTAATCCAAGCCGTAGAAGCCCATCTATCAAAGAAAGGCAAGGAAAGATATGCAGGAATATTTGATATTAGGAGTGTTCAGTCCCACTGAACTTTCCCCAAAAACATCATGATCCCTGCCATTATTGGGTATATTCTCCTGCTCCCTAAGTTACAAAATAAAACCATTCTTCCTCAAAACCATAAAAAAAAACCCTATCATTGCTCTTTAGAGCCATGCAGCTGCTTTTCGCAGACATGCATTCATTTTTATTTGTCTCGTGTTATTAAGCTTGCAAAGAAGACAAATAATACCTTAAGCATGAAGGTAACAGTAATCTGTCTTCCTGGATATAAGATAGATTGAAATATTTGCAGGTATGACAGAAACAACACAAGACTGGGTCTCATTTCAGGAAATTTCATTGGAATTTTCCATTCACTTTTGGATTTTTTTGCTTTATGTCTTTATCCATGATTTCAAGTTTCAAACAGAGATAAAAAGAAAAAAAAAACCTATGTAGCATGCTAATTTTTCTTAGCTGTTTTTCTCTGCTTCTCTTCACAAGGAGGCTGAGTGAAACTGTCGATTTTTGCAAGTTATTTTCCTGACTTAGTGTATTGGTTTAAGAAATTGGGGAGGAAAGTTTGAAAACATCCACCCCAATACATATATTTGAAACACGTTTTCTATTATATATAATTATTTTTTAAGAGCTAAAAAACAGATTTGGAAAGCTCTGAATTTCATGAGGCCATCTGGGTTGTGCACCTCTTCAGAAGGAGCCAATTATACAGTTTAAATCAAACAGTTTTCTCCATCACTATGAAAACTGCCCAGAGCTCAAGTTCTCACTTGTCTCATCCTATTGTGTGTGGTGTGGGGGTTTTTTGGCCCGGAAGCAGAAGTGTATATGTGTGTACTTTCCTCTGTTTTTCAGAACACAGGAAGGAACTTCGGGTTGGCCTAATTGAACAATCAGGCCACTCCGCCTAGCCTTTCTAAAGGTCCACAAGAATGACAGGAATCAGGGAGTCCATCCATCCTCAATGAAATCATAACACAGGCCGAAATCAAATGGAGGAGGGGACGAGGGAGAGAGAGAGAGAGAATCCTTGGAGCTTAGATCCTTGTTTATTTTGAGCAGGTCTGTGCTATGATAGTTGATCAGAGGAGCTCAGCGTTTACTTGAGTGTTTACAATAGCTGCCATCCCCAAGAACTGCCAGAAGAGATGTTGTGGGCTGACAATGTTAGAAATTCTCAGGCACGCTATCTACACAAGCAAGACATTTTTTTAAAAAAATTTTTTTTATTAATTTTGCAACCACAACACAACACAACATACAAAACACAAACACAAAATATGTGTTTCTTTTTACGTATCAGTTTCATTCCTCTTACTTTCCACTTTCTACATTCCCCATTTTTCTCAACTTTTAATGCACCAAAGATCCTGTTCCTTCCACCAACTTTCTGCATTGCAAAAAGTGCGCTGCTTAGATACCATTTCATGTGATGTTTTGTTTTCAATGGAATCCTTCTTTTTCCGATTGCAAAACAAGTAAGTTTATTCAAATATCAAATGGACGGCAGAGTAAATTACGAATATCTTGCAGCTAAATGCAGAAACGTTTATGTAAGCATTGGTTTCCTTCCCTTACTACTTTTACAAAAAAACAAAAAAAGAACCTTTACTGTTTGGTTTACAGTGGGTAAATATTGCTTCTTTATCATCTACTCTCAAAGTAAACAATATAAAGAATTGTTCTGTTTAGAAATGTTGGTATTAGAATAAAGCATTTTCTGTGCCTTGAGCTCTGAAACACTAAACTGCAAATGAAGCACATACTTTTTGCATGCTGACCTCTTACAGTGTTGCTTAAAGCTTTTGGTTTAATTCCTTCAATTCTTTTAGTTTTCCTTCCATCCATCTAGGTTTCTAGTCCTATGGATGAAACAATAAGCTTTAAAGGACAATAGCTTTCTTTATGGTGTGAAATACAGTAGCTATAAAATGGATATAATGGATATGGATAAATTTAAAATCAATTACACATAGTCCTCAATGTACAACCACAATTGAGTCAATTCGGTTGCTAAGTGAAACATTTGTTAAGTGAGTTTTGCCCCATTTTACGACCTTTCTTCCCACAATTGTTAAGTGAATCATTGCAGTTGTTGAGTTAGTAACATGGTTGTTAAGTGAATCTGGCTTCCCCATTGACTTTGTTTGTTAGGAGGTTGCAAAAGGTGATCACATGACCCTGGGACACGGCAACCGTCATAAATATGAATCAGTTGCCATGCGTCTGAATTTTGAACCTGTGACCACGAGGACGCTACAAAGGTCGTAAGTGTGAAAACCAGTTATAAGTCATTTTTTTCAGTGCCGTTGTAACTTCGAACGGTCACTAAATGAAGTGTTGTAAGTCAAGGACCACCTGTATAAGATTAAAATAAAAACTGGCAACTACCTTGTGAATTTGGTTGCAATAGAAGGGATAGATATCTGATTCCTAATTACAGAATTAAAGGATTGATCCAGAAAAGAAAGATTAATGAAGTATTGATAGCAATACAGTATTATTGCTTCCTAACTTCAGGTGAGCATTAATCAACATAAAAATTAAAAGCACCTATCCAGGGAAAAAGGCTACATTCCCTGTGCTGGTTTTAAGCTACAAGTCATGAATTATCAACTGGAATAATGATTTAAAATTTGTGGCAAGACTTTAAAAATATTGTTACATCAGAAAAATGCAAACTTTAAAATTAATTAGGTTGCCCATTTTGAAGCCTGTTTCTTTTTCTTTTTACTTCAAATGACTAGAGAAACTATTAAAGTTTTTCTAAATGAAAAAAAAAAAGCCCAGAGGAACTCAGGGAAAGAAAAATAGTAATTAAACACATACACACAAAACACATAAACATAGATAATAGTATGTCAGTTTTCAATGAGCAATCTTTTACATGTAAGGCAAAGATCATAACTATGCTGCTATTTTAGCATTACAACTAAAAGGAGTTGTGGAAGATACTCAAGAATGGCAATACAGAAAGTTTTATTTTAAACATGGTTATTGTGTCTGCTTCTTGATGCTTTAACCTACATTTCTAAAAATTAACTTTGCAAGTATATTTATATGTGCAAATATGTGTGTATTTTGCAACCACACACACCAGTGGTAGGATTCAATTTTTTTTACTACTGGTTCTGTGGGTGTGGCTTGGTGGGCATGACATGGCTTGGTGGGTGTGGAGGGGAAGGATACTGCAAAATCCCCATTTCCTCCCGATCAGCTGGGACTCAGGAAGCAGAGAATAGATGAGGGCGGGACCAGTCAGAGGTGGTGTTTACCAGTTCTCTGAACTACTCAAAATTTCTGCTACCGGTTCTCCAGAACTGGTCAGAACCTGCTGAATATACCCTCCCCCCCCCTCTCTCTCACACACACACACAAAAACACACACACACAGAGGAAGACCTGCCTGTTGGAAGGAAAGCGATTGGCAATTGCTTTCCTGGAATAGAAAGCATCAAGAAAATTGTCTAAGAGGAGGATGTGATAGTCTGTAGCAACAGTCTGCTGCTAAAGTGTCTCAGTCTGGACAGGACCTTCTTAAACTGATTTTGATTTACATAGCTTAAAAGCCCTCTAATAACAACCGCGTGTTCAACCTGTGCAGAATCTTGAAAGGATCGCAGCATCCTCCAGAACAGCCTGAACAATATTTAACTTTGAAAATAGCTCAGGCACCAACAGCATCCTTGTCTTATTTAGACTGAGCTACCAGCCTTCATTCATGTAATCCCCATAACATCATCTTCTGAAAACAATCACCCAAGTAGTAGCAGAATAAATGACAATCAATCTGGCATTATGGTGATTGTTCAATTGAATGGGAGACCAAAGCTCACGTCCACACTCGGTGATTGATTTACTGGATGAATACCCGTAACGTGTCCTCAGTTTAGACAGCCAATCCAAAGTACAGTTATTGATGATAGCGCAAGTGATACATTCCAATGTAGAATTTTACCCACAAGGGGCAACAAGCAGCCCTCCCTTCTCAAACCCATTCCGGTTATGTCACTAAAGGCAATCTATAGGATTGTCTGCAGTGAGCTGTCATAAAGCCATTAAGATTCCCCCTGTGGAAAACGATACTGTACCTATAGACAATCTGCTATTCACTGATGTCAAGGCATGACCTTAGAAGGAGTGTGTGTGTGTGTGTGTATGTGTGTTTAACTATTATTTTTCTTTCCCTGAGCTAGGTTACTTTTTGTTTTAAGTTTAGAAAAGTTAAAAGTTGAAAGTTGAGATGTACAAATACTAGCACTGATGACGTTACCTAGTTTCGGTAGTGAAACATCTGTAGGAAAACAAGCAAGCTCAGAAAGCACCAAGGACCCCTCATGTCAACCTTGAGCTACAAATATTCTCCTTTATAAATACAGGGATTGCCTAAATATGGCCAGCTTCTGTACCAAAACCAGAGCTACAACCAATCTAAGATAGATACAGAAAAATCATTCATGCATTTAGTGCCTGGAATTGACTAACTAAATCATCGTTCCCTCAAATGAAATATAAGGAATCAGTCTATAGGTGCCCTCCTCTGTTAGAATTCTTCAGGAATGGAATGGGACAACTCGCCACGACCAACTTATCACAGCCAACTCACCACTGTCAATTCACCATAGACAACTCGCCGTAGCCCCACAGCACGGGACAACTTGCTGTGGGAAAATTCAACTATTTTATTTATTTAAAATAATTCTAAAAATATTTTAAATGTTTATCATCCACAGTTCATTTTGTCCCTTCTTTTACATCCTTCCTTTAATGATTTTATTTCACCATTTCTTTGATATTATGTAACTTTTGTCCCATGGCAAGTTGTCAAGTAACGAGTTGGCTGTGGTGAATTATCCCATGGCAAGTTAGCTGCGGTGAGTTGGGTGAGGCAAGTTGAAGGGCCTAGATCTCCTCGGGAATGTCATGGCTGCCAGTTTCTACCTATGGAACGATTCTATTCTGGTTTTCCAATATGGATTTATGTCAGAAACTAACCAACCCTTTCTTTTCTTGTCAGAAGCACTAAGCCAAAGCAGACAAACAAAGTTTTGGTATCAACACATGGGAAGAATTTCTGATAGTGCTGCTAGAATCAACATGATAGTATCTCATGTTGTTAGACTCCATTCATTTACAATTGAGTAGAACAGGCGAGGAATCTATGTCCCTTCAGGTATTACTGAATTGGCAGGACTTGAGGAATTCTGCTGAGAGTTGCAGTTCAACATCATTTGGAGGGCCACAAGCTCTTGGATTTTAAGATCGATTTTAGATGGACAAATATGCATTTTCTGGATCTTTTAGTAGTCTGTTATTTAAAACTGCAAAGCTTTTACTTCTATTAGTTTTTTTTCCTTCTGAATTCATATGAAAAGATGTTTCAGATCACAAAAATAAACCGGCTTATTTCTGAACTCCTTGCTTCATTTATTCCTTTCAAGTGGAAAAGCATTTTTAGTTTCTCTTAGAATGGCAAAAAAAAAAAAAAAAAAAAAAAAAACCCTTACATATATATCAAACTGTGCATCACATTGTTTATATTGGATTAATATTGGCGTAAATAGACACTTAAGAATTTTAATGAACCTATGGGGAAGAGTAGAGAATATGAAAAAGATGAATGCCTCAAGTTTAACATGTATATTTAGAGATTTTCCTATAATAGTCTTAAAATATTGTAAAGAGATTAATAATTAAGTATATTTTTATGTGCAGGCAAATTCCTAAATTATCTGTCAGGTTTACTGTGCCAGAAATATATAATGAAGGAAACATTTCCATATTATATGGCTTATCCAAGTACTTTTCCTGTTTTGGTGTAATATCCATAAGCTTAACATAATTTGGGGAAGAGGTATGCAATTTAAATCATACTGAATTATATAGCAAAAATTTGAAATTCATCAACATAAGAACAATTCTGGATTTAGCAAAGATTACTGTGTTATGATGGACGGTACCATCCTGAACTTACACTTTGCAACTATGACGTGTGCTTACTTTCTTCTTATGAACTGACTCTCCATCAACACAATGGGAAAAATTATCATTATTCAATTATATTAAAAAATTATCATTACTCGTTACGTTAAAATCAATGTTTATTCCCACCTTGGAAGAATGGAAGGCTGAGTCAACCTTGAGCCTGGTGAGATTTGAACTGCCAAGTTGCAGGCAGCCAGTAGTTAGCAGAAGTAGCCTGCAGTACTGCACTCTAACCACTGCACCACCACAGCTAATAACTTCTGCTTGAAGGAGGGAGTGGTTTCACCAACTCTTAAGGAGGTGGTAATGCACCTCCTCTCAAAGGACTATTGCTCGACCCTGCTAGACTGGAGAGTTTTTGATCAGTCTCAATCTCCCTTTTCTGGTGGAGAGAGTGAACACATGGCAGCTTCAGAAAACACCAAATGAGGTGGATTATCTAGACCCCTTTTCAATCAGAGTTCAGACCAGGGTTTGGGACTGAGTTGGCACTGATCACACTCATGAATGACCTCTGGCAGAAACGGCACAGAGGTAGTGCATTCATCCTGGCTTTTCTTGACTTTTCAGTGGCATTAATATCATTGATCATGGGATCCCTCTGGGTCAGCTCTGGGAACTGGGGGCAGGCGGTACTGTATTATGTGACTTCTCCTCTTTCCTCCGGGGCCAATTCCAGTTGGTGTTGATTGAGGGAAAGTGATGTAGCCCATGGCCCCTATTTTGTGTGATGTCTCACGGTTCTGTTCTCTCTCCCTTCTATTTAACATTTATATTATCTGTTGGTTTGGGATGAGATATCAGTATGCAGATGACACCCAGCATTATATCTCTACCCCAGGACCCTTGAGAGATGCTGTAGACATCCTACCCTAGTGTCTGGAGGCAACTGAGGATTGATGAGCACAAGCACCCTCCACTCAAGGGCCCTCTGCTCATGTGCAAAGCTCCATGTGCGTAGCGGAGGACACGCATGTTTGCCTCTCTCTCTCTCACACACACACACAGAGGGTTGGGCTACCAAGCTGGAAAGGTTGGGGATTGCTGGTTTAAGGAACTTGGCTGAGATCTGTAAAAAAATCTTATTTCTTCCTGTCCCACTTGTATTGTTGAGCTAAGAATAATTTGGGGGCGGGGGAGAGGGAAGTTTTTGTCTGGGTTTACCTTGCTTTGAGTATAGTTTCCCTTACATTTGATGATGCAATGGAGGACTAAAATGATGCTGGACTGGGACGAGAAATTCCCACCGAGTCGTGGTGGGATTCAAATAATTTAACAACTAGTTCACCCAGTGTCAGATTGGCTGTTGTGGGAGGTTGGCCATCTCCATCTTCCAGCTCTGCCGCACATGCAGGACCAGCCTCCCGCAAGGGCCAACCTTACCCTGGGTGAACCGGTTGTTAAATCCCCCCCTCAAAGTGGATCCTGGGTGCTGTGCTGCAATGGAGAAATGGGAAACTGAGTTGGTGGCACGAGGGAAGGAGGAGGAGCAGGGAGAAGAAAGAGGGAAAGCGCCCTTCTCCTTCCCTCATACTGGCTGCTCCATTGCTTGTTTCTCCACTGCAGCACGCAGGATCCACTTTGATGGGGGAGGGGGGGTAATTTAACAACCAGTTTGCCTGAACAAGTGTGAACTGGCTGAATCCCACTACTGGCACAGACCATGGTATTCCTTTGGTGGCTTTGGCCAATCACAATTTCTCAGCCAATCCTACTTTATAGTGTTCCAGTTCTGAAGATAAAATGAGGGGAAATCCTTACGTGTGCTCTTCTGAACTCCAGAAAGAGGAAAAGCGGGATAAAAATATTACACGAAATAAAAACGTAAAATACAGAGACAGACATTAATGGCAGATCTTGAGCCAAAATGTCTTCGGCTCAGGTCTATGAATGGTTTGAGCAGGCATTTCTGGTATAAGTTCCCCTAATGTTCTTACTCCGACAAGTGCGCACAGCTGTTTAAATAGGTATATTCTCTAATGAAGTTCATGATTGCCATGTCAAAAAGATTACACCCCATACAACTAACAGAAGCTGTGCAGCTGCCCTTATATAGTGAAGCTTGGCTGATGTTGGAAAAATATTAAGAGGTTCAGGACTTGAATGTGAAACTACCAGGAAATGCCAATGTTTTAGACTAGAATGTGAGGTTAAGAAAAACTGCAGAAAAAGGCAGTGATAAACCACTGCCAATTGTTCTCAAGAAATTGACATGGACAAGTTTATGAAGTCACCAGCTTAGCCCCATTTTGCTTCTCCTTTTAAAAACAACCACCATCACCACCACGGATAGTTGTTGTTTGCATTTTGAGGACAGCTTTCTTGATTGGCTGGCATATTTGTCATTCTTTAATTATAGTCATAGATTATCAGCTACTTAGGAGGATTTCTTGTATTTAGTTTTCAGTTGCTGCTCAGCTAAAGTACTTCTATGTTAGAGCACCTAATGGCTTTTCTCACTGTTCTCATCAATCTGTCTCTTTGTTGATTTTTGCAATGCCTCCTCAACCCAGACAAAACAGATTTTATTCAAAGACTTTTATAAGTGGAATGCTGAATCCATCCATAGAGAAAGCAACACTAAGGCTGATACTTTAAGAGTGTTAGAAGACACACACAACTATCAAGTTAGGAGGATAGTTTCCTTTTTTATGCTCTAAGCTCAACTGCAAATCTCAAGGCTTCATTTCTTTTAATGTTAACCACTTGGCACGGAAAGAAGAGAACAGTGCCCGTTTTTCTAAACTACTGTAATTTTACAACATGATACCCGAAAGGAAACTGTAGTAAAAGCCAACCTTGGATCTAGAAGTTCTAAACGTTTCCAAACTAATGATGAACATTTCATTTCCTAGTCAAGGTGATTGCGTAGGTAACTGTCAAATCAGTTCGAAACACTTATGGATGAATCCTAGCTTCAGTATGCAAAGTACACTGTGCTCTTCCTTGCTCTGCAGGAAGATTTCTGCCAAAAAATGAAACCTTGTTAATTTTTTAGGGAAATGCTGCTATTTTTGAAAACCTCAACCACATTATTGAAACCTAGATGAGGAAGTTTGGAGTTGCAGCTTTTTTGTAGTTTTCCCCCATACACCGGATAAGCTCTGAACAGCTCACCCAGATGTATGCCATTAAGTTTAATCAATAAGTGGATGATACCTAGAGGAATCTAATGCCTGGATATGGTAATGGCCTGAACGAAGACCAATAAAATGAAACTCAGTCCATATTTAAAAAGCCAGTGTTAGTTAGCAGCTCATCTATCTAGGTGTGTGGGATTCCAAGTATTTTGGAGGCTTGTAACTCCCCAGTTAGATCAAACTCCTAGTCTACTGTATTCATCGATCAGTCTTAGTAAATAGATATACAAGTGGCTCGTAGGACCCACAGAATGTTCTACCAACCTAGAATGGTATGCCAGCTATGACTCCTTTTTGATCAAGATTAGTTTGTTTAAATTCTGCATTATTCCCTTCTCAGAACTTCTCCGCAAAAATTGATTTTAAAAATCTGACTAACAATGAAGGAGCTTTTCAAAAGTGGTGTCAAAGACTCCAAAGTTGGTCCAGACCAAAAAGAAAGTTCTACACAGTAAGTTCTTCAGTAAGGTGTACACACACACACACACACACACACACACACACACTCCTGAAACAGGTAGGAGGAATTTTCCAGCCTTATTTATATGTGAGATGATTTGAAACTGTTCTTATCAGGATTCTTTTCACCTGAGCTAAGCTACGATTTTGAGGATAAACTGTCAATTGATTCACCTCTATACCTTTACGTTCTCTTCCATTCCATTCCTAGTCTTCCTACAATCTCTCAGAGACGTGGCATTCTCTATGCTTCCCAAAGAACTTATCTTTGATGGAAATATTGTTCTCACTTAAATGGCAAAAGTGCATTTTTTAATTTTTTTCAAGCCATTAAAATTTATTAAAGCTTTAAATTTTGTTTCACCTCTTTTGTTTGTGGAGTTGTGTAAATGCATGTATTTTCAGCTACATTCTTTCTTAATTTTGCTTTTTGTTTCATTCTTAATAGATTTTCATTTCCTACATTAAAGCTACCTGGATAGATTTTTGTAGTAGGTCAGCCTTTAACAAGTGTAAATAAATGAATGTATTAACGGAAATACTTAGTTCTGGCTGACATTTTAAAACACAGTGACCTAGAAAATGGCACAAATTGGTTGCATAAAACCATGCTTAATCCTACGGTTCCTAATTTAACATTCTCTTCCAGGTCTATTCATGTGAAAGTTATGTAAACCAATAAATAGACCCCCCCACACGCCATTTTTATAAAGGAAGAAATGTTTTCTTTTGTGGCCATCAAAGGAAAGAAAAGAAAGAAATGGGGTGTGGGGGGGTGGAATCTAAGGCAAAGACAATCTTTTGAAATGGCAAAAAAAAAAAAAAAGCATCAGAAAGTAGCTGCAGGAAGAAGTGATTCAAATGAAGGCAAATATATATATATATATGTCCCAGGTTAATGTTTCAGGATCCGGTCTGATTTGTTCACCATGACCAGAGGTTTGTCTTCTGAGCTTTCAGACTCATGCTGGAATTCATACTCAGGATTCTACACATCCCCTACCAGAATGTAGAGAGGTTCTCTACCAAAATGTGTAGTGAGAAGTTCTACATATTCTGATGAGAGAAATGTTCCCTGCGAATGGCTCCAGCATGAGTCCAAAAGCTCAGAAGACTAAATCTCTGGTCCCAGTGACTGACCAAGGTTGGAAGAAGTGACAGTTGAAACAGTTTGGCCCAAACAAAAAGGCAAATCCAGAGAATGAGTTTATCTGTTTAGGATTGCACACCATGTTTTCAATTCCTTATTTCCTCTCTGCTTAGGAAAGAGAAAAGCCATGGGAAAAGCCATCTATGAAGATTCTCAGTCATCCAGGTCATGGTTGTCCCAAAGGTGCTTTTTTTCAAGAGGCAATTGGACTTTCTGGTTTTTCTTTGAAGACGTTTCGCTTCTCATCCAAGAAGCTTCTTCAGCTTGTGGGTAAAGATGTTGAAGGACCTTACATTTGGTACCTTTAATATCAACCTTTTTCTCATATATCAGATTTTATTTTTGAACTATCCCCCTCATATGACTCTTTACATCACTTTGGGATGGTGGGAAGCTAAAACATACCCACAAATATTTAGCTTGCAGTGATATGTTTATAAACACACTTATTTCTTTTCATCTTAGCTATGGAATTGCTCCTGTTTTTGCTTGTTTGCTTGTTTAAAAAAAAGTATATTGTTCTGACTGTGAATCTGGCTGTCAAAAGGGTTATTATGATTAAAGCAGCTTTTCGATAAAATAGTCACACTTCAAATCAGCAATGCAAATTTTATTTTTGACATCTTTATCTTGTTTTGTAAAGAATAAACTACTCACAACGGCTGTTGACTTTGCTTGCACTCTCTTCCCAATTTTCCCCAAACTGAAGAATATTGTGCCCTTATGAGGTATAAGTCCTTTTTCTTCAACAGAAATTGTCTAGTCCCCAGGATTTTGGGTCTGGGGAACAGAGCTCTCTGAAATCAATGATAGCTCTCTCTATCATATGAATTAGACTAAAATGCTAGGCTTTACATATGTCAGTGCACCATTTTGACTTTGCACACTACTTTCACTTCTAGCATTGCAAAATCTAGTATTCCCCAATTTGGCCATGCTACTTCCATCTGGAAGAAACCTTCAGATGTGTTTTAAATCTGGTTCCTTGGGACTGTGGATTGCTAGGTCAGAAGCAGTTTATGGGAGCTTTTCAAGATGGCCGGATAGCATGGATTGTGATTGTTTTTTGTTTGTTTTTTTTAGATTGTTTAGACTGAATGGAGCTCTTTGCTGGGGATGCAGGTGGGTTTGGGTCATGGAGAGCCAGTTTTTTTGGGTGGATGGGACAAATAATACCCTATTTGTAGGAGGGGTGGGGGAGTGGGAGATTGCAAGATAAACTTGATATCTTAAGATTAATACCACACTGCAGCTCCCAAAGTTCATCCTCAAAATGTCCTGATGTTCACTTGCTACTATTGAATGCCACGTTGGCCTTTATGTAATTGTGGTTGAGAAGTTTCACTTGGCCTGCATAACTGAGCAATCCCCTGGTTTGGATTACTGCAATGCATTCTACATGGGGCAACCCATGAAGACCATTCAATGGCTGCAGCTGGGCCAGAATGCATCTACACGAGTAGTTGTAAGTGCATTTCAATTGCAATTCTATCTTGCAAAGATTCACTGGCTTTCATTAAGCTTCTGGGTGCAATTCAGAGAGATGGTTACCATCTATAAAGCCCTTCATGGCACAGGACCAAGTTATTTGTGGGAATGCCTGTCTCCAATTATTTCTGCCCACCCTGTGAGATCAGGGTGGGCATATTCCATGTCCTTTTAAATAATGATGTCATCTTAAAGGACCTAGGAAACATGTCTTCTTTCTTGCAGTGCTAATCCTATATTGCCTGCGATTAGGATGGCCCTAAACACGCAGTATTTTCATAAAACACTGAAGACCTGGTTACTCCATGGGCTTTGGGATGAAGGTATATTAGAAAGACTGTGCATTTTGTGTGAAACTGTTACACCTGGAAATATATTCTATTTTTTAATGTTTTATTTTTAATGATTGCGTGTCATCCAGAGACATGAGTAGTAGCCACATAAACTGAATGGATAAATGAAGAAATAAATAAACCTTAATTACCCTTGCTATTAATCAGATTGTTTTAATTAGCATATAATTAGCAGTGGGTTGTAAGGATAGATGTGAGAGAGAGAGAGAGAGAGAGAGAGAGAGAGAGAGAGAGGGAGAGAGAGAGAGAGAGAGAGAGAGAGAGTCTTTCAGCGCCTGCGTATGGATGAAATGACTGTTCTCATTTGTATTAGTGGCTGCATGGTCTCCATTTGTTATTCAGAATTTTTAAAAAAATGCTGAAGACCACCCGTGAGATTGGAATGGAACATGATGACGCCTAATGGTAAGGCTATAGTTTAAGCAAATAGTGACAAGAAAACCTAATTTGGCATGACTTCATGACATTAAAAAACTAAGGTGACGGATTGAGAGTATTCTGACTGAGACATCAACACCTTCATATCCTTTCCTGAAGATTAAGAATCATCTCTCTTCATCCAGGTGTCCTCAAATTCTGAAGCTGATTTCTCCATAGAAACTACTTGGTACTTCCTGTGCTACCAGTTTAGTTATCTTGGGATTTATGTATAACATATCCCTGTTCTAGCACTACTATCTTTGAATAATTATCTCCTCTTCCAGGACTACAAATCAGTCCCCTATTTTTTTTTTTTTGAAAAAGAACTACATCTGTTAAGGGATATTGTTACAAAATAAAGCATGATGAAACTCAGGGATTTAGCAAAACAAACCATTTAGGGCAGGGGTGTCAAACTCAAGGCCTGGAGGCCGGATCTGGCCCAGGGGGGGTGTCGAGATCCGCTCGACACTCCGATCCACTCCCCGGGATCGTGGGCCCGACCACTGTGCCGAACTACGGGAGCCAGACGAGGGAGGGGTATCAACGAAAGACGCTTCGGGGCTTTGGAATCTGCTACCACTGGTGGTGGGGGTGTTAGGATAATGGTAGGCGGCCGGACACAATTGTGGACGAGCAAGGGTTAACTTTTCGCTACTCACCGCCCTGGAACCGCCTGCGCACTAGTACCCGGAAGGGCGGTGGTTATACATTGTTAGCGCATTCTTTAAATTGCGTTGGGAGGCAGCCGCTCCCAACGCTGACTTTGTGTATCCTGCATACCCGTCAACCTAGCTGTGTGTCCCGTGGAGGAAGGTGCTAACCAATAAACTGTTAAAAGCTAGCCGTGGTTGGGAGTTTTCCTTTCCTCACACACGGAGTCCGCAACGCAGCTTGACAGGGGGCTTAAATCTGACCCATGGGGCTGCCCGGGAAACAGTGAAGGACTGGCCTCCGGTGCCTCTGCCAGTGAAAATGGAGCTTGGAAGCACCACGGGCAGCCCTCCTGAGCTCTGTTTTCACTGCCAGAGGGCTGCAGGAGGCTGTCACAGCCAAAAATGGAGCTTGGGAGCCTGTTTTCACTGGCAGAGCGCTCAGGCCCCCACAGGCCCCCACAGACACAAGTGATGTTGAGCTGGCCACGCCCACCCCACCGAGGTCAAACACAATCCTGATGCGACCCTCAATGAAATTGAGTTTGACACCCCTAATTTAGAGCATGACATTAATGAGCAGGAACAAAGAATTCCCTTTGTATTTTATAATAGTATTGCTTTGTATAGACCTATATTGTTACTACTGAATCTGGGAATTTGTATATGTATTCTACTACCAAGTTATGTTGGTATACAGGAAATGTATATGTAAGAGATACTGTACAACTCCAATTCATAAGGAATAAGGACACAAGTTTTGGATTCCCACACAGACTGAAATTTACTGAGAGATTTTGGGTTACTATCAACTAATGTATCTTATACAGTTGTTGGGAGGATAAAATTGGGAGCATAAACAATGCCATATTGCACTGTATATGTCAGTCTTCCTTGTTGATTTCCAGATATGAGGCTGTGTGTGTGTGTGTGTGTGTGTGTGTGACTGAAGATAGTTATTTAAGTGAGCATTCTCAACTATTATAGTAGTAAACTGTATTATAATTTCCTGCTTACACTAAAATTTCCATGCCTGAAAACAACAGACGTTGGAGTGAAAGTAATGGTGGCAATGCCACACAAGAGAACTTTATCTGAATGAGATACTAGCAACCAGCAATTATCTCAGTCAGTCAGTATGTCTGTCTGTCCGTCTCTCTCTCTCTTCTTAAGGTTAAAGTAAGATATAAATGTAAAGGCAGTTCATGACATTTTGATCAGACTACTATATCTGGTCTGCTAAAATCCAAATATAGAAAATTCTCACACATAGCTATTGTATAGTGATCCTCCAGATTTTTACAGCTCAAATATACACTGATCACCCTATATACTGATCATCCAAAGAACTTTGTGTTCAAGTAACTCTGCTTACAGCTGGGCTCTACAACAAGAAAACATTACTATTACAAACATAGACATAATACATACTTGAAATGATTCTAACACAGCCATAAATAATCTGCTCTAATAGATGAAGTTTACGTCTTATGGAACATTGGTAGGATCGTAGTGAAGGAAGTTAGTACCCACCTCTCTCCTAGGTGAATGAAATATTTTAGGAAATATTAAAAAGGCAGAATATGGTTTCCCTGGATGAGAAAAGGAGAAACATGTTTTTAAAGACAAAGCAACTTCCTGCAGCTCCCTGCCCCCACCTTCAGCTCCACAGTGATGGGATTAAGACATGGCCCTCAGGACATGATAGGATTAGGCCTCTACCCATCTAGCAACAGAACTGACCACATATCACCTGGGGAGATTGCATCACTCAGCAAGGCTCAATCAAGCCTGGGACTCAGGACAGCCTACAAAGTTGTCCCTGCATGGCCCCATGGGAGTCTCACAACCAATCAGAATACAAGCTCAAATTCAAAAGCCCAGAGAGGGCATAAATCTGAGGCGCTCTCAGCATCTCTGCCCTTTTTTTCTTCTTCACCCAACATCATCAAGTCATGTGATCCTGTCCACCATTAAAAACCATCTTTCCAAGCAGCCACCATGCTTCCAGTGTCTTTCTCCCCACTTGGAACTGAACCCAGAAGGACATTTCTTCCAACAATAGTTTTGGAATTGAAGCTATCAAGCACTTTGCAAAACTTCCTTTTTACGCACTTGGAGGAATTACGGAAAGCAATGCAAGCCATCAGCCCTGATTGCAAGAAGAGGCCGTTCCAGCAAATCAGCTGAGACAAGGGCAGCTTGGAGAATGTTACTAGACTTTTGGCTCTCCAACAGTTTTCTAGTTTTTATTCATATAAATTTAAAAATTTCCTTATTAACTTGAACAATGTTTATATTTTAAAAAAAACAGGCTCATATATCAAGAGGGTGCATGTTTAATTTCCATCTGCCATGTTGACATTACCCAGTTAACCTTGCTGCTGCCATCGTTTAAACACTCCAAAAGGAATCTATGCTGCAGTGCAGACGTCCTATTTCAATTCTAGAAGCAGGAGCTCCATGCAGACATCCTGTTCAAACCCTCACAACCTATTAACCATATGGATCTTCCAAAAGTTTCACCTGCACAATATCAGGTGTTGAAAGAAAAAAAAATACTCAAGCCATCATTTGGGAAGGATTTAAGCAAACAAGAAGTTTTTAACAGACTGAGATAGATACATCAAGCAAATCCTTCCAACTTTTCAGTGGGAAAAACATCAGAGGTAGGAAGGAAACAGGTAGTCTTCGGCTTACGTTTGTTGGTGTCCTTTCGAAGTTATGGCACTACTGAAAAGGAATGGACTTATGACCAGTCCTTGAAGTTCTGGCCATTGCAGCACCCTTAGGGTCACATTCTCACAACTCAAGTGCTTGGCTCACATTTATGACAGTTCGTTGTGGCCCACCAGCGGCCTGCGCGGATCGTGGCTGATCCCGACGACGACAAGGCAGCCTGTGCAGCCGGCGCTCGCGTCAGACAGCAAGGAGGCTGCAGAGGATGTGGTGCCAGAGGCAGAGACTCAGCCAGGGCCTTCAGAACCTCCAGAGGCTCCTTCAAGTGGAGAGAGCGAAGTGGAGGAGCCTCTCCTCAATGCTCAAGCACGCAGGGCTGCCAAAAGACAGGAGTGGCTACTCAGGAGGAGGAGGTCTCCTCGAGAGTAAGGTTTGAGGATAATTGGCCACTCCCTTAGCCTATTTAAGTCGCACGCAGTTAGTAATTTCTTGCTGGAAACAATGTGTAATTATTACAGAGCATTTTGGAAAGTGAGTGTCTTATTGTATCTTGTTTTCTGGGCTGGTTGCCAACCTTTGCCAGACTTTGTTTATTCTTAGTACGTTATAACTTTGATAAGGACCATTGGTGTGTGTCACAATCCTTGGGAATCCAGAGCTGGGGCAGAACACAGTTACAGAATCCTACGATCATGTAATCGCAGTTGCAACTTTTCCTGCCAGTTTCCAACAAAGTCAAAATCAAACTGGCAGGGGAGATCACAAGTTTGAAACTCCCATAAGTCGTCCCTTTTTTTCTCTTGAAGAGCCCCACTACCCAATAGCTCACTTGCACTCCAAGGCACTTCCTTGTCTGCAGTACTCCTCCATCTGCTTGCTGCCCAACCCACGGTCTTTCTGGCTTACAGCCTTTGCCACACAGCCCGTCAAAATCAGAAAACAGACTCCACAAGTAATATTGGAACTCTGCTACATTGTTATAGACTACAGTAACGCAATATTGAAAGTCTGACAGTATTTTTTCCTCCCTCCTTTTTATACTCAAGAGAGTTAAGATGGACGAGTGGGATATTCATTTCCTATTTTGAGCTTAAATTAAATTAAATTGCCTAATTTTCCAAGGTCATCTCTGTTTAAAAATCTGTAAATACTTGGGGATTGTTGGTGGTGAAAGCTCTCTTCAAATGCTTTCATTTCAGAGGAGGACAATCAAGTAATTCCATGCCATCAAGAAAGATGAGGCTAAAATCTTGGGCAATGATTCTAGGGCAGTCAGATTGTATAGTGGTTAAAGAAGGCCCAGTTTCAAGTCCATCTTTAGCCAAGAACCCCAGTGGATGATTTGGGGCCTGTCAGTCTTTCTCAGCATTGTGCCATTAACAGGCTTCAAGATGATACAGGTCTTCAGATTTTTAGTTTTGGATTATTCTTGTACATTTTCCCCAGTAGGACTTCCCAACTACCATTTCTCTTCTAGGAGCTGAAGTAGGTACATACCATCCCCGCTCCCACCCCAAGCATCAGTTTAATAACTTTCAGCCCTAATGGCCCATGCACTTAGAGAAAGGGAAAAGGTTTGTAACTGTCTTCGCTCCCAAGGATAGGAGAATGCTAAATAGCTCTGCAGACAAATGTTTATACCGAACATTGGTTGAATTTGAGCTTATTGTCACTTATCTGGGCAGCCTGCCAAATCTCTTTGAGCTCACCAGTTACCTGCCTCGTCTTCTGACCTTGAAACACTATACAGCATCCAGATTTGGCTTGTTTCAATGCGCTCCTCTCAGTCATGGTGCAGAGAAGATATTACAAGTTTCCCCTTGGGAAGCAACTTTGCCCATGTAGAACCAGGGAAGTTGAAATAGTGGGCCATGTCCTTGTGCACTGTTTATTTGGTTGTGACATTCACTTTGCTCTCATTTCTCTTTTATGTATTTAAGCCAGATAGACCAGATGGATTTTGTACACATTTCTTTTGAGTAGATCTTAAGCCAACTCCTACGCTCGGCATGTCTGTAGAATTGCTGCCTGTAGAATTAGGCAACTATTGATCTGGGGGTCCAAACGCTTTGAAGCCACATTCTTCACTTAAATTTCACATTTGATATAAGCAATCAGAAAAATGTAATCAGATACAGATACTTTCATGCCAACTAGTAGAGTTTCATTTTATTATAGTCTAGGTAGGAGAAACATCATTATATATGTATTGAATATCTGGTTATTTGCTCAACTGAATTATATTAATAAATATTGTGAGCCAGTCTCAAAAAGGATACGACATTTTGCATAAATACATATACATGTTGCTCGCCTGCTCTTCCAGTGCATATGAAGCACTCGGGGTGATTTACCATACTGAAAATCAATATAGGATTTAACGAGATTGGAAAGCATGCAAAGTATCAATTCTGAAAGTCTTCCAACCACTTTTCCCCTCAATGGCCATAGGAGGCATCATATTTTCTTCTGGGTACTGAAGTAAAGCATAGCATGGGTATGTTTTTGTTCCCCCATGTGTCTCTGGTGTGTTTTTATATATATGTGTGTGTCCTGGGAAGCACAGGGTGAGTTGCACAAGCTCCTGTCTGAGTGAAATCACCAGGAAGAAGGGAGAGGCGCTTAGAATGGAATTGGCAGCAACATTCTGAATATTTGCAGCTTTTTTTGCCCCTGGCCAGATTTGAATTCAATGTTTCTTTTCCAAACTAGACCAAATTCACTCCGATTCTGTCCCATTTTTGGAGAGATGTCCTGTTGTTGAACAGATGGACAGACAGAGCTCCGAGCTCCCTTACATTATTTGTTTCCAGCCTTCTGTTTGGCTGGAAAGAATATTTTTTTAAAAAAAGCTAAAAACAAATTAATTTTTTTAAGCAGACAGAAGCAAGAAATAACTGTTTAAAACAGGGGTCTCCAATCTTTGCAACTTTACTGTAAGACTTGTGGGCTTTAATTTCCAGAGCAAAGCTGGCTGAGGAACTCTGGGAATTGAAGTCCACAAGTCTTAAAGTTGCCAAGGTTGGAGACCCCTGGTTTAAAACATTATGATGCCAATGGGATTAATACCTTCCTAAAAATAAAGGTTTTGCCCTGAAGGCATAATACCATCAGAAGTGGGGCACCAGAGTAGCTTTCTGAGGAAGGGAGCTCCGTAGTTTAAGTTTATCCATTGAGAAGACCTTTTCTCTCGTCCCATCCAAATTTGCATGTCAAGGTTGAGACCTAGATGGCTGGTAGCCCAAAGGATAAGCAAAAATGCAATGGATAGACTAGCTACATGAAGACATATGCTCTGCTGATGCTGCAGACTAGATTGAACTGGGGGCAACAAACAAAACTGCAGACCCCATGATACGATAGGAATAATGGAAAAGAACAAGAAGATGGTTGGGACCTATAATTTCTCCATAATTTCGTATGCAATTGCCAGACTGCCAAGAGAGGAGGTCCATGCAAAACTAGCCCAAATTAGATATTCTGCCTCACCATCCCTCCAAGTCAAGGTATGAAGTACTCCAGGTTCACAAAGTCATTTATTTCCCAAGATCCCTCCCTCCCCCCAAAAAAACCTTATTTCCAAGAGCAAACTAACAAAAGCAACAGACTAAAATAACTAAAGATACTAAAAAACCCTTGATGAAATGTAAGATACTTTGTGCTGAATGAAAGAGGACTGTGTCCAGAGAACATACTGTACCACAAATTAACCCACCATATTTTAATGAACTATGTTTTATGATAAATCTACCTGTGCAGCTGATTAATGGCTCAGTATGTTCTAAATAAGTATATCATGCAAAAAACAGCTTGCCGTTTAGTTTTCTATTTAAATGGCTGGATCTTGAAGTGAAAATTTAAACAAACAGGGCATGTTCTTTCCAAATGATAGGAGTTTTCTTGAAATGATGCTGTAGCTGCAGCCAATAGACTCAGTAATAGTATTATCCTAGGACAACCCTTCAGTGATTAAAGGAATTACTCTTTGTCAGCTCTAACACCACTAGAAAAAGCTGCTGTTACAATGTCTAGGAGAGAAGCCCAACTATGAAAAATCTTCCTAGAGAAAGCAAAGCATGGTAAGTGCAGTAGGGAAAGTACTCTGTCATTTACTGGAATTTTCATCATTACTAATACAGTTATTAGTAATTATCTTGATAATACTAATACAGTTATTATCTTGATAAAACTAATACAGTTTTATCAAGAACGTAAAGTAGAATTCTACCTAATCAATCAATCCCATTGATCAGCTGTTGTTCAGTTGAATTTATTATAACAAGTCAACGACGTATAGTAAAGGACACAGAACATTCTACTATAACAGGATTCTGGACACACCTCCCTGTCCCACTCCAGTTCTCCATCCATTACAAACATTTCTGATTGCTAGCCATGCACAGAAGCATAAATACTAGTGCAGCTGGGCTTATTAATTGTAGTAAAGAATGAAAAGGCAGCTAGCGTCATATTGTGTAATTTGGAATCGATTTCCTATTGTGATGTTTCAACAGAAGCTAGCTGTGACTTTCACTCTATCTAAGCACGTTAAGAACAGCGTATTCTTTAGCATACTGTTCTTTTGACACTTGAGAATGGTTCGTTTTCTAAAATAAGTGCATTGCTTATTCTTATTTACCAATCTTGAACCCCCACTGTTTCTCTAAGGAACACAAGACAAGGTCCAACATTTCAATGTGGAACCTCAATTTTCTTTTTATAAGGATATCCAAGCCTAGGATGTTAAAGATACTTACCAGCGAGGGTGAGTGATATAGAATTGTTGGGTTTTTTTCCCCTCCTGATACTGGCTATTAGAATCTTGCTTTAATTGTTATAGAGTTCTCAATCTTGTTAGCATCTTAACCTTGTATCAATGGTCAGCATCAGCCCTACAAACAATAACATATCTGAAGATTTTTTGTACAACAAACCTATTTGGAAGCAAAGAATGGCTCCAAGCCAGGATCCTGAAGACACTTTCAAGGCTAAGTGAAAATTTCATCCAGATCTTCCTATTTCAGGTCTAATTCCAAGGCTGCCTCAGTTGAAGCAAGAGCAGGATTAAGAAATTATTTCTCTCCTGAGACAAACAATTGCTACCTCATCACACACACTTTAAGATAGCTGCAGCTATAAATTTATTTTATTAGTTATTTAATCCAGAAGATAAACCACAAAAATATTTCCAGGTTCCTTATCACCTAGGGGACAAAAGAGGGCAGGGGAGGAGAGGGCAGGGGTCTCTTTCTCTACATTTATGGCTTTTGTGTCTTATGACAGAACTGATAATACACTAGACTTTCAACAGCCTTCCCCTTGTTTCCTTTTGGGATGTGCTTTTGTTAATGTATTGCACATTCCTTTAGAAAATTTTGCAGTCCTGCATTGCATTTATGTGGAAGCTATGAAAGAAGATAAAACAAGAGGGTCTTGATGCCATGGTAATTTCCTAGCAGATCTGAGAAGGCATACCAAAGCTTAATCACAAAGCCATTGTTGCTACCATTTAGTTCAAAAAATATATACATAATGCAAACAGTTGATTTATGAATTCCTCTACTACATAATCAGCAGATGATCACAGCCAAAGATAGTTGCAACTATAGTAAACAAAATGTGGCGAATTATTTTATAGAAAATAAGAATATAAATTATTATTGTTCCATGGATTAAAGATAATGATTTCCTGTGGCATAAGTATCAACTGCCTTCCTTAAGGGATCCACTCTGACATGTTCTTGAAGAACAGGGTGGAATGAACCAATTCTATGAGCCACGGTGGCACAGTGGTTAGAGTGCAGTACTGCAGGCTACTTCTGTTGACTGCTGGCTGCCTGCAACTTGGCAGCTCAAATCTCACCAGGCTCAAGGTTGACTCAGCTGTCCATCCTTCCGAGGTGGGTAAAATGAGGATCCAAATTGTTGGGGGCAATATGCTGACTCTGTAAAACGCTTAGAGAGGGCTGTAAAGCACTCTGAAGCGGTATATAAGTCTAAGTGCTATTGCTTCAGAATAAAATTATAACTGTGATTGTAATGTCCTCTACAAAAGAAATAAAGCACAGGAAGCATATAAAAGCTCCCAGTCTCTTCTCTGCAGAAAAACTCAAAAAAAGAGGTGTAAAAAAGAGATTTTCTGGCCCAGATCTAGGAATGTGGGTTCTAGAAATTGCCAGCACATACTCTTATACTTTGATAAAAGATTCCGGTTTAACAAAAGGTAGCATGGCTGAGAAAAAAATTCTGCCACGACTATTTCTGGTATCTTCTCATTGGAATCAAGCAAAATGATCTCTTCTTCCTGGTTCACACTCTTAAGTTGCCATAGATCTTTGTTATGTGGGGAAAAAAGTCTGTCCCCCACTGTCCAAATTTTAAGAAACATGATTTTCTTCTATATAATATGTATCTATAGCAGTTAAAATAGAAACCACAGGCTGGTATCATAAAAGAAACTATGAAACATCACAACATGTTACACGGTTTTGCCAAATCATATTTGTCAAAGAGATACTCACAACTTTTATTGATTTATTGGAATAAATTGGAATAAAATTAAAATTTTATATATATAACTGCTCTTTGGCGCCCTGCCCCCAAGAAAAAAACTTGGTTTAAAAAATGTTGATATGTTATTATTGCTGGGCTTCAGGTGTGTGCTGGAATAAAGGAAAAAAAGAACATTGAAAAGGGAGCTACTAGTAGATTTTTCTTTATCAGTTTTATAAAATGTGATTATTATTTATATACTAAAGACTTGGCTAAGTAGGATCTCCTTAATTCTGGGTATGAGAAGTAAAAAATTGACTTGCCCTAAGAGACTGATAGTTTTAGGTCGATTTCTTGCACCTTTTTTTTTAATAAAGTTTTTTTTTTTACTTTTTAAGACAAATAAACATTTAGTACATCATTCATTTCTTCCATGTGACATTTCGGTGTTATCTTCAAAAATTTCTTCTCTATCTCTTCTGTCTTCAATCTCACCAAGTCCATTACAAAGGTTTTCCATTAGTACAATATTCTAATTACAACAATTATTTTTTCCTCAATCTCTTTTAAAACTTATTTATATCTCTTTTCTAACCAGTAGAAAACTAGCTGGGCTGGCTTGAGCTAAATTTTAAATTGGGTTTAAATTGGGTTGTTTTAATTTACGGCCAGAATATCTAATTATTTTAATACTGTTTTTTAAATTTTGTATGTTTTGTTTTTACTTAGGCTGTGCACCGCCCTGAGTCCTATTTGGAGAAGGGCGGTATAGAAATTTAAACAAATAAATAAATAAATTAAACAAATAAATAAATAAAATTTATTCCATATCTTAAAATATTCTGAATTCTCTCTTTCCTTTATCATCATAGTTAATCTATTTCTGCACAATCTAAAATTTTTGCAGCTTTCGGGGATTTTTCTTTTATCATAGCAACTTTCCCAGATAATTTCCAAATCTCTTTTAAAAAAACACCGTCTTCACTCATTCTAATTAAATGCCATCCTAATTTATTTTCATAAACTTCCCTTGTATTAGCCAAAACAAAACACACAGTCTTTCTTAGCAAACGTCATTTAAATTGGGTGTATCGAAGTGATACACTTTGGGCAGTGCAGTTGTTCAATGGTGAAAGATATTGGGCTTGTTGGCCGACAGCCCAGGTTTGAGATCCAAGCACCACATGATGGGGTGAGCTCCCGTCCTCAGCGCCTGCCAACCTAGCAGTTCAAAAGCATGCAAACGTGAGTAGATAAATAGATATTGCTTCAGTGGGACGATAACAGCTCATGATATCATGCTGGCCACATGACAGCAGAAATATCTTCAGACAGTGCTGGCTCAATGGCCTTGAAACAGAGATGAGCACCACCCCTATAGTTGGCAACATCTAGCGGAGTAAAATCTGCAGGGACTCTTTATCAAAGTGAAGTATTTCATGGATTAAATTGGAAACAACAGTAAAGTTTCTTTACACCAAAGAGGTAAATTTCAGAAAGGCTTTTTAATTATACACTGAAATGCTCTTTTGCTTTGGATTATTATTCCAGTCACTGCACAGCCAATAGCAGGTAAACAGCTCCATTTTATAAATTCCACTGAGTCACCCTTAATGATCTCTAGTACATTATCTTTATTCAACCATGTTGCTTTCTCAGAAATATAGAATAGAGGCTCGTCTCCGTTTATGAAATAAATTGCTTCAGTCCTGGTGTTCAGAGGTTTTGAAATTAGCCAGTTCAGCACATATGGAATCAGGCACAGTTGGAACAATCAATATGGATTCAGTCCAGTGATGATAAATCCAACTATAATGGAATGACATTAAGGAAATCTGTCTCTCTCTAGATTATGCCAATGATTTGTGTATGTATTTTGTCCACTCTTTATTGACTGCAGAAAAACTTGGAAATTCTGATATTTGGATACAAGTGCAATGTATTTCAAGCTAAATCCCCATTCTCCCCATACAGTTGCAGCCCCTATTTCCTACAGAGCGAGATCCATACAGGTAGTCTTTGACTTACAACAATGGATCATTTAGTGACCATTCAAAGTTACAACGGCACTGAGAAAGTAATTTATGACCATTTTTCACACTTATGACCATTGCAGGATCCCCATAGTCCTGTGATTTACATTTGGATGCCAGACAACTGGTCCATATTTATGGCGGTTGCAATATCCCGGGGTCATGTGATCACCTTTGCAACCTACTGACAAGCAAAGTCAATGAGGAAGCCAAAATCACTTAACAGCCATGTTACTAATTTAACAACTTCAGTGATTCACTTAACAAATGTGGCAAGAAAAGTCACGAAATGGGGCAAAACACACTTAACAAATTTCTCACTTAACAACATAAAGTTTGGGCTCAATTGTGGTCGTATGTCGAGGACTACCTGTGTCTCACATATAAGGCACAATCACAGGGATAGGGGTAGAAGGACAGAACCTTTGAACTCATTATCTTCCTTTCTTTTTTATTTCATTATACAAGTAAAGATGAAGGATTCTTTTAAAAGCCACTAAAATGACACAAAGACACCACTAATAGAGTGGATACAAATCCATGAAATCGAATGCCATAATATAATGGTCTAGTTTTCAGTGAACATCACAGGCTTAAGAATCCCAGAATGGTATACTGTAATCCTACCAATTACATTCTATGCATTACCAAGACATTAGCGAAATAAATGTATTGTCATGCTCTCTATCTAAATTCTGCACAATTACTTCAAAGTGGGTTTCTTTTGAAGAGATATTGTAGGGAGCTACATTTAGGAACAAAAGAAACATGCTGGATCAGCCTTTGGTCCATTTAACCCTGTATTGCAGCTCTTCAGGACTTCAGGTGCATGGATTTTTTCCAGGTATGGAAAAAATGTACTCCAGGAAATGTATTCTACGAAAGAGATAATCGCTGCCTCCCCCACGGGAGCGCGAGGCTCCGCAATCCCCACTTACTGACCAGTGGAAGGATGATCGTCAACAGTCCAGGGGGGAGGAAATAGGCACGGAGGTAAAATCACCTCACTGTTAAATTAAGCAGGCGTCCAGCAAGCAGAAGAATAGTCAGGGTCACAGTCCAAATTTCAAAGCCAAAAGAATCCAAAAAAGCTTTAAGAAAGGTTAGAAACAACGGAGAGAAATTCCACACTACAGTCCAGTCTGAAGGACTGAGCAAAGCTGGGAGCCCCTAGCAACGGGGGCGGGATTTAGCTTTGACAGGCTCAGTCCTTCTTCTGATTGCATGAGCTGAACCCACTTCTGGCTGCTGTCTCCACCCCACAATGGAGAATATGTCTTGTCATTGAGCTGGCATCATACAAATGTGACAGCTGTAGAGCAAAGCAGAGTAACCGTGTCCCAGCAGATATTGCTAAACTTGAAGTCCCAACGTTCTTATTGATGGGCCTGCTAGGAGTTCTACAACATGTTGGAGACCCACAGGATTTTTTTGCCTTTTATGTGTATATATAATAGATCAAGTACTGTACATTGTATTCTTATCCCAGCAAGTACCAGTTCCAAAATGTATGCTTTTTGTTTGCATGAAATAATGAACAGCCATCTGAATACAACATTATGTGAAATGCTTTTCAAAAACATAATGCTATTTTTGCAAGGCATGCCAATGGAAATTTAAGAAAAAATACCCTAGATAAAAACATTTGTGCATTGGATATTGTGATGATTGTTGGTTTGCCTCAGGAAGGGGTAAGAGTATGCTGAGCCTTTGCAGGAAAGGTTTGAATCCTGGGAAACTTTATTGTGTAAGAAAGAAACTCAAAATAACTCTGCCTTGATTTGTGATTCCAAGACTCATAACTAGACTCTTCCTATTTCCTGATGTTGCCTACTTCAAAGGGCTGACAGATCAGCTGCAACAAACTCAAACATCTTTTTAAATCTTTTGTTCTATGGAGAACATTTCCTATTCCTCAAAATACAAGTAGTTCTTGAATTATGACTGTTATGCAGCCTGCCCATTATGGTTGTAAGTTGTGATGGTTGTAGATCAAATCACCTATGTGAACAACCCAATTTTATGGTCTTTTTTTGTGGCAGTCGTTAAGCAACAGCCACAATCATTAAGTGAATGCTGTGGTTGTTAAGCAAGCCAATGTTTTGTACCGGACTGGTTTTGCCAAAAACTGGAAGTAAATGCTAGTTTTTGGGAAAAATATTGGAAAATGTGATCACATGATCACAGGATGCTGCATTAACGTGGCCCAGTTGCCAAGTACCCATGTGCGGGTTATATGACCATGGGGTGTGTGTATGGGCAACCTTTGGAACTTTGAATCTGGGTTGTAACTTCAACAGTTGCTACACAACAGATAAAAAATCAAGGACTACCTGTAGAACCGGGATTCACCAAGATTGGGACAAGGGAGGCATCAGTTCATACTTAATATACTGATGTCACTGTTCATGTGACACCCCATCCTTTAAATTCTTTACACCATTTGCTCATATATCCATCAGACTCTTGCTTCAACTCCAAAAGCACTCCATCTCATGCTCCCTTGGGCCATCTCTGCAGTTATATATCCATACCTCTCACCAATCCTCTGATGACCAATAACATACTGCTTAACATCCTGCTTCCATAAAATTTTCCCTTATTCACCTATCCAGTGGTGCCTCTTGTATCTCTTTCCGTTATCTCCTCCAAAACCATTTCTTTCTGTGAAATCGTTGGCTCCACTCCAGCCCCCATACATGCTAAAACAGTATGCACTAGAGTACCATACAAAGTGAGGACTGGATATGGCTTACCAGCTTGTTCACTATTCTTGTGTACACGGCATCTAGATTTCTTTATTGGCACTTAATTGGATTCTCAGAGATATTACAAGAATGATTGACATTCTAGCAGCTAACATTCTAAGATGTTAAGAATGAGAGTCTCTGCCTCTGAATAAGTCATAGACAGAATAATCTGATGGGGTACATAAATATCTATTGCAGCTATAAACCACAGAGAATAAAGCCATTTCTCTATTCCTGTCTGCCAAATGCAGGAAACAAACCATAGAATAACTTACAAAGTAATTATATTAGCTATTTGTAACCATTTCATTTTCCTTGGATCAGGAGATTTCAAAACACTTGATAACACTTAAAAATGTGAAGAATTGTATTTATTTGAATGTTGTTATTATAGTAAACAAAGATTGGAAAAATTATTTCAATGTTATCATTTATAAGACATAATCAATTCCTGATTATGAAAATAGCGACACAGGCTGAATGAGATGGCTAATGGGACTCAGCATTTGCATCCTGTACATTATTGAATGCAGCTTTCTCATTTTTAAAAATCTTCTTTGAAACCTAATTATCAAGATCCAATTTACCCCCTTGAAGGATGATGCCTGCAGTTTTTCTGAAAGTAATAACTGCAATATATTATGCTAATTGAAGTTTAACAAACGTTGCTTTTGTAGCAAAAGAATAAATGATAAGGCTGGTTCTTCAATTAAGAGTTGCAATTGTCCTCTTTTATGTATCATGGAGTTTTGGAATGTACTCCTAACACTAACTGGAAATAGAAAATACTTCACTGTTAATTTTTAATTGACAATTGACATCAAATTTCATTTAGAAGCAAGCAACACACACACACAATGCTGAAAGCACTATTCTTTGGGCACATTACAAATTTGTAATTCAGTCTCCTTTTGCCTCTAATGCCCATCAAAAGACTATGTCTGTTCTGATAAACTGAAAGATGAATTGGTGACTTTACTAATAATGGATATCTGTATGTGCAAAGAAATTCAAAATATATTTACTCACGAGATATATCTAGTGATTTATTTATTCCACTGAGAAGAGTGAAAGGTATTGGATTGCTAAACTCATTCTATTTATGGCTTAAAGCAGCATTTTGCCAAGTGACATGCATGAATATAATTGTAGAAAAAAAAACAAATGCCTTGGAGATATGCTCCTTATTTCTGGGATAAGGAATCCCATATCCTTCGTCCCCCGCATATTTATGTTTTGGGGATACAAATGCAATCAGCAGCAAAGGTGTCTAGGCATTCTGAAATATTTTCCTCTTCCTTCTGTATTTTCAAGTGAGGAAACCATTTCTCCAAACAAGTGAAGGTGACATTGCCAGACCAGTGAGTAGATCAATCCTACAGAATCTCTCTGGATAATAGTAATAGCACTTAAGTATACTTATATACTGCTTCACAGTGCTTCACAGCCCTCTCTAAACTGTTTACAAACTCAGCATATTGCCCCCAACAATCTGGGTCCTCATTTTACCAACCTCTGAAGACTAAGTCAACCTTCGGCTAGTGAGAATCGAACTCACTATCGAATTCAGCAGAATTATCCTGCAATACTACATTCTAACCATTGCACCACAACAGAGAAGGATGGGAGATGATCTACTTGTGCTCCAGATGGATGCTCTTCACAAGGAGACTACAGGATAATATTCTCCTGCAGGTCTGAACATTGGGAAATGAAGAGAAACCATTACACTCCCAACCATAGTAGAGCCTTTTAAAGGTCACTGGGTTCCTGGACACTTCACTTCCTAATCAGTTTCAGAAATTACCTATTTAACTATTTCAAGGTTATTAAAGATCTTCCAAATGACAGGTTTGCAAAGCCATCTCGTGAGTTTACTTTCATTCCAGAAAACAAGAAAAAATAAGTGTAAATTTAAGAATCTACAGAATTTGAAATAAATGGGAAAAGATAATACTTTACTCCAAGAAAGTTGTAAAAGTTATAAAAGAATTAAGAGACCAGATGAATTTGGAATATAAAAACTTTACCTGTTAGATTGTGGAAATATATAAATAGTCCCTTGGTGGGAACTAAATTGTTTAGTCTATTTTAAATCATTACAGAAATTTGATATTTCATGATTTCAGAAATTGAATACAAGAGGGGACTAAAGAGTCCAAACATAAAAAGAAAAAGCTAAAGGTCCTGAGCTGCCTTTCCCACAATTCTTTTGGGTCTTCTGACTGTAATTTCACCTCTTTTTTTTTTTAGGTACAGCTTACACCACAACAAGTAACAGTGGTTAGAGCCATTTTGATTTTATCATTTAATTTAAAAAATCAAGTAGACTATAGAACATATATACAAAATATATTTTCTTAAAACAAAAGGATTGGTCTGATCAAGTTCTGGATATTTTATTACTTATGTGAAGAGGTCTAAGTTTACATTCTGAGCTACACAAAGCATTATGGATTTCCAAGTTCATTGTAATGTGAAAACTTAGGGAACACTAAAAAAAAAAAAAAGAAATATTTTCCATAACGTTCCTGAAAGCTGTCCTTATCAGCTATTATGACAGACGGAGAACCAATCCAGCATGGGCTTAGAAGAATCTTCCAAATGAGAATCAAGATATTATCTGCAACAATGTATAAAGACAATTCACTGAATTCACTAGTTGATGACGATGATGGTGGTGGTGGTGTGAGGATGATGGTGATTATAAAATTGGAAACATAGAAGATACACTGAAGATACTCTCAGCTACGTTTTTCTCAACAAGAAGTTAAGTGACTTATAAAACTGCTTCTGAGTCTGGGTGCTATAGGACTTTTCAGCTTTTTGTTCCTCCTTTCCTTTTATTCATTTGGCGGATAAAGTGAAAAGCTGTGTGTCATCTCAAGGCCAAATCTAAATTCCTCTGGCATGCCTACTCCAAATAATAGGCATGCTGCCAAGTCCTATCATCTGGCAATTAGGCCTCATTTTCCTTTCCACATTACTAACAGAGATGTTAAATAGGATTTGATCCCAGCCGTGAGCCCTTGGGGATTTCACCTTGTTACTGCTTTCTAGGAAGATATACTGACGTTCGAACACCTGAAGGTCTGCGAAGAGTAAGGTCTGCGAAGGTCTGTGAGAATAAAGTAGTGATTCTTGACAAAACAAACCCTGACATACAACATGTTTTCAGGATTGTGCTAAGGGGTGTGTGACTGATTTATGTACACATTTTTAATGGAGCATGCTACACATCAAACGCCTTATACTCCTTTCCATTCGGAACTCTATATACTGCCTTTTTCCACCTAAAACATAACTTTGTATAAGTTTAGGACTGTGAGAGAAAGAACTTGAATGTTTATGCTCTGGAAAAATACAACTCTGAATTCTAAATTCCATGGGACTTAATAACAAATCCCAGTTACCTAGACCTCAGGGCCTAGTTCTCTCTGAAGTAGTAAACCTGGATCACTCTGAGCTACATCATTTCTACTCATGTAATTTATTATACTGCCATGTAAAAATGCTTACTATATAGAAAAATGAAACATAAAATTTCAACCCTGTCCTTCTCCAGCACACCTAATTTTCTATAGGGATTTTTTCCCTATATACAAGTCCGCACCACTCTATACCTGAAATAAGGCTACTACAGAAAAGTTACTGAGATTCCCATTCAGTGAGTTTTTACTATCCTGATTAAATTGAAACAATCCATTGCTAAGATAATTTTATAAACAAATTAAGCAATGCCACCATTTTAGTATACCATGTTGTTGGTCCTAAAATAGAAAATATCTATAATGGAACTTTTCATTGTTCAATAGCACTAGCAACAGCACTTAGATTTATATACCTCTTCACAGTGCTTTACAGCCTTCTCTAAGTGGTTCACAGAGTCAATATATTGCCCTCAATTATCTGGGTCCTCATTTTACCAACCTTGGAAGTAACAATAATAGAAACAGAGTTGGAAGGGACCTTGGAGGTCATTTAGTCCAACCCCCTGCTCACGCAGGAGACCTATACTGGGGATTCAAACCGGCCACCTTTCTGATCGACAAGCTCAGCGTCTTAGCCACTGAGCCACCTAGGAAGGCTGAGTCAATCTTGAGCAGGTAAGAATCAAACTGCTGGCAGTTGGCAGATTTAGCTTGTAATACTGCATTCTAGCCTCTGCTCCGACCACCGTAATCAACTGTCCAATAAAAAAAAGTGGAGAACAGCATTTCACCTTTTTTTCTAAACACAGAATAAGTTAGTGTTCCAAGAACACCGCTTGGGGGGGGGGGGTGAAAGCCCTACTAAGCAGGTATATACGAAAGTATGAAGGCTATTGCTTAACGCATTGTAAGCCGCCCTGAGTCTCCGGAGAAGGGCGGCATATAAATCGAACCAATAAATAAATAAAATAAATAAAACCAGAACCAATTTATCTATCATCTGCTTTTTTAATTAGAGATTGTGATCTGGAGTCCATGATTTTCATAATATAGAAACACTTTTTTAATGAGGATAGTACTGAAATATATGTTACTATGTATGAATTATGTACTATGAAAATTTAGCAAGCTGTTCCATACTCCTATAGAGTATATCAGCAACCACATTGACTCCTCTCTCCAAAGCCTTTTTAAAAAAAGCTACTCTAGAGCATTGTTTCAGACCCACAGGTCAGATTTATATAAATTACTTTCCTTCCAGTTCTTAAACCTATGGGCACTTCAAAGCAAGATCATTTTATAGTGAATTGAATTGTTCTCTGACTTTTCCATGGTAAACAGGACATGACAATCAATTAAAAGTAACTTACAAATGAAGACATGTGGATCTGCGTCATGGAGACAGATCTTCCAGTGTGATCCCTGTTTTAATTTTGAATGAAGAATGAAATTCCTAGCTCCTTTTCAAATATAATAAAACTCCAAAGAGGCAGTCACATCAGAACCTACATATATTTAGCCTCGTTCAAGTCTAGTCATTAAATACAATGATTATATATTGATTTGTTCAATGTATAATATTAAAAAACAAAATTAACAACGATAAAAAGAAGATATTCAGAAACCAATGTGTGCCTTCCTAAATTTTCTTAAAAATTTCTAAGATTGTGAAAAGAACAAAAAAAGGGCCCTCATCACAAGATATACAATGATGAACTGCCATGAAGTTACATGCAAGTATATTACCCGGAATTTCTAACATAATCATCCCTTGTCTAAGAAAGATGAAAAATCTATAATAAAAATGAAAAATCTTTTCTCCACCAAATTGGCACATCACTTTACAGCCAGCAAGCAGAATGATTTTTTGCATTGTTTGCTAGAAGACATTTCTGGTTATCCTAAGGAACTTTGATGGAAGAAAAATGAATAAACTCCTAAACAGAATATGAGATTTAGCATGCAAACACTTCTGAGTTTTCTTTTATTCTGTATTTCAAATGTGATTGACTTGTATACTAGTAACCTATTATTTTTTGTGTATGCAAAGTTTTCAACTCAAAGATTGGAACGAGCTCAAACTGACATTTTAAAATATTAAGAAAACAAATATTAAGTAAACAAGGGTAATCTGCAAGACCCAGGGAAGCACAAACGGAAGACAACGAATGGACAGGATTACAAAGCCCTGGAATGCTCTTGGTGGTCACCAGAGATATCAGGGCAGGTTTTTGCTGGGCCCAACTCAGTGACATTTAATTCAGTAATTTATTCTTCATTGTTTCATTTAACCGCTTAAAGCAACTTTTCAGTCAGAGTTTCGTTTTTGTGTTCAATTATTTGTTGAAAAAATGTTTGTATCCCACTTATTAATTTTTCCGGTTCTACGTTTGTATCCCAAATGGCTAATACAGTAGAAGCTGAATTAAAAGAACAGTTAACACTTAAAACCACAGTTAAAAGGTACAATAGGTAAAGGTAAAGGTTCCCCCGCATATCCATGCTAGTCATTTCTGGCTCTAGGGGCAGTGCTCATCTCCGTTTCTAAGCTGAAGAGCCAGCACTGTCCAAAGACTTTTCCGTGGTCGTGTGGCCAGCATGACTAAATGCCAAAGGCGCAAGGAGCATTGTTACCTTCCCACCAAAGTGGTCTCTATTTTTCTACTTGCATTTTTTACGTGCTTTCAAACTGCTAGGTTGGCAGAAGCTGGGACAGGTAATAGCAGCTCACTCCATTAAGCGGCAGTAGGGATTCGAACCGCTGAACTGCCGACCTTCTGATCGACAAGCTCAACTTCTTAGCCACTGAGATACGTTTAAAACCTTCAGACTACCATCTGTATATTCTGTCGTCTTCAGGAAAGGCAACGGATGGTGGAAAGCATCTCTGGAATCAAGCTACTCTTTGAGTGATTATTCATTTGATAGAATACAATCATTACTACTTTCAAGTTAGCATACCTATGTGTAAAAAGCATATTTTTCTGTCATCCCTTAACCAGCTGAGCTCAGAGATTCCCTTGACTTTCTCCATAATTCAATTTATGGAATACTAGGTATCACTGTTTCCATCTTGTCCAGCCAATTTACAAATGACTTTAAGAAAATCAAATCATCACATTTCTTCAAACGATTAAAAGGATTTTCTGACAAATACAGGTAGACCTCGACTTGTAACCATTTGTTTAGGGACCGTTTGAAGTTACAACAGCAAATGAAAAAAAAGTGACTGATGACCGGTTCACATACTTACAACCATCGCAGTATCTCAACAATCACATAATTAAAATTCAGGCACTTGGCAACCGGCCTGTATTTATGATGGTTGCAGCATCCAGGAACCATATTCTCATCATTTGCGCCCTTCCCAACTGGCTTCCAACAAAGTCAATAGGGGAACGACTGATTTGCTTAAAGACAATGTGATACACTTGCCAACTGCAGTCATTCACTTAATAACCATGGTAAAAAAAATCGGGCACAACTCATTTAAGAACTGCCTTGCTAGCAATGGAAGTTTAGGTGCCAATTGTGGTTGCAAGGAGCCTTGGTGGTGCAGCGGACTAAAGTGCTGTTCAGTAGCACTTAGCTGCCTGCAATTACTGCAAGTTCATATCTCACCAGGCTCAAGGTTGACTCAGCCTTCCATCCTTCCGAGATAGGTAAAATGAGGACCCGGATTGTGGGGGCAATAAGCTGACTTTGTATAAAAAGAACACCACTGGGGGGGGGGGGGGCGAAAGCTGTACTAAGCAGGTATATACAAAAGTATGAAGGCTATTGCTTAATGCATTGTAAGCCGCCCTGAGTCTCTGGAGAAGGGCGGCATATAAATCGAACCAATAAATAAACAATTAATAAATAAGTTGAGAACTAAATATAAAAACACCTGTAAATTTGGGGAAGGGGTTTTCTTGCGGTCACTGAGAACATATGAATAGAGGAAGCCACTGTTCAATGGATGGGGGAATCTATATATATATATATATCTAAGCCAAATACCACTCACTCATCACGAAATCTCCAGAACGATAAAGCCTGCAAACTTGAAATTTGACACATATGTCCCTCTTGGCTTTTAGGTGCTAACTAAGAAAGGATTTTTCGAAATGACACGCTCTGATGCTAAGGAGTTAGATATTCTACTTCCCCCTCCCCACCTGAAAAGAACTCTGTCCCAACTGCCAGTTGCCTTATATTAACACGCTCTGATGTTAAGGAGCTAGTCATTCTACTCCCCCGCCCCACCTGAAAAGAACTCTGTTCTAACTGCCAGTTGCCTTATATTAACACACTCTGATGCTACCCCTTCACTAAACCAGGTGTGGGCGTGGCCAGCGTGTGACTCAGCCTGTGGTCTGGGACATTCTACTCCCCTCCCCCTCTCTTCCAACTGCCAGTTGCCTTATATTAACACGCTCTGATGTTACAGAGTTACACATTCTACATTATGTTTCAGGCTTTAAGTGTCAATTTATCATGCCCGATCACATGGTTTTGTAGTGAAGCATGTGTGTCCAGCCAGTATACTATATAACAGCTGAAAGAAAGAGGAAAAGAATGGAAAATTCGCTATGAATGAGCATGTTAACCCTACTCTTCTCTTGCACCTTTTATTTATTCAGAAGGAGTGCTTCTAATGGAGAATCTCTTTTCTCCATTAAAGCTTTCCAGTCCAATGGGGTGTCTGCAAAACCAAAGTCCTGAATTAGTGGAAAGTGGGGTTAGCATATTGACTGAACAAGATGACAACTTTATGTGTTCATTTACCCAGGAGTAAGACCTACTAAACTGAATGGAAAGTCACTCTGAGCAACGCACTCTTAGAATATTCCATCTCACCATTCTATCATGTTAATGCTAGTGCTTTCAGAGAATAGAAACTTTTGTGCTTCTGCCAAATATAATGCATATCAATTTCTCCTATGGGGCATTGCAAAGGGAAAGTTTAAAATACTTAAGCTTGCTTTGGCGATGAGTCATCCATCTTGCTCTTACAACAGACTGCTACAGGTTCCCTAGAAAAATCTCAGTTTTATTATTGGTATACTTTGCACTCAATCCGCAATGTGACAGCTGCCAAGAGCAATTGCTCCTCACTGTGCAGGATTTTGTTCATAAGCAGAAAAAAGGGGGGAAAAAGATGTCAGAATTAGACTGGATTTCTGGCAAGTTAAGCCATGAACTTCAGCGCAGAATGGTTTGGCGTGATGTGTGAACCTGTCCACATGCAGCTCCAATTATTGAACAAAGCAAAAGACATGTCTGCCCTATAATTGTTATTCAATCCAAGCATGATGGCCTATTGCGCATAGTACATGCAATGAGAAAAGTTTACTGAGGAAAGCATAAATTATTATAAAATTGTGATTCTGGATTCTTGCCTTTCAGAATCACAGTTTTTGGACCTGCAAGATAAGGGCAAAAGGTAATCACGTATTCCCATCGGAGAGAGGTCTGCTTTATACAGACCTCTCTCCGTACAGAGAGAATAACATAGATATTTATCATTATTGTTTAGGGCCTGCCCTACCCTGTTATAATATGTCCACCTAATACGCTTATTTATTGTTGCATACATTGGTCTTCCTTTTTATCACTTGTCTCTGTCCATCCATCATGCAAGGAAGATATACAGCATGCTGTAAATTCAGAGCCCATAAAGAGAGTTACCATGGCAACAGCACATTTTTGTTTTGTGTAAACAAAATGCGGAGACAGAGGTCAGTAACATGGACCGCATATCAAGTCCACACCAAATATGCTTCTTTCCTTGATCTTAAGTGGCTTTTTGATAATTAATTATAGGCCGTAATATGGGTAGAGGCAAACATTACATGCAGTTTTAGTTATTGTTCAAGCGTATAGAACAGGGGGGTTAATTTGATGTCCAGCTTTCCCAAAGCAACTGGTTGAAAAAACCCCGACATAGATCAAATATGCCCAGGAGGGTATTTCAAATGCCACCCCCACCTCAATTTGCAGGATTTATCTGAAAACTGGACCTTCCCTAACCATTTCCTTTATGAAAACTATAAAAAAAAAAGGCCAGAATCATAGTTGTTGTGAAAAGGGGGATTTTCACAGGTCCAGTTTTAAGTACAATACATGCATTCCCACTTTTAGTGTTGAGATGATTTTGCCCTGGAATAAGATAGATCAGTGATGACAAACCTTTTAGACACTGAGTGCCCAAATTGAAAGTTGTGCGTGTGCGAACACGTGCATTCGTGGACATTGCCGTGCGCATGCTTGGGCATGCATGAATGTGCACATGCACGGACATGTGCGGACATGTGCATGCACGGACATGTGTGTGCGCATGCATGAACATGCATGTGGACATGCACAGGTATGCAGAAGCATAGACATGTGCAGACACAGAGAAGCGGACATGTGCAGTAGAGACCCGAAGACCAGCTGACCGGCGGGAGGCGGGGTATCCCAACACCAGCAGCGTGGCAAGAGGTAAGATCTTTTTCTTTCATGAGCTTCTGTTTCGTTGTTTGTAGGGAAACAGAAGCTTACAAAAGAAACACCACCGAGATCTGACCTGGGGCAACCGTGTGCATGCCAGCAGAGAGGGCTCTGCATGCCACCTCTGGCACATGTGCCATAGGTTTGCCATCACAGAGATAGATCATAGTGTCAACCCTGAAGCTGGCCTAACTGAGGCCATTTTACACTGGAGAAGAGAGATAGGGAAGGGGGAATAGGGATAGTTGGGGTATTGTAGTCAAAACAAAATACTTTCTCTTGGGAACCAAGGACATTCCTGCAGGTGCTCGGAAGGAGGGGGCTGGAGTCACCTAGCAACTGGACAGTATCCTGATTGGACCATGTGACTGATTGTTTTGAGAAAGTGAAAAACTTTTACTTTTAATTAGGTGAAAACCGCGGGAACAATCAGAGTCGGTTTTCACCAGCCTGGGCCAATATGACATATCCAATAAACTTATTCTTTGAGGAATCTACCTGCCTCAGAGTTTTGTTTGCTATGGGTATGTTACTTGGAACCCTGACACATAGCTTCAAACTAAATTACTAGGACCCAAATACTATTATTCAGCAGGACCTGTAATCAGCTACGCCTAGATTTGAAATGTCAGTGAAATGCTCCATTCAAAAATAAGCAAAAAAACCTTGCCCTGGGCACAGGCTCTCTAATTATCCATCCACCACTGATAATTGCTATCAATTCTCAATCCCTCTCTTACTCAGAGAGCTGGTTTCTCCTGATATAAGAGCATTACTGAGCAGACAAGTTTTGCAAATGATGGTGTCCTCTATTTTTGTCAAGTACATCCTCTCTTTTGCTTCTAGCTTTCAGAAGCAACTTGATTATTCTGAAGCCATGAAAGAAAAGAGAAAAAGTTTGGCTTATGTACCAAAGGTGCTTTCTCAAAGGCAACTTGATTTTCTTTGTTTTTTCCTTCAAGACATTTCGTTTCTCATCCAAAAAGGTTCTTTTCAGTTTTGACTGAATTGGCAGCGGGAGGGGGGAGGTACTTGAAGAAGCTTCTTGGATTAAAAACGAAATGTCTTGAAGGGAAAAGAAAAAAAAGTCTGGTTACCTTTGGAAAAGCACCTTTGGGACAATCTTGACCTGGATGTCTGAGAATCTCCATAGACATAGGGAGTATGTACTTCTTTTTTCACTGCAGCCTATTTAACACAGCAATTCCTATTGCTGCTGAAAACTTGTTATCTATGAAAAACTATGTGTTTGCTAGAATATCGCAGCCCAGAGACCACAATTATGTTTTAAACATTTTGAACTCCAAGTTGAAAATGCCTCGTACCCTTTGCCTATTTCTTATCTCCAAACTGTTACATCTCAACTAAAATCCTGCTTACAATAGCAAGTGTGAGAAGAGATGAGGCAATTCAAGATAAGATTCTTTAAAGGGGAGGTAATGCTTAAAACATGTTTAGATTTTATTCCACAACTCTATGTATTTTCTTACTTTAGCTAAAATTGTTATCTTTTCTCTGAACAAGTAATGACTGTGGTGGTTTCTAATCTGATTTGACTGTCCTGTTTTTAAAGTTGTATATGATTTTAAGCAATTGATTTATACACATTAATAGTGAACTGTTGCTTTGTCATTTTTCTTCAGGATATTGTAATGCTGACTACCAAAGGTTCTCCATAGTTTTAACACAGGGAGGGGGGGAAGGGGGGTGTTAAAATGTGTTTCTTACTTTTGGATTTATTTTTTAAAAAATGTAAAACAGGTTAATGTTTTTATAAATAAATAATAAACACAATAAATAATAAACACACTAAACTAATATTAGTTTCTCTATTATAGATTTCATTTCATATACTAATATTTTCTCAGTAATGCAAAGTACCTCATAGTCCCCAAATACATGTTACAGAATATATGAAATCAGGAAATAGATGATAGATGATAGATAAAAGATAAGAGGGAGGGAAGAAGGGAGAGGGAGAGAGAGGGGGGGGGGAGATAGAGAGGGAGAGAGAGGGAGAGAGAGGGAGGGAGGGAGGGAGGGAGGGAGAGGGGGAGAGAGAGTGTCCATGGTTTGTTGTTGCTATATCTCTACCAACTTTCTGTTCATATTCCAGCCTCCCAATTCCCCTGCCTGTATTTTAAAGCACAACTGAAAGTATGAGGCACAATTTGCGGAACAATCCCTTTCTTGGTGATTGCTTCTACATTTTTGAAAGAAAGCATCGCTCACTGAGGAATGTGGAGCTTCCCAAATGTAGTTTTCCTAACACACTTTGATGCTTTAGCTGGGTCCTTCATCCTTCACTGAAGTGTTGCCAGAGCCATGCCAACAGTACATAGAGCTGCTGTCAGACGCAGGCAGAGTTTTAAACAGCTGTGAACTGCTTCTGACTGGCAGTGACACATAGAAAAGAATGGCAGTAGGACAGCATGGAATCTTCTATGCTGGGCAAGATGGTTTTTGCCTAGTCCACAAATGAAAATGCAGGATGAGTCGGTCATGAGGAGTGGTAGCCCACTGCATTAATGATAAGATATGTAATAGGAAAGACTCGGTGATAATAGTGTTTTTTTTAGTATCTTGCCATGGATGAAATTGTTAGTAAAGCTAAACTGATATAATTTCTGTACATGGAAAACAAGAATGTCTGAGAGGATCTGTTGTCTTTGGAAATGCAGCTATCAGAGAGAATGTATTTGGAGGCTGATCATTGCTTCCCAATGAAACAGACTGCATCTTTATCAGCACCATGATCTGAATAACAGATGGTACACCTGGAATGTTTGGCTCCCTGGATGGATTTACAGCTGTCATCAAGATAGAAAAGGCAAATATTAGCTCTCACAACTGGCAACACTTCATTTGAACTTGCATCCCAACAAGAGCTATAAACACTGTGAACACACGTGATACTGGGAAGGTCTGCCATAGTAGGAACAGTTGCTAGTCCAAGCACTACTTGCAGAACTGGAAATCAAGATCATGCCATTTAGTGTACTACTGGGAGCAGTGGCCTTTGGAGACAGTAAGCATAGTATGGAATGCATACCAATGTTGAAGAGGATAATGGGCACATGCAGTGGTGAAATCCAAATTTTTTATACTACCTGTTCTGTGGGCGTGGCTTGGTGGGCGTGGTGTGGTGTGGCTTGATGGGTGTGGTTTGGTGGGCGTGGCAGGGGAAGGATACTGCAAAATCCCCATTCCCACCCCACTCTGGGGTCAGCCAGAGGTGGTATTTGTTGGTTCTCTGAACTGCTCAAAATTTCCGCTACTGGTTCTCCAGAACCTGTCAGAACCTGCTGGATTTCACCCCTGGGCACATGTAACTAAAGACTGCACTACAGAATATCAGGATATTCAGTTCTTTTCCCATAAGGTTTTTAAGGCCCTAAAAACAAGAAAACTGACTTTAACAATTAATGCTACTATTTGATGTCATGCCAACTGATGCTCCAAGGAAAATTAGTTTTAGTACAGAACACCAAAAGACATGAAACTAATTTCATGAAAGCCCACAATCACACACACACAAAATCCTTATATTCTGGAAAATGCATATAGTAATAAGAGTAGTTCCTCCAAAATACACGCACAGAAAATGATCTCAATCTTTAGAATAATATGGGGCAGCGAACAGTTCTTTCTAAAACTGACAGCACTGAAGGACTCCCTCCCTCTGTTTAAAAAGGATTGTTATTAATCTGAAGAACCAACTGAGAATGAAATCAGCATCAATTCCCCCAGAGGTGGTATTCAGCAGGTTCTGACCAGTTCTGGTGAACCAGTAGCGAAAATTTTGAGTAGTTTGGAGAACCAGTAAATACCACTTCTGACTGGCCCCGCCCCCATCTATTCTCTGCTTCCCGAGTCCCAGCTGATTGGGAGGAAATGGGGATTTTGCAATAACCTTCCCCTGGAGTGGGGAGGGAATGGAGATTTTATAGTATTCTTCCCCTGGAGTGGGGTGGGAATGGAGATTTTACAGTATCCTTCCCCTGCCACGCCCACCAAGCCACACCCACCAAGCCATAAGATGCCCACAAAGCCATGCCACACCTACCAAGCCACACCCACAGAACCGGTAGTAAAAAAAATTGAATTCCACCACTGCATTCTACCCAATACGCAGATAAGGAGAAACAAACACAGGTATCTGACTGCTTCAATAATTTAACGCTGCCCATTTTCCATGTAGGACTCACCCATTTCTGAGAGTGCACACACAAAACCCAAGTACAGCCAATCCAGAATGGGAGGAGGACCTTCTTCTGAACTTATAGCCCTTCTTATTTTGATCATACACTTTGGTACGCAACACTTTAATAAGGGCTACCAAGTCACACTATTGAGGATTTAAGTTCCCTTTTTTCTTGAGAGGGTTTTAATCAGTTTTAAAATATTACCTCTAATATTTAATTCACCTCTCCCCACTCATGAGGAATGAAAGAAATGTCTAAACAGGGAGCATAGATCACTTTACAACCACTCCTAAAAATCTGTTCGATGTTTGAAACCATAAACTTTAAAGAACAAGCTGGACTGTTGTTATAGTAGTCTACACTGACTGACTGAGATGAAGGTGCTCTTGTCTTAATCAAAGTTCAGGTCAGGTTTTTTAAACACTCCAAGCCAAACCACAATATGCAAGCACAGTTTTAGATGGTGTTTTCATAAACGCAGCTAATAATCCAGGTTTTCTTTCTTTTCATTATTTCAACAAACTAAACTTGGAAATGATGCGTTAGAACTGCCAACCATCCAAAGAATCTGACCTGGCTTCTTCTTGTATTGCTAAAAATGTCTAATGATGCCAGTTAACACTATAACCAGCTAATGATCACAGCTCAAACTGCTCTGGTACAGGTTTTGGGCGAAAAATTGAAATCTTACTCTGTTTCCAGTTACTCAGCTTTTAGTTTAGCTTTGTACACATTTTTCAGTTTGCCAAATTAGCCCCCAAAGAATAGTCTTTTGTATTATTAAAAATTATATGGAACCTTTGGCTGTGTTTAATTCTATTAATCATATGCGCCAGGTTTTACTCTTTTAAAATCTATTTGTTCTAACCTTAAAAGATTCTGTGTTTCATAATAAACAGGAGAAATGCCGAAGCAGAGATAAAGGAACAATATAGAAGGCAGAATCTGAATTTTGAGAATTTATAGACTGGATGGTTTTTAAAAGCCCACATAATATCACAATAAGTTAATGTCTGAGAATACGATTCATTCCATATTAGTATGAAAAAAAAAATTAAGGAGGGAAAAATTGTTGCAAACAAAAAGTGGTGAGGATTTATTTTCCTCCTATTTTCAAGGCATTTATAACTAAATCGCTAAACTATAGCGAGTTGACAAAGCACGGGGAGTGTGGATCTGAAGGCAATGGGTAAGGTCATTCCTTTCCATTTTGATCCTTTTCCTTATCCTCAATGTACTACAGAAACTCATCCAGCAGTGGGACCAATTAAAGGACCTTCAACATTCAGATTGTAGCAGATAAATAAACTGCTCCCCAGAGGTGGTATTCAGCCGGTTCGGACCAGTTCATCCGAACCGATAGTGGAAATCGTGGGTGGGCCTGCCCCCGCCCGCCTGCTCTGGCTCTATTTAGGCACATTTTTGAGGCTGGGCACATGCGCGGGAGGCGCACGCACCAGCAAAGCGCAGAATGCCGGGCACATACGTGGATGGGGGCATGGATGCGTGCACTCACATTTGCGAACCGGTAGGGAAAGTAAATGAATACCACCCCTGGTGCTCCCAAATAGAAAATGGAAAAGGACATTAAAAGGTAGTTTAAAAATTGAAATAAATTTAAAACAGCATGGAAAAGAGAGTAAATGGTACAATCACGCATGTAGCCTGTCACTATTGCCTGCTAAGATGCTGTTCCTGCATGTATGACAAGGATGATAATCCTGATGAATATCTCCAAGAGGGATTTGCAAAGTGCCCAGGCAGTCCTTCAGTGTCAGTAGGGTTCATGGAGTCCTTGAAATGGCACAAACAAGGAGTCAATAGGAAGGAACAAAACATGAATTTCTAATCTCTCAGAACCTTGGCTCCATAAGCAAAAGCCAAAGACATGATTTATTTTCTAAAGAGAGTAAATAAAAAACACAATATAAACGTCAACCTCTGTATTATTGGACAACAAGAACCTTGAGTTTGTTTATTTAAAAGAAGAAGAAGTAAAAGAGGAGGAGAAAACAGCACAGCAGTGAAAAACCATTAATAAGAACAACTGATGGGCTATATTAACTGGAATGTAATTGGGGCCTATGAAAGCACACAATGAAAAATCGAAAGGAACATGGGTTCATGAAGTTCATGGTCTTTATTCTCTACACCAACGCTCAGAGTATGGGAAATAAACAAGACTAGCATGAACTCTCAGTAGAGGAAAGCAGGTATGATTTAATACCTGTAGCAGAGACCTAGTAGGATGTCTCCCATAATCAAAATGTAGCACCTGAAGGATACAGTTTGTTCAAACAAAATAGAAGGAAAAGAAAAGGAGAAGAATAGCGTGTATGTTAAAAATATCTACTCTGCTCAGAAATCCAAATGAATAAACTTGGTAGTGGAGAAGACAGCATCTGGGTTAAAATTAAGGGGAGGAATAATAGCAATACTACTGCTGATTTCTATTATTGGCTATCCCACTCAGGAGAAGATGCTTTCTGAAAGCAAACTGCAGTTCTTTCAAAGAAGAAGGAAATCATTGTGATGAGAATCTTTAATTACCGTGATGTCTGCTAGGAGATAATTCTGCCAAGCACGCTCCTTCCAGGAAATTTCTGAATTGTTTTGCTTATAATTTTCTTCTTTAGAAAGTGGAAGAAGGCACAAGAGGATTAGATACATTTGGCCTCATATTATCTAATGGGGAAGGTTTAGTCAAAGACCAGGAAGTAGCAGGAGCCCTGCAAGAAAGCGAATATGAATGCTGGAGCTCTTGATTTTAAGCAAAATTAAAGCTTGGTATAATTGAACATGCATCCTCAGCATCAAAAGTGTGGACGGTAATAAATTCAGAGCAATGATCAGTGGCATTCCACAGAGCGAGAAACAAATGGGAAAAAGAGCTCAAAAGGAATAGGAGTTCCTAAAAGAAGAAGATACAGAAACACAGATATACAGTATTCCAGTGACTGAAAAACATAGAGGTAGATAGAAAAGGCAAGACAAAAAGCTTAGTGAAGATCAGGGAGATAAAATACCAGAGAATGAATGAATGAATGAATGAATGAATGAATGAATGAATGAATGAATGAATGAATGAATACAGGAAATCAAAAGGGAGACAGTTCACCAAAGAAGAACAGGGAAACCCTGGAACTGGTGTCAGGAAAGTAAAGCTCAGAATGGAACTGAAGTTACTGAAGCATGCCAAGAACAACAAAAGGGGGCTTCTTTGCGTATACGCAAAGTGAAAGGGAGAGTAAATATTCAATATAGCGGACCTCAATGAAGATGGCAAAAAGCCGTCATGAAATAAAGGGAAGAGAGAACTACACAGCTCTTATTTGGCTCTGTCCTGTGGGAGTTTGCGTTTCCCAGAGCAGGAAGGCTGAAAATGTCAATAACCAACCGCCGTGAGAAATGCTAAGCAGGGCTTCCACTGTGCTATGGGAAAGGCAGGAGAAAAAAGTGCTGAGGAGCTGTATCGTTATTCTGTCAGTGAGCAATCAATTGTTTGAAGTGGCTTCTGCCTTAGTATATAGTATATATAGTATAGCTCTCTAGAGAAGCGCTAATGCTGGGAAACGTGGAAGGAAAGTCCAGAAAGAGATAATCAGCAGCAAGTCAGATGGACTTAGTTACAATGGTGATGGAGCATGTCTTGGTCTTCCTTTTGATCAATTCTCTCATTTTTCCTTTTGATCAATTCTCTCATTTTCCCCCGAACTTCCCAGAACAAAATACAGGGTATAACAATTAATAATCATATACTAAACTAAGCTAGCTAACTATGGATTCCTATCCCCCCCCTTCACACTAACTCCCCTTTTACTTAACTAAATATAAGTACTCTTAATTTTTCTATTCATTCATAAGCTATTTGATACTTTTTAGTCCGATATTTGTTTTGAATATAATCAATCCATCTTCTCCATTCCGATATATATCTTTCTTGTGAATGATCTTTCAAATAAGCTGAAATTTTCGCCATTTCTGCCGAATTTGCTACTTTTAATGTCCATTCTTCAATAGTAGGCAAATCTTCCTTCTTCCAATATTGCGCCACCAAAAGTCTAGCTGCAGTTATTAAATTTAAAATCAATTTAGTCTCTATAACCGTACAATCTGTGATTATACCCAGCAAAAACAATTGTAGAGTAAACTTTATCTTCTTTTTATGAATATTTTGGCTAATCCACCATATTTTAATCCAAAATGCTTTAACTTTTTTACAAGTCCACCATATATGATAATAAGTGGCATCATCACAATCACATCTCCAACACTTAGATTGCAAATTCGGATACATTCAAGCTAACATTTTAGGATCTAAATGCCATCTATAGAACATTTTATAAAAATTTTCTTTTAAATTTTGTGCTTGTGTAAATTTCACATTTCTAACCCATATTTTTTCCCAAGTTTCCATCATTATTGGTTCCTGAATGTTTTGTGCCCATTTTATCATACAATCCTTAACGAATTCCATTTCTGAATCTATTTCTATCAATATATTATATAATCTTTTTATATGCATTTGACCTTGATCTCTAATTTGTTTTACCAAATTTTCCTCGTTCTGCATGATACCAATTCTCTGATCTTCTTTCCATCTAGCTTGCAACTGTCCATACTGAAACCAAGTTTGAATTATCCTTTCTTCTTTTAATGCATTTAAAGATTTTAACTGCAATATACCCCCTTCCATTTTAAGAAGCTCTTTATAGGTAATCACCTCTTGCTTTTGTTCTATACTTATATTCTCTATCTTATCTAAAGCAGTCAGTTTCACTTAGTGACTGCTTTGCCTAACAGCTGAGCTTAGTCTCAGTTGTGTTTGCTAAATAAGGATTACCTTACCTGTATTTGTTTAGTAATTTGATATTCATTTTCTCTATATGACCAAAGTACCTCAACATACTTCTTTTGAACTGATAACTGTTTTTGTATTCACTCCGTATATATTTCTCTCCCATTCATTCTTAACTATTTCTCTCCTTGTTTTAAAACACACCGTATTCAGCTTGCTTTTATGTTTCTCTGATGTACCCAATTCTGACTTCCATACAGCAAAATGGGCAAAAGCATAAAGCCATTTCGTTTTTAATTGACAAATACTCCTTTCTTACATCAGGCCGCATACCGCTCAGTATTTTTCAAATAGCATTTAAATTTCATATTCCTATCAGTGGTGAAACAGAAATAATGCAGAACATTATAATAATCTGAAGGAGCGACAAGGTTAGTAGCATTAACAGAAAGGTTTTACAGTATAGTCAATAGATATGCTTTACATGTATTTGCACATTTTCTGTTTTTCTGGAAGAGTTGTGGTGTATTTCTGTTCCTTTCTGCACCTGATACAAGCAAGGGTGGTAGGCAACAGGTAAACTCTGGATCTGAAGCCTGAGAAGGGCTGAGTATTCAAAAATGAGAAACACCTGAATTTTTCTTTGAACATTACTGTGAGCTGAGATCTACAGACCCATGCCATAGGAAAAGGCTAGGGCTCTTGGTGATCCCTAAAAGCAGAAAGGGCAACAGGTTTAATCCATTTGATTTTCCTTTTCTTTCTCCATGTTGTCGCTAAGTGCCTATTACAACTAACTGTATCAACTACACCTTGCCTTCAGTATGTTCATTACTTGATCGAAAACCGGCATTTCTCTCATTACCAGTTTTATTAGACTAGCTTTAGGAAATTTTCTGCTAAAGAACCGTTTGCTGTTCATCTGTTTGCTCTTCTTTGTCACCATTTACATATAAGTGGTCCACAACATACAAGTGTAATTGGGATCAGATTTTCAGTCATTATGATTGTATATTGAGGGATCAACGTGACCAGATCCAATTTTATGATTTTTTATTTATTTATTTTTTTGTGGTGGTTGTTAGAATCACCATGGTTATTAAGCAAATTCATGGTTATTAAGTGATGATTGTGGTTGTAAATGAGAACTCATTCTTCCAAATGGACATTTATTTTTTTTGGCCAGAAACTCTCAAAAAATGCCAGAAAACAGCAAAAATCAGGGGTCACAAATCATGGCCATGTGACCGTGGGATACTGCAACTGGTCATAAAGGTAAGTCAGTTGCCAATTGCCCAAAATGTATTCATATGATTGGGGTGGGATGGGGTGGCACAACATTTTACAATGGCCGAAAGTGTAAAAAGTAAAGTCATTCTGGGCCTGTCATAATTTCAAATGCCTGTTAAGCAACCAATTGCAAGTTGGTGACTTACTGTATAGTGTGTTCATGCTATTTAGCAAATAATGCTACATTCCTGTTTGTAACATTATTTTTCAAATCCACAGTTCTTGTGTGTCATATAGTCCAGGGATTCCCAACCTCTGGGTCGTGTCCCACTAGTGGACCATGAGCTGTTTGCAACCGGGCCGTGGAAATAATTGGCCAATATCTTTTTTCCTATTATCATACAATACATTTCATCCTCATTTTTTTTTCTAGCAGTCAGTTTCGTAGATGCATTTTTTTCCAACCATAGCGATTTTCATTTTGTTGTGTCATCCTTTTTTTTAATACTTCCCATTAGTGTAAGCCCACAAATTTCCCTATGCTGAAACCTCACTCATTGTACCGGGTACAAAGTGGCATTTACCATCCCTTTCCACATAACCTCGCAGTTTTCCACATTTCCAGAATGGAACAATGGCAGTGCAAGTTTAGGCTTGATCACCAGAAATATAGTTTACAAATTACAGGAGGTAACAAATTCCCTTTATTCTAAGGCTGTTATTGAGTCTCATTCAATTCTGGAATTCGGTTATACCGAATCAGACAAACAGAAATAGATTCGAAGAAGTTCCTGTGAAAGAGTCACTGAAGGAATTGGAAAGGCTTAACCTCAAGAAGAAGAAGAAGAAAAATAGAAAGGGTATATTATAGAGAAAAGTCTTATCGTTCTCTGCCATTTCCAATCACAGGACACAAAATAATGAATATAAGAAAGCAAATTCCTAATGAATACTTGGGAGAAATGCCCAACCCAAATGAAAGGAGTCCACCTCCTCTCTCTCGCTAACCGGTTTCATTCAGTGGTGAAATCCTCTATGAGTTTGCCACCAGCTCGCTGCCGTCGCATGCACGGTGTTCACCAAACACATGCTACACGTACATACGCAGTGCTTGCCACTCATGCTGCATATGCATGCACAGTGCATGCCAAACACATGCTGCACGCGTGCACATGCACATTGTGCATCAAACACGTACTTCACGTGGAAAAAGAAGCCTTTTGAAGGAAAGTAGAACAGTGAGGGGGGGAACAGCCAAGCCGTGTGATTTAGATTTGCTAGAAAGCAGGATTTCCTGCTTTCTAGGGAATATAAATCGTGCAGCACAGCTGACTGTCGGAAATACCAGTTGGAATGAACCGGTAGCTTTTTTTTTTCTTTTCAGGCGAACCGGTACCATTTCACCCCTGGTTTCATTGTTGAATAAAACCGGTTAGCAAGAGAGGTGGTGGACTCTTTTCACTGCATCAGGTTGTTTTGTGAGGGTGATTTAATTTGGATTACTTCCCTGCTCTGGGTAACCTAAGTAAGTCCCTTCCAACTCAAGGATTCCATTACTTTAAAAAAAAATAATGAAGTTCTGTGCTGCTATATGAAATATGCTATATCTTGTTACTTGCTAGCAAAACAACTTATTGCCCTTTTTACTTTCTAGAAGTAAAGAAACGGTAGCAGCAAGCTGCCTTGGTGTAGCTTAGCAGTGGATGAGGACTTCTTGGCACATTTTTGTTTGAATGAGACCACCTGTGATTTGGCACCATGCTGTCTTCCAGAACGGCAGACAAAGGCTTCTACCTATGTTTGGAAGAGAAGAGGAGGACAAAATCCATAGTCCCATCCTGAGTTATTATGGGTTGAACACAAGAGCAACTTCAGCAACGTAGCAATGACTTCGCTTGCTTCCCTACTGTTTAAAATTACTGTGAAATACTTTACAGATGGCTTTATAGTCAAATCACTAAGATTTACAATTGTTCTGCATAAAGGCAGAATTTGGTATTTGACTCAGAATTAGCACTTTGGAAATCCTAACTTCCATTAAAAAAAAAAAACCCATATTATCATTTTATCATAAAATTGTGGCTACAGATACAGTAAATCTGAGTGTCAAAACGAAGATGACTTTCAGAAGTTGGAGGGGTTGAACCATGGCACGAGAATACAAAGATGTTCGATGTTCATCATTTATACAGGCCACAGGAAATATTCTCATGGTGCAGAGAGTTCATCTTCTCACACATTTCTGAAGTGTTTATAGGGATTGGCAATGGTCTGCAAAGTCAGTCCCTTTGGATGTGATTCACGAGTTTTAACAGCTGTTGAATGTTTTGGGCTGATGAAGATCTTCTGCATATTACTCTCATACTATTGGTGTTTTAAAAGTTCCAGTTTTAATTTTTTTTATTGTAATTTAAATTTTTTGTAGGCTGCCTCTGGGAAGCAACATTTAACGAATTAGTGAATAATTTAAAGATTGCCTTCCATTTACTTTTTCTTACTGGGGATGCTGCAGCGGTCAGAAATGTGAAAAATGGTTATGTCACTTTTTTCAGTGTCGTTGTAACTTGGTCACTAAATGAGCTGTTGTGAGTCGAGGACTACCTATATACAGTAAGTCAGCAACTCAACATGCTAATTTGGAACTTGAAAGCCAGCTTTTTTATTATGATCTCCCAATATAATAGCATCTGGTAATGCCTACATTCCCAGATTCTCTGTGTGTGTGTGAGAGAGAGAGAAAGGGAGGGAGAGGGGGGGGGAGAGAGAGAGAGACCTTAACTGCACTGCTGAAGTTTGATGGCAAATTTATTTATTTATAGGATTTCTATGTTTCTCATTCCTTTAATAGCTCCGGGCAGCTTAAAATAAAAAAACTAAAACTTTAATAAAAATAACATGAAAAGCATGACAGGTTCAATATATGGAAATAAAACAATACTATTAAAAGGCCTTAGTACATAAAGAAGGATTGAATTTCTTCCTAAACTGGAAAAAGCAGTTTCTTCCATAATAAAGGATGGAGAAAGGAAAACTGAAAACTGATGCCAACTATGGCTATGTGGGATCTGAAAAATATGTCCCATTAAAAAGCATATTGGCAGACAAAACTGAATTAGGCAGTGCTGTAAATAATTGGAATCTAAGCCATATAAGCTTTTATATACCATCATAAGCATCTTATACATTGAGCTTGGGAGGTACCTGACAATATTGAAGCTATCTCAATAGCTAGCTCCAATTCTCACCCATAAAACTCTAAAATAAGAATCTCAATTCCCCCTGCCTTTTTGTTAATGTCATGTGAACCCTGTCGCCTTGTTCTAGTACTTTGTCTGTCCCTCTGATTCAAATGTCTAACCTGCTTACTTACATGGAGTTCCCATTCCCATGAGGCATCCACATCCAGAATCTGTTGATGAAATGTTAGGTGCCTTCTTGAAATGGAAGGAGAAAAATAAGTGCAGGGGGAAAACAAAGCACGCTTTGATAACTTAAATGTGCCCTTCAAAACCAAGATTGGTCTGGCTCATTCGTAGGAAAATTGAAGCCTTTCTTACAGTTTTGCTATTTGTTTGGATTAAGTCTGCTATTTTACTCCATTAAAGGACATTACGAAAAGCAACCTTTTAAACATCAGTTTTTATCACAAGCTTTTCATTATATCTTATGAGACCATGGGAACTTCTTTCATATTATGATATCCTGGGAAGAAGTAATTTCATTTAATTTCCTTTCATTTTCTATCCCAAAACTATTTTCATGAACCCTTCAGCTTCTGAATGTTCAATCTTTGGAAGCCTACCACTGTGATATAGCTGAGACCCCTGCAGCAAAGAGGCAATTTCTTTATCACACATAGAGGTTTATCTCATTTAAGAGGGAGGGAGGGAGGGAGGTCTTTATATGCACCCATGTATGTGTTGCACAGTTCCAAAGACTGTGGCCTTCACCCTGATATGTTACATGCAAATTACACAAGGAAAGTTTATGCACCACTTATATGGAGAGTTGGAAAAAAAATGGTATAGAAGCCATGGAAAAATTTCTGGAAAAATAATTATTGGCAAAATAAATTTTAAATCATGTAAACCTCTCCTAGACCAAGGAGTCTTCAATGAGCAGAAGCTCACAAATATGTGCAGCACATTATATATACTCTAGCTGGGGGTCCACAGAAACCTCACCATTGGATGGAAGAGAATGTGGGTATTACTCCAACTTCAAGTCCTATAAAATAAAACACTCTTTTTTGTCCCTGACATGGCTGTTTTTTTATAAAGTTGAAATTACCTTCCAGTCAGTTTTGATGGAAATAATTTGCCACTGACTCCTTTTCTTTTTAAAATAACTTCTAGTATAGGCTATTATAGGGATGTGGTGGCTCAGTGGCTAAGATGCTGAGCTTGTCGATCAAAAAGTTGGCAGTTTAGCAGTTCGAATCCCTAGTGCCGCGTAACAGGGTGAGCTCCCATTACTTGCCCCAGCTTTTGCCAACCTAGCAGTTTGAAAGCACGTAAAAAATGCAAGTAGAAAAGTAGGGACCACCTTTGGTGGGAAGGTAACAGCGTTCCAACCACCGCCGGGGTTCAAGGGGCCGTCTGCAGCATCAAGTTCCTCAGGAGTTTCTGCGCCTTTGGCATTGTCATGCTGGCCACATGACCACGGAGACGTCTTTGGACAGTGCTGGCTCTTTGGTTTTTAAACGGAGATGAGCACCGCCCCCTAGAGTCGGGAATGGCTAGCATGTATGTGCGAGGGGAACCTTTACTTTTACCTTATAGGCTACAGTTCTGAAGTTCCTGATGTTCTCCCATCCAAGCACTTGTCAGATCTGAGCCCAATTAGGTTTCTGAGATTAGCTGAAGTCAACTAGGTACTATCAGGCATCGAGAATGAAAAAGGAAACCTTCCTTTTTCTTTGATTGGCCTTAACTCTCACTTCTTGCTCCTCAACTAAAGCAGAGAGTCACTAGAGCAAGCAGCCTGAAAAAGCCTTGAGCAAGACCTCCATAGACTGCACAATTTGATACCAAACTGACAAAAGGGGAAATTGTTAAGAATATAATCGGAGACTATGATTTATATTAGATTTTAGGTAAATGGAAATGATTACTATTTTTTGTCCAAGCCTTGATGGCCAGTTCTTTGAAATATGGTCATTGACATGCCTTTCATTGGCCAAGCACAATTCCTGACCTACCAATGATTAAGCCCCACTGTCCTGGACGCTACTGATCTCAGTTGTTGTGGTAGACCTGGACCATGTCTCTAGAGGCCTGGGAATCCTCTTTCAGGTTGTATGAAGAACAAGGTGCCGTCTTGTTTGTGTTTAGAATAGCAGCATTTGAATATATCACCACGGTCTCCGATTAGGGGATTTGTAGGGGGCCTGGAGAAGAGCCTAATGCTGGGAAAGATTGAGGGCAAAAGAAGAAAGGGATGACAGAGAATGTGGCTGGATGGAGTCACTGAAGCAGTAGGCGTGAGCTTAAATGGACTCCAGAGGATGATAGAGGACAGGAAGGCCTGGAGGAACATTGTCCATGGGGGTCGCGATGGGTTGGACACGACTTCGCAACTAACAACAGGGGGCCTTTATCGGAGGTTTCTATATTGTTTTCTGGTGTATGTGTTATGTTGTTCTCTTGTCCTGGTCCTTCTGCCTGAATAGTCACAAGATACAGCCATCATCTCGCAAGTGTCTTTTCTCATCTCCAGGATGTGATAGGTGTAAGATTGTCAACCTATCTGCTCTAAAAGGCAGCTTAGACCAAAGCAAGAATGGAAATTACATAGAATGTTTTTCCCCCCAGTCATTTTGTCTTAGGGAGTGTGTGGTCAGATTGGATGCTTGACATGACTTATTTATAAATCCATTACTTTCACCATGCACCGAAGTACATCCAGTACTGAAACAATATACACACACCCCTTTTATTCTTTCTCTCCCTTTCTTTCTTTCTTTCTCCCTTTCTGTAACCATAGTAGCAGCCTCCAATTTTTCTCCTGTCTCTCTTCACTTCAGAGGGGGAAAAATATTCATAGATTTTTTTTTCCATTTGCAGATAATTCAGATAAATTCAAAACAGAGGAGGAAGAAAGTCTCGCAACCACTAATTGCAAATTGCTTTTATATAATGCATCAAGATACTCCTAACTATAGCACCTTTTCCTCTCTGGAAAATGCATCTTTCATGCCATTAAAGGCAAATCCAAGAAACAGTGCTGGCTAACATTGATTTGCTTCTTATTTTACTTTCTCCCCGTTTATTTATGAAGCAGGAGGAGCGTGCAGTCTGGTGCCCTCTAATATTGGACTCTCTTGCCATTAGCTATGCTGGATGGAGAGAACAAGAGCTGAAATTCAATGTATCTATTGGTTGCCAGATTGTCTATCTCTGTATTGCTCTGAATGGCCGCGGACAGCTTTATTCTCCTCCTCTCTCTTTTCTCAATACACTAGGTGGGCAGAGATAATTTTATACTTTCTCATAATTTAAACAATTTCCCTCCTGCCACATGACAGTTTGGCAAGCAATCATTTCAGAATGGAGTACTTTGGAGGAAAACAAAATGCAGGACAGACTCACATCACACTGTGCCCTGTCCTGCAATTTTGTATGTATTTATCATTTACTTATTCTATTTCCACAGCTACCAATCTCAATCAATTGGCTGCTTACAATTCAAAAATTACTACAATAAAAATATTTTAGAATAATAGAAACTATAAAAAGACACAAAAACTTTGCAGCAATGATGCTACTAGGAGAGATAGGAAGGATGGTTCTGGAGTAAGGATGATTATACAGTAGCAGATAACGTGCCTGCAAAGCAGGGTGGATAAAAATCAATGATTTTTTTTAAAAAAATCAAAAAAAATCAGATTTTTTTGATTTAAATCAGATTTTTTTTATTTAAATCGGGTTTTTTTTTATTTTTATCGAATTTATTTTAATAAAAAACTTTTGGGGTAAAAATCTATGGTAAGATAGTTTTCTATTTAAGATACATAAATAATTTAGTTTATTCAGCATGAAATGGAGCTTAGTTATGTAGCATGAGGCTGTATATTCTGCAACACTGGGACTATCGGTGAGTCAACAGTGGGTCAAAGGAGTAGCAGAGATGACAGTTGCTCTTTAAAAATTATGATTTAAATTGAGTTGATTTAAATCAAGCCTTTTTACTAGTGATTTAAATCATGATTTAAATTGTGATTTAAGACTTCCGGCGGTGACGTAAGAGTCGTGGCGGCACAGAAGAGAAGCGCTCTCTCTCTGTTGCCGATTTTCCGAGCTTTGGTGCCTGTTTTTGGCGGAGACCGGTCCCGAAGAGACCGGGAATAAAGAGGGGAAGCTTTGGGGGAGGCGAGGAGAGGTGCGATCTCCCGCCGTACCGTAAAGAGCCCTCAATCCAGGCTCGGGAAGAAGTCGGCTGGCGCGGTGAGCACAGTCGGCCCGGAGACTCGAACGAGCCGATTGAGATCACTGGGAGTAAAGGAGGGAGTACAGTGCAGAACTGCTGAGGTCGAACAGAAACAGAACTAATTTGGACTATTAATTTTGGCGCAAAACCGAGGAGAAAGTTTCTTTTCTTTCCGGAGGGACAGCGTGAAGAAGGAAGATCTCAAAGTGGAACCGGGCGGCAACTGAAAAGGCGAGCAAAGAGGAAGGGGCAAAATACGGAGCAGCGAAGAAAGTTTTAAAAACTTTAAAACAGACAAACGGAGGTGAGGAGAAATAACTTAAACAGAGGAGATTAAAAGAAGAATGGACTCTCTTTTTTTTTTTTTACCCCCGCTGCTAGCTGCCTGAGCGGAAGGAGTGAGAAAATCTTGGCAAAGTAAGGATTACATACAGTGACTGTGCAGAATAGAGGCCGCCATACTGTAACCGGAAAAGACTTCAACAGTTGTAAAAGAACTTGTTTTTTGTTTTTTTTTTCCTCTTTATTGAAAACATACTGAGGCCAACAAAAACATTGAAAAGCACTGCTCCAACTTATTATTATTTTCTTTACTTAAGTATAGATGAATTAATATTAATGTTATTTATTGGAATTAATCAATTAAGAAATATAGAGTATACCTAATTAGTTTAGAAAATATTTATAATACATAGAGATTTAGAAGTATTATTATTAGAGCATTATATTATGACTAATTAATTAATTACTATAGATTAACTAGTATATATTATTAGAATATTTTATGTTTGTGGATTTTATTGAATAATTAATTACTAGATATTAAGATACTAAGAATTGATTAATTGTCTTTAATTGATTATAGTCTTTAATTAGATAAGATATTTATTTATATATATATTTATACTGGTAGCAATATTTATACTCATATTTATATTTATATTTATATTTATATCTATATTCTTATCACATTCTTAACTGAATTATATATAACTTTACATAGAGAGAATTAATTATTTAAAAGAATTTATCTATTTAAAGAAGGCTTATTGGATTGATCTTTTATAAGGAGAGGGGGGAAAAAGAGAAAAGAAAAGAAAGGAATTATAGAAATTATAGAAATTTGGATGGTGACTTGGGAGAAAGTTGATAAAATACTGGGAGAACAATACAAGATTTTGAAAGAAATGACTAGCACTACCACAACCACGTTGAAAACAGCTAAGAAGCCAACACCATTTTTAACAGGAACAACGGCCTCCCCAGTGACACAGAAAACCTTGGAGGGAATGTTTGCATCAGACAAGCAACCCAGCACACCTAATATGCCAACAATGCAGGCCACGCTCATAACAATTCAGGAAACTATGGCCAAAATGCAAGAGTGTATGACCAGAAACCATGAACAATCCAGAAAAGACATGGACGAGGTAAAGAGAGAAGTCAAGAATGACATTCAAAAGATTGATGGAAAAATGGACTTAATACAAGAAATCATTCAAAAAAATGACCAAAGGATAAAAGAAATAGAACAAAAAACTGAATTGACGGAAGAAAAACTAGAAGCATTAGATACAAAAATGACAGGATTAAATAAGGAACTTGAGAACACCGTGGCCCAATTAGAAATGGAGAAGGCAGCATTCTATTTGCGTTTTCAGAACGTAGCGGAAGACCGGGAGGAAGATCTGACGATGGTAATGGCTGAGATGATAGCAGAGGCACTCCAGAGAGAAAAAGACGAGATAATTAATGAACTAGACGAAGTTTACCGAGTCCACACTAACTATGCACGACAAAACAAACTCCCTCGAGAGGTACACATAAGATTTGTAAGAAGGAAGGTGAGGGATATTGTATATAAGATAACAAAGGATGAACCAATGTATTATAGAAATAAAGAAATAATCACCCTAAAGCAAGTACCTAAAAGAATACGAGATTTGCGAAGAGATTATTGGTTCCTGGCCACGTTACTAAACAGAAGATATATACCATTCAAATGGATAACCCCGGAAGGAATGTTAATAACGTGGCAGGGAAAGAAAATCAAGGTGGACTCGCACAGCAAAGCAAAAGAACTATATGACCAAATGATGGGTGCTGAAGCAACAAATGGTAATAGAGAAGAGGAAGGATGAAATATCAAAGGAAAACAGAAGAGAGATCGGGAAAGAACACTACAACAAGGAGGGAAAGTAGATGAAGAAGAGACCCAGGAAGAGGAAGGAGTGCAGACAAGAGGCAAAAAAAAGGAACAGGAAGAAATAAAGAAGAAACAACAGGAAAGTCAATAAAAAAAAAAATGGAACGGACTTTAAAAATACTATCTGTAAATGTTAATGGACTCAACTCACCATCCAAACGACACCAAACTTACAAAAAAAATTTGAAACAAAAATCAGACATTGTGTGCCTCCAGGAGGTACATATAAGAAAACAGGATATTAAATATATACAATATAAAAAATTAGGTAAAGAATACGCTTCATTGGCAGAGGAAAAAAAAAAGGAGTGGTGGTATATATTAAGGAAGGAATAGACAGTAATATGAGGTATGTGGATACAGAAGGTAGGATAGTCATGGTAGAGCTAAATCTTGACCTCAAAAAGATATTATTGGTAGTAATATACGCCCCAAATAGTCAACAATTAGAATTCTACAAAAAAGTGCATGAGAAAATTATAGAACAAAAAATGGAGAATGTCTGTTTGATTGGGGATTTTAATGCAATCTTAGATGTAAGAAAAGACTATGAATGTGGTCAGCAAAACAAAAATAAAAAAAATATATTACCTAAAACCTTTATGGATATGGTGGAAGAGTTAGATATGGTAGATAGTTGGAGATGTCTTAATCCCGAAGTAAGAAAGTATACATATTATTCGAATCCGCATAAATCATGGTCAAGGTTGGATATGGTTTGGGTAACTAAGATGTTAATAATGGAAATAGAAGAAGTAGATATTTTACCAAATAATTGGGCTGACCACAACCCGATAACGATGAAGTGGAGAGGCCAGCAGAGAAAGAAGAATAGATGGACTATGAACACACAGACACTGCAAGAAAAAGAGTATAAGAATTATATAGAAAAGGAGCTAGAATGGTTTTATAAGGAAAACACAAAGCAACACACTTCCCTACAAAACCTATGGGATACAACCAAAGCATATGTAAGAGGCCTCACGATATCATATAATGTAAAACGGAGAAAAGAGAGAGAGAAAGAATATAATAAATTATTAGAAGAAATTCAAAATTGGGAATGTAATTTGCAAAGAAACCCAGGGGATGAAAAAACAAGGTTAAATTGGTTAACAGCAAAACATAACCTAAACATATTAGAGCAGGGGAATTATGTAACAGCATTGAAATATACAAGACAAAACTATTTCGAAAACGCAAACAAACCAGGGAGATGGCTGGCGTATAGGCTGAGGAAGGAAAGAGAAAAAAGAACAATTCAGAAATTACGAGATGATGAGGGAAGGATTCAATGGGCTCTAGAGGGAAAAAAAGACATAATAGTCCAATATTATCAAAAATTGTACGAAAAGGATATAGCAACAGAGGAGGAAATCGAATATTATTTAAAAGGGGAGGGATTGCAAATACTAACAGAGGAAGAAAGAGAATTATTAAATAAGGAGATTACGATGGGGGAATTAAAAGAGGCACTGAAGAGGCAAAAAAATAACAAAACCCCGGGGACAGACGGTTTACCAATAGAATTCTATAAGACATTTGGAGATCCATTAAATGGAATACTGTTAGAAATATATAATGAGGCCCTAATGGAGGCAAAGCTACCCAACACATGGAAAGAAGCATATATTTCCTTAATACCTAAAGAGGGGACAGATACCACATTAATAAAAAATTACAGGCCGATTTTTTTGTTGAATACCGATTATAAAGTTTTCATGAGTATAATTGCCAACAGGATGAAAATAATATTACAAAATAAAATACACCAGGACCAAAATGGTTTTCTGCCTACAAGGCAGATAAAAAACAATTTAAGAATAGCATTGGATGTTTTAGAATATTATGAGGTGCATCCAGAGAGACAGGTAGCACTGATCTTTCTGGATGCACAAAAAGCGTTTGACCAAGTCAACTGGCAATTTATGAAGCAACAAATCAAAAGTATGAATTTTGGAGAAAGATTCACTAAAATGATAACATCGATATATCAGAATCAGAAAGCATCTGTTTTGGTGAATGGTGACCCAACAAAATTTTTTGGAATAAATAAGGGAGTAAGGCAGGGATGTCCACTCTCCCCTTTACTATTTATTTTAACATTGGAAAATTTACTAATCAGAATTAGAGCAAATAAAGAAATTCAAGGACTAAAGATCAAGAGAGAGGATTACAAGGTCCAAGCATTTGCAGACGACCTTGTTTTTTTCGTAGAAAACCCATTAGAAACAACACCAAAATTAATAAAAGAGATTGAAAAATTTGGAAAGGTAGCAGGTTTAAAAATTAATAAAGAAAAGACAAAAATGATAACAAAAAACATGACAACAAAACAGGTAGAGAAATTAGTAAAAGAATCCGGTCTGCAGACAGTTAAAAAAGTTAAATACCTAGGGATAAATTTGACGGCCAAAACGACAACAATAAAAGAAGACAATTATGATACTTTAGTCCAGAAAATAAAGGAAGATTTAGAAAAATGGGGGAAACTAAAATTGTCTTTATTGGGGAAAATAGCAGCAATAAAATCAAACATACTGCCAAGACTCCTTTATTTATTCCAAACAGTTCCAATAAAATTAGATAAGAAATTCTTTGATAATTTGGATAAAATAACAAAAAAATTCGTGTGGGGAGGGAAGAAATCAAGAATAAAATTGAATATACTACAAGATGATAAAAGTAGAGGTGGATTTGGACTCCCGGCATGGGATAAATATTACAAGGCCACCAGTTTATTATGGATTAAAGATTGGATAACCTTAGATAATCAAAGATTGTTAAATTTAGAAGGGCATGATTTAATGAAGGGATGGCACGCTTTTATATGGAGTTCAGGAAATAAAATATATAAACATTTTAATAACCATACAATTAGGAGATCTTTAATTAACACATGGCTACAAATTAAACAAAAACACTACATGAAAATTCCTGGCTGGCTATCGACTATAGAAGCAATAACTCACCCCAACATATTATCAAAACAAAAGATTCTAAGATACAGAGAAATAGTAGATGTTCAGGGGAAATTGAAAACTAGGGAAGAGCTCAAAGAACAAGGAATAGGAATAGACTGGTGGCCCTACTCGCAAATAAAAGTAAGATTCAGAAAAGATCAAGAAGAAGAAGGAATAGATTTAAAACAAAATCGATTAGACAAACTATTAGAATCAAAAGAAGGGAAATTAATTTCAAAAATCTACAAATATTTACTCGAATTCGATCTGGCAGAAGAGTTGGTCAAAGGGCAGATGATAGCCTGGGCGAGGAACATAGGGCATAATATACAATTAGAAGATTGGGAAAGAGCATGGGAAGATAACTATAGAATGACAAAATCAGTATCATATAAAGAAAATCATTATAAAATGTGGTACCGATGGTATCTGCCACCCGCAAGGTTAGCAAAAATGTATCCAAATGTGAACCCGGCCTGCTGGAAATGTAAAAAAGCGCAGGGAACTTTTTACCATGCTTGGTGGCTTTGCCCAAAAATCAAAAAATACTGGAACAAAATAAAAACGTGGATATTAGAGATAACAAATCACGAAATTGAATTAACACCTGAAGTCTTTTTACTCGGCATGATCAATAAGAATATTAGGAAGGACATAAAATACCTAATACTCCACATTATAACAGCGGCAAGATTAGCGTTGGCACAACTTTGGAAAATAGACCGTTTGCCAACTGATCAGGAAGTAATACAGAAAATCTATGTATGCGCAGAGATGGATAAATTAACCCTAAAATTACAGGATAAGGAAGATTCAAAATACTTTAAAATATGGAATAGCTGGTACCAGTGGATAAGTCAGAGAGAGGGAATGTTTAGAGATGAAAGTTAGGAGAAATTAATGTAAATAAACAACTGCACTGTCAGAGAGATATAGAAAGAAATAAGTCACCGTGTGTATATATATATATATATATATATATGTATATATAACATTAGAAAGTAGTTGATGGATGAAGTTGAGCATTATATATGTATAGTATATGTACTTGTAATTTGTGTGTTTGATTAAGAAAAACTTGTTCAGTTTTTCTTATAATTGTTTTAAATGTTCTTTTTTAAATACGAATAAAGTTTGTTTAAAAATAAATAAATAAATAAATTGTGATTTAAATCAACTCGATTTAAATCAAATCCACCCTGCTGCAGAGGGCTACCATGATGGCCTCTGTAACAATAGCAACAGCATATTGCCCCCATCAATCTGGGTCCTCATTTTACCAACCACGGAAGAATGGGAGGCTGAGTCAATCTTGATCCCCGTTAGGATTGAACTCCTGGCAGTAAGCAGAAGCATCTTGCAGTAGCATTCTAACCACTGCGCCACCACAGCTCTTGTAAGGCCTGTACCCACTTTGCAGGTTACCCATAAAAGATCTAGAAAAGAAGGTACACACCTAACCTGTGTACAGTTAAATAACTTCTGGATATTACTCTCTTAAAGATTTTCCAATTACCTAAGCCTGAAATAGTAGTGGTAAGATTAGCGTATCAATGCAGTCAATATACCAGTAGCCACCAGATGGTTGCAAAATGAGATTTCAGTTATCTCTTTGGACTACATAATGATTGTCCAGATTTTCCAATCCTCATTCAGTAGCCTTCCCTATTCTTGATAAATAAGGGAACAAATGTTTGATTTTGAAACATATGCATACTTAACCCAATTCTTAGCCACTATTCAAATTTGAAATCCTAACGCACTGTATACTCTTTTCAAATGAGTATAAAAAGAAAAATGTTGAGTTCAGTAAAGCCATCAAACATACTCTGAGTGGGTTCTCAGACAGAACTTTCCGTGGCAATATAATTGCTGTTACTGTAGCCAATATCAATAAAGCAAGCCCAGATATTTCTTGTGGTATTCATTTTCTGACCTGGTGAACTTTGAAGTTGCTAACATTAATCATGAAATCCTTACAGCATTTCCCCCACACACACACTTATGTCAAAGAGAATTAGGACAAGGCAATCTTGAGTTTCTTTCTCACATCTTCCTGTTTCCCCGAGTGTTGCCACATATTTTCTTCAATCCTCTACTCCAGGGGTCTCCAACCTTGGCAATTTTAAGGCTTGTGGATTTCAACTCCCAGAATGAATTGTGGAGTTGAAGTCCACAAGCCTTAAAGTTGCCAAGGTTGGAGACCCCTGCTCTACTCTACAAGTAGGTACAGTGGCACTGTTGTTGCCAAAAGGCTCCTGGGTGGAATTCCTCCATTACAAAAGTACCTTTGGGATTTAATGAGAATGCAAGCAGCAAATGAGTCTTCTAGGCTTCGCTGGAGATATGATGACACTATGGAAAATAAGACAATCGCATACTTTGTAAAATATCATGCTCTTTATAAGAGTTTCACTGAAATATTCTTCTCTTCTGAAAAGAATTTTTAAAGCAAATTATTTTTTGCTGGTGAAATTGCCCCTCCCCCACAACTCCCAAATGTAGGAGAATGTTTTTCTTAGGCAGCGCAATGGCTCAGCGGTTAAGATGCTGAGCTTATTGGCTGGAAAGTCAGCAGCTCACATTTGAGACCTGAGCATCACGTGACAGAATGAGCTCCCATCCTTTCCCCCAGCTCCTGTCCATCTAGCAGTTTGAAAGCATCAAACGCGAGTAGGTCACAGATCAGGATAAACACTGAATAAAATAGAACTGAACTGAACAGGACATAGTAATATATTACAATTAAGGGTGAAATCATCAATGGGTAACCAGGGTCTGCCTGATTTCACAGACAGTACAGCAAAACTTAGTTACATTGAAAGAAACTGTTCCATATTGAACCAATAGTAGTAGCTGTCCATAAAAGACATTGGAATTTCTGGGATATTTTGTTAGGTAAGATCAGTATTTGATTGGCTTCAAATATTTCAGCAACGGATTCTCTGCCTGGTTGCTGGGTGGGCATGGCCATGGTGCACCATGGCCTCCTGCACCACTGTGGGGGGACATTTTCACCTTCCGCAGGCTCCGGAAGCCTCTGGGAGGGCGAAAACTGCCTCCCCCGGGCTCCGGAGGCCCTCTGGAGCTTCTAGGAGGCCCATTTTTCCCCTCTCTGAGCCTCTGTGCAGGCCCTGCACTTACCTCGCATCCAAAACGGGCCGCGTGGAGATTCCTGGGAGGGGAGGGGCCAGCCAGGGGTGGGATTTGGAGGTTCTCCGAACCGTCCATAATGTTAGCTACAGGTTCTCCCAAACCCGGATGAACCCGTAGCAGCCCACCCCTGGGTAAGATGCCATAAAATAAGTCTGAGAGTCGTTATAGAAGTTGCAATACAGTAGGACACGAGCTGTGATTTCAATGGCTCCTTGTCCACAGGGGCAGAGTCTCAGCTTTTATGAGAATTTTTCATATTGGCCCTCCAAAACTGCTGTGGGTAGAATATTACAACACTCCGTCTTTTGGCTAAGATCAAGTATAGTATCTATATTTTCTTCTTTTCTTTTCTTTTCATTATCTTTTCCTTGATCCTTTATACATTTATTGTTATTTTAGAATTCTAAGATAAGTAAATAAAAAAAAAGAAAAGTAGTAAGTAAAGGACACTGATTCAATAAATGGTGTGCAGCTCTTTCATTCAACTTTATAATAAAACTTCAAGTTAATTGACCATTTTGGGGGAGGGCAGGTGACCATTAAAATCCAAATGTCTGTTAAATCCAAATTTATCCAATTGATGTCATTTCTATAATTACATAAGTGATGTTTTACATAATTGTGTAATCATGCAAATGGAATAAATTGACATAAAATATTAATTTGCATAATTACACAAATCATGTAAATTAACACGAATTATATTAATCGTATCAATTGCCCGGATTGCTTTGGAAACAATGGACTTTGTTATTTGGAGCTGAAGTGTGAAGGAAAATACTGTCTGTTGCATCTTAATTTTGCTGGATGCAGGTCTGGAGAATCAAGGTTTTACAATATTTAATTTATTGGGGAACTTTTATCTGTTAATAACCTGTTCTTTGAAAGTGTATGGTGATTCTCAGTCATCCAGTCATAGCTGTCCCAAAGGTGCTTTTTCAAGAGGCAACTGGACTTCCTTGTTTTTCTTTGAAGACGTTTCGCTTCTCATCTAAGAAGCTTCTTCAGCTCTTTTTGGATGAGAAGCGAAACATCTTCAAAGAAAAACAAAAGAGTCTAGTTGTCTCTTGAAAAAGCACTGTTCATGAAAATAACTTGTTTTGTTATAGTGGAAGGCTCAGGGACAGATTTCAAAACCCATTCCTACCGGTTCTCTCGTGGGCGCGCTCGCATGCACAACAGTTCTGCGCATGCGCAGAAGCATCCGGGCAGGTGGGCGGAGCCTCCCACCACCGCCGCTACTGGTTTGCCTGATCCGGGATGATCCGGTAGCCACCCACCACTGGGAAGGCCCTTATATTGTACTAATGTGATTCGTCCCTTCTCCTGTGTACCAAAATACAGATTTATATTTTATACAGATAGTGCCATGTTGATAAGAAATAACCATGATGTCGATCAAGTCTTCTAGTAAATGCCAGCCTTAAGCACTCAGTCCACAATACCCTCTGGCAAATGTAATTGGTAACTATCAATGCTAGTTTGACAGGGATTTGGGTTAATGATAGCAAGGCAAGAGCACAATCTAACACCATCTGATAAATCTTAGTTTGACAGGCATGGGACTGAAATTATAAACCTTGCTTTCCTCACTTTAGCAGAACACAGTAACAGATCACCAAAAAGGGAAAACAACTTTGATGAGAATCAGCATGGATCTCATCAAGAGATGTCACACTACACATCAATGTGGGTGTACGATACCCTGTCACTGTAAGAACTATGCAATTAAAGTTCTGCTGTATTTCCTTCCTGTCAAGATCCCGATCATGTTAGAGTCTCTTCAAACTCATGGCATGACCAACAACTCAGAAACTATTTTTAGTTTAAAACTATTTTTAAACTTCTGAGATTGTCAATCTAAGAGAGATATTTGGAATAAAGATAATCCAAGTTTCAGTTACAGGAAGATGCGATGAGATCCATATGCTAATTCATCTTCTGAAGCAGCAGGGAAGTAGAGGCAGAAAGCAGTAGGGAGAGAAGAACTGTGGCTTTTTTCTCCCGGTTCCCAGTTCAAAACAGCTACTTCTTTGTGGCCAATAGTAGATTTAGAGCTGTGCTGTGCTTCATTGTAAAAAGATCATTTTCGGATATGAAAAATTGCACTTCCCTACAATTTCTTCCAACTACGAGAGTCTTTTTCTGGCATTGTACCGTGATTGCAGAGGGCATAGCACTTTGCTGCACATCTATTAGAGTCTATTAAAGCAATTGACATCTCTAATAGGCCCTACCCAAACTTTGACCTAATCCCACAATTTTTTGGAGCAAAAACTCTTGAAGAAAACTTCCCCGCTGGCTCTTTCTGATCCAAGGAGAAGTCTGCCAACATATAATTTGTAAGTGATGTGATCCTTTCTGACCTCAGTACTTAATACAACTTTTTATGTCCAACTGATTTTGTTGAAGACTTTGGTTCTTGAATTACTCAGGGAAGCTACGAGTGATGGGCTCCCTTTTGCCATTCACATTCCTTTGACTTTTATAGCTTCCCTTCTACAGTCTCAGGTCATCTTGTGCAGGCCACTTGGTAGTTCAGTTTAACTGCAATCTTTCTGTTACCTTTTTTCCTTCTCTCTCATCAGTGAAAAACTCTTCTTCCAGCCCAACCCAGAGTATGTCAGAATCCAAAATAGTACAAAAGTGTATTGAGGGCAACGTTAATTTTTAACAGGGTACGACTTGATTATGCTTTATTAATTTAGAGCTGTAATTTTACAGCTTCATTTGCTGCTGTCAATTTTTATGGGCTGAAAGAAAAAGAGAGCAGGAAGAGCTAATCATTCCAGCAGAATTCAACAGATGGAGAACAATTGCTTTATGTTGATGCTGTCTCCCCTGAAAAATGCTCAGCGTGAATGAATGGAGGACTCTTGTAAAACGTCTCCAAAAATATTAATAGATACATCAAAAATTACTGGAAAAAAGTCCTGTAAGAAATTGCATTCCAGATATGTCTGGAGCAGTAGGTATCATATATATATATATGTCATAGGCTATATATATTTGTGTGTGTGTGAGTCATATACCTAGGGAACATCTTGGAATGTTCATACTCTCAGAACTACAAACTGAAATGATTATCTCCTCCACTCAGGCAGTACATATTAAAAAGAATTTGGAAGAAGTACTTTGGGCCCAAATTTAGCTCTTCTTTTCCATTAATTAAATCAATCACATCTTTTTTTCAGGTTTCCATGCAGCCTAATATTTAGGGACGTGGTGGCTCAGTGGCTAAGATGCTGAGCTTGTCGATCAAAAGGGAGGCAACTCAGTGGTTCGAATCCCTAGTACTGTGTAATGGGGTGAACTCCTGTTACTTGTCCCAGCTTCTGCCAACCTAGCAGTTCGAAAGCACATAAAAAAAAAATGCAAGTAGAAAAATAGGGACCACCTTTGGTGGGAAGGTAACAGCATTCCGTGCGCCTATGGCATTTAGTCATGCCGGCCACATGACCATGGAAACATCTTTAGACAGCGCTGGCTCTTCGGCTTTGAAATGGAGATCAGCACTGCCCACTAGAGTTGGGAACGACTAGCACATTTGTGCGAGGGGAACCTTTACCTGCAGCCTAAGAAAGATACTGAAGTTTTAAGAACTATTTTAATTAGCGTAATCCTAAAAGCAGTAGCACCAAATGGAAGCAGAACACATAAGTGCTGGATTCACACCAGCACAAGGTCCAAAGCATTTTGGAAAATTGCACAGCCAAAGCACTTTCTGCAGAGTTGAAGAATTTCTTCTGAAGAGGAAGCAAGGAAATTAAATGATAGCTAGCTAGCCATTCTAGGTGATAAATTATCACATTTCCTCACAATTCTATCCCAATGCTATATCCATTTCTAGTGGCCCCATGCCAACTCTATAGTGGCTGGTCCCTGGACATCACCTTACGGAGGTCACAGGTGACTTATAAGTATCACTTTGTACTTCATTGGAATTAAGGGAGATCCAAATGACTCTATTAAGTTACAGCTTCTGAGATTTCTGATGATCCCTCACTGAACATTATCCTGAAGATTTGGACATGACCTCCCTTCTCTCTCTGTCTCCCCCTCCCCCCATTTCAGCTACATTTTTCATATTCATGTTGAAAGATTAATAAATCAGTGGTCTATCTTCATATACAAAATATTAATAATCAGAAGTCTGCGGTAACACCACTTTGGATCTGCTGCTAATAATATGTGATAAACATCCCAGAAGAGGAATACAATTTTCACTGACCTCCAAATTTTAAAACGTAGAAAAATGCAGTATTTTGTTCCTAAACTGGTAATATAGACTAGGTGTAAAGCATTTTACTAATTAAAATGACATGAATATGCTTCCAGTGGGGGAAGATATCCTTTAAAGGTTTCACTGTGGGAACAAAAGGTATCTACTTCAAAAGAGATAGATCATCATTTGACACTATTTTGTTCTACTAAATCAGTGAAGGTTGCTTAATGATTTATATGATAATAGGATACATGACTTAAGCTTTTATTAGCCTCCCTGGAGTAATGAGTCATTCCCAAGTGAAAATTTCTAATTTTTTCTACTGGATCTAGGGTATAGTATAATTGTGGTAGAATCACACCTTAAAATAGTCCTGATTCAGGGATATAATACAGCTACTGGATCTCAGCTGTAAAAATGCAGGTGACCATTTGAGTTGAAAATAATACTTTTGTGATATGCTAGGTAAAATTGGCTCACAGCAGCAAAACCAATAACAAGGAACTTTGTTCTGTACTCCAAGAAAATGTAGACTAAGACAAGATACAAAGCATGGGAAATTGACCTGCACGTGTGTATATGAATAATACCTGTAGCATATATGTTACCATCAATGTATGAAAGGCATTTTATAGAATGCCTAGGAAATCTATAGAATGCAAAAAATGGGACATTTCATACTTTGCCTTCAAATAACACACATTCTATAGATTTCTGAGGCATTTTATACAATATCAGCTTTTCACTCATTGGTGGTAACATATATAAATTATGTAATATAAGTATATTTTGTGTGTGTATGTATGTATATATATGTGTGTGTGTGTGTGTGTGTGTGTGTGTGTGTGTGTATAATTTATATTTTGCTGATAAAGAAAAATTTGATATAAAATGGTTTGTCATGAATGCGACTGCTTGAGGGCTCCTGGATTGGAGCTGAAAGGCGAAAGGGAGCAGAATGCCCCGTCCCACATGTTGGGGTAGACCCGGTGTCTCTTATTACATATATACATATACATATACATATATATATATATTATAATATATTATATATATTAATTATATTAATATATAATAACTGCCTGAAGGTTATTCGGGTTTGGATTGAGAGTAATAGGCTTCAGATGAACTCAAACATGACTGAGTTGGAGTTGGGCACTTTCCATCTCTTGTTCTGGATGGGGATCTACTGCCTTATACAGAACCTTTACATAATTTGGATGTCCCTTTGGATACATGGTTTCTGTGCACAAATATATCAAGGGGAAAAAAACTGATGAATCTTGTTGAGATACCGATTGGAAGAATGAGGCCCTGTTCAAATTCATTGGCTAAGCTCATGCATAACACAGCTTCCAGTAGTATTCTGGTAAAGCACAGATTCAGCATGCCTGCCTGCCATGTTTCTGCACACATACATAACTGCTTAGAATCTCTTTCTATTCTATTGAGAAGCCTACTCATAATGGTAGAAAATCCTTGTCTCAGACATGACACAAGAGGCATCCTGAACCCTGAAGGAAGGCAAAGCCATCCATGCATTTCCTTTCTCACACAGAATTTGGATAAGATGTTTAACAAGTGAAGACTTATATAAAATAGTTTCCAGCCATTCTTTTTCTTATGCAGTCTGCGATCTCTGTTTATACTCTTTGCACGAATGTATAAATTATAATGTGAGATTTCAATGAGAAATGCATAGAAAATCCTTTTCCCTCTATAGAGTAATTAAATATTGCTCTTCCCAATTATTAAAACTGCTGAAATGGAAAGATAATTTTAAACATATGCTAAGTGATGCAGAGGCAGTAGAAATCCTTATCAGCATCACCCAAGTAATCAGAGTTGGTCTACTCTATGCAAAACTACACATTCTGTGCATGGCCTCCCCAAAACTTTAGGACCTTTGCTAACTTTGCCACTGAATCATCATTTTTAATATAAACAAAGAGGGAAATGATAATGATTGTTTTCTATATAGTAAAATCATAACTTGTTAATTTCATTCTATTGACATTTAATCACTTCTTTGTCTTGGATATGCTCATATGCTACATACCGGTACTTAGATTTTTTGATGCTGACCTATGAAATAGATCATTGCATTTATTACAGCTGTTGCAATCTTGCACTGCATAGAAGAATAACCAGAAAGTTTCTAAAATATAATCCGCAGGACAACCATTTGTCTGCAATGGTGTAGAGTTTCCTGCTTGAGCGGGGGGGGTTGGGGGGGTTGGTCTAGAAGACCTCTAAGGTTCCTTTCTACTCTGTTATTTTGTTATTCTGTCACCGAACAGGCACAAAACTGTTACTCTCATTTAGGGTTCAGTGTATTGGCCAACACAAACTCCTGAGTTAATTCATTCAATTGTGAGTACAATCCTACCAAATTCTGTTGTATTTTTTTAAAAAAAATTCATTTGAGGGTTAGGGAGGGTTGAAAAAAACCTGGCAGATTTAAGCCTTTTAGTGTACAAAAAAAGGAGGCACCAACAATTGTTAATGTGCTGCCAAATTTTGGTACAATCCAGGAGAACCTCAAAAATGGAACTGAGACATACTTGGTAAGTTTCCAGCTCATAATTAATTATTTAGTCTAGCATACAATTAATTCAACTGTGGGTTATTTTACAAGCCATGGTTAAACAAACCATAGCTTAGCAAGCTCTCTGTCCCTAACTACACTATTCCAGACATATACTGAAGTTTAACATATCTGACAGGCATCTATTATAGGAAGCTGTTTGAAATATTTGGTTTTGATCTTTGGTTAGGTTCCTATCAACAAATAATTGCCCACTTTTTGTGTGTGTAAGGAACGTTGTCCCAAAATCAACACATGTAAATATAGCTTGGGTCATTTTCACTCAATCTGATATCAGTTAGAAGGCTGGATTTATTAAAACTGTACAAAGTAGTTTTATTGATTCACAAAGGTTTAAAAAAATACTTCATCTTCTCCATAAATACTGCAGTTGCACTGAATTCTAGGGAGACCTATTTATTCATAAAATTTATGCCTAGCTTCAGGATCTTATCTCAATTGACTTAATTGAAAATTAATTCTAATGTCTACTTTAGTTAGAAATTATAGTACTTCAACACTATTTAACTATGCAATAGTTCATGCAAAAAGAACCTTGTTAGTAGACTACAAATATAACATTCCAATTTTGCATGGAAAAATGTGTGAGTTTTTTTCCCTTGTTATGAAAAGCCAGAATCATTTATTCTACATTAGAGAAAGCTCCTGATGAGGGGGGGAAATTTGTAAATCTCTCTCTGCATATATCACTATGTTATTAAATCTTACTTTATTAAGCAAACCATGAAAGATATCACATTTGACAACCTGAGATGGCAAATTGAATGTGTTATTTTAGGCTTCCATACCATTATTGAAAGTACAGACACAAAGACTAAAATTCCGGATCTATTAATTAAATGCTAACCCCCAATGGGTTGAAAGAGAGTCAGCATTTCACTCCCATAGCCTGTCTCTCTCATTATTTATATCTCATTTGTTGCTCCAGAAATAAGAGTATTAACATTTCTTACAGCACTTGCTTTAAGAATACACGCCTTTAATGACCTTCTTGGATATTCACTCAGACTTTCTGACTGAATGTGCTTCACAATGTAAAGGGATTTAGTAATACTTTTATTTAATTCAATTTGAAATATTTAAATCCATGGTACCATAGGAAAAAGGTTTTCTCAAAATGTAAATCACCCTAACCCCTTGCTATCTAGAACTGCACAAAATTAATTACAAAGGCTTAGCCAGCTTGTAAATACTGTGTGTGACATACATTGAGGGGATTTCTGATAAACTGAAACATAAATCTCACTGGAATTATGCTACAAATGCACATTATACATTTTTTGATAAGCAATTAGTGATTGGAGCTTCAGTTCATCAATTGAAGGATTATAGTATGGATTGAAAAAATCTTGTCAGTATATCCTGTACACAAAAAAGATTGCTTATTCCATTGCAGTGTGGGTAGCAACAACTGGTGTATGAATCACTAATATCCAATCAGAATTTACAATTAACCTAAATAGAGGTTTTTTTGTTGCCTCTTCCCCAGTTTAAATTTACCAGTCATTCTCTCTCTCCCTCCCCCCCCCCCATTCCTTCTAAATCAGAAATATGCAGCATTTTGTAGTAAAGGTCACATTTTTCATTTGAATTTCTTCTTGGCATTGGAGAGACTGGGCACCTAACTTAAATATGATAATATCAATTATTTGTTGACTGCCATAGACATCTATTCCCAACTACAATGATGACATGAGTCATGATGTTACAACAGAAGCTTTGCTTTTGGATAGGTGCAATGTGACATCACATACTATACTGGTATGTCAGGAGGAAGGGAGTTTGCATTGTGAAATCACAACACACTTGTCACTTGTTTATCCCTTCAACTCACTCTTCAGAGACATGAATGCCACAAGCTAACATTCATGCTAGGAAGGACATGCCAGTAAAATCACAAAACAAAAAAGGCCACTGGGTTCACACAGGGATCTAAAATCAATATGTAGTTGCTAGCTGCTGACTGCAGTCACTTTAGTTTCGGAAATGTATTTTATGGCTATGTATGTTGTGTGTGCATACTGAATTATTTAATAAGTCATTGTTAAGCCCAAAGTTTGAACCAGACTGCTTTATTGTATGGTGCAGGGGTGAAATCCAGCAGGTTCTGACAGGTTCTGGAGTACCGGTAGTGGAAATTTTGAGTAGTTCAGAGAAATGGCAAATACCACCTCTGGCTTGCCTGAGTGGGGTGGGAATGGCGATTTTGCAATATCCTCCCCCTAGGAGTGGGGTGGGAATGGAGATTTTGCAGTATTCGTCCCCTGGCACGCCCACCAAGCTATGCCCACCAAGCCACACGACACCCACCAAGCCACACCCACAGAACCGGTAGTAAAAAAAAATTGGATTTCACCACTGGTGTGGTCCCAGAAGAAATTTCTCTTGCTATCCTTGAACATCATTTCTGGTATATCTCAGGAGATGTTAAGCATAAAATCAATGGGATTCTTGTGAGTTTGGAATTATCAACCTTGTTTCAGAGAGTGTTTGTAAGCCTCCTCATACAAATACTCTTAGGATAAAGGCAGTTACAGTAATATCTATAATAATTTGAAATCCTTCCAGACATGTGAAAACCCCCACCGATCCCCAAACATTGTAGCAATCAAGCTCTTGACAGATCAAAGTGTAAACAAAAGCCCCAAGGATTTATGCCAAGCCTGCCGACAATTTTTTGGCTAATGGCCGCAACCACAATCATTGGTTATCTGTAGCTCGCTTCTGCCACAGTTAATGTGCATTTCTCTTCCAAACTCCAACAAAGAGATATAATTTCTCTAGTGGGAGAGACAGTGCTATCAGGTTGTTATCATTCTCAGCTCTCGTCCCCTTTCCAGAGCAACCTATAGATAACGGGAGATTTAAAGGACCCTGCTGAATTAAAGAGGACAAGTAGACTCAAGCACTTATCAAAGGCTAGACATCTTTTAGAAATTGTGGAAGCAAGTGGTTGTGCTCTCTGCTTAGGCGAACAGCTGCATTTTCCTTTCTCCTATTTATAAGCTGGGAGGCACTCAACTCAAATGTCATATAAATCAATCACTTATAAATGTTCATATGATGTCATACGAAGCACAATGCCACTGATTCTACCCTATCTAATCCCCGATTACACCAATTAAAGGGTGTGTGTTTCTTGTTCTAACAGCATGCCAAGGTTGCTATTATAGCATTTGTTTTATGCAAACAGATTTTGAGATGCACATTGCAATCTACTAAGGTGACTATTTATTATGTTGAATGAACCACAATATCTTTCCTTCTATTTTTAGCAGCTTGCTCTTTGTTGTCAATCATGCTTGAAAGTTATGGGCAATTCACATTTTACTTCGACAAATTCAGATCTGATCTTTCACCTCTTTAAAAGTCCATTTCTCTTTACAGGTTGATAAAAAAAATGGACTGCCAACATTTATTTATATTAGAGCTCTGACAGTAATCAGCTAAATTGAAATCTGGAGTTTTATAATTTTATTGATTAGATTTATTGATGGGGAGGCAGGGAGTCTGTATTTGAAATATATATGGAACCCCTAACTTGCCAAGTGCCATTTTAACCAGAGGGATTGTGCAATCGTAACTACTGTAGCTAGGTTTTGGCTTGATGTAGTGTGTAACCCCAGAAAATTGGATCAATACATTATCTATGATAAATTAACCACAGGCCAAGTTTTTGTGCAAATATAGACAGATTCGTCAAAACACAGCAGAAACTTTCAGTTTGCTTGCACACATCAATAAGACAATTTCAATCCAACCCATGTCATCCCAGTTCATAGCCTGTTCAGAGATGAAGACCCTATAGAATAGAAAGCTGCAGAAAACAAACAAGTCAAGCATCAGCACACCTGTCATGTTCTGCGAGGGGAAGATAAAGATATTTTAAGTTTTAACAGAAGCCCACCTACTATCTTGTATCATTGCTCCAGGACTTGGTTTGGGTAATTACAGCTGTTTGTTCACTGATCACAGATGGAGTCAAAAGGGAAAGAGAGAGAAATATGGGAAATACACAAAATAAGCTAGTTAAAGTTGAAGTCAAATCTTGCAGATTCCTTGTTAATAAGATACAACCACACTACATAGAAACTGCACAGACGTAACATAAGTTGCTTAGCTATGGTGTACTGAATAACTTCCAGTGGTATGGTTTATACAGTATACTGTCATAACTACATTCATGTACTACTCAAGACCAAAGAAGCCACATTACATTTTAGCAAAAAAAAGTCACAACTGGCTTAGTTTGGGGCATAAGTTAATCTGTTGCTAAATCAATTAAGCTAACGGAATAGATTCACTCAGTTTACTGAACCATAAAATAACCACACTGAACATACTGAATCTCAGACTAAACAACTAGTGTATGATGCAAACTCAGTCACTGTAACTTATTCCTAAATCTTTCTTAGCTAGGCTGCAAAATTTCAGATGATCATTAGATGGCAGCAGAGAATCCTTTGTTGACATCTAGTGGTTGTCTGGATGTTTACAGACAAGATCTATTATTTCTAGTTATAATTTGTGGATAAAGTGTGAAATAATAATGGCCCATGATAATAATATCTTGTTTTTATTTGTATGAAATCAATTTTCTTGTTCTACAGAACCAGGTTCCATCTTAGACCTGCTATTATATCCAACAATGTAGCATCTTAAAAAACATTATTTTTGATTCAACGGTAGTCTAGAATTTGATCATCCATATCTGATAGCTCTCTGATTTCACTAAAGCAGACATTATTTACCTTATATAAACAAGCAAAGCAGCTTCTTGAACTAAAAGAGGTAGACTTATTTCAAACTTCACGTTAAGCCATGAAGTGATTTGTTTTGGTTTAATATGTTGTATGACCCAGCCATTGTGGTTTCCACACCTTTGCTTAGTTCTATAAGTGAGTCCAGCCGATTTTACTTTATTCATCAAAGCATGGTTAAAATATGACTGAAAATGGTACTTGAATAGAGTGATAGCCTGCTGGAGCCTCACCTCTGCTAACCATCAGTCAGAGCTATCTTTTTCCCAGTGAATATATGAATACAGCCAACTTCACAATTGTCTGCATAAAATGGCAGAACACTCTATCCAGATGTTCTGTGCAAGAGAGAGAGGGGGAGGGAGGGAGAGGAAAAGAGGGAGAGTGGGTAGGTGGGAGAGGGAGAGAAGGAGGGACTGCAAATAGCGTTGGCACTAATATTCACATTGCTACACTCTGGACCAAATGTGGTTTCTGAACAGGTTTCAAAGTACTGTACAGCAGGCTGTAGTCATTCAATCTGGAATTAAGTAAGCCAAGTGCCAATGTCTTTGGTCAGAAGTTGATCTGGAGGCTATTAAAAAAAAAAAAAGTTGAGAAGCTCCCATAAGGCCCTCTGCTGGTTCAAAGGAAAAGCTATTGCTGTGATTCTCTATGCCCTCTAAATTGAGCAGATGGCACACAATGATGCGAAATCCTTCTTGTGGCAGGATTTTCAGCTCTTCTTTTTTTCCTGGAGTAGGATGTTTCTTTGCTTTTCTAAAGAAAAAAAAAATAACGTCCTTTTTGGGCTGCATTCCAGTCATTGTGTGTTTCTCACCTCAAAACAGGAAACTTTGTAATTTTGAGTAATTTTAGTTGGAAAAAGCTCTTGAAGTCATAGAAAAAGGTTTGGGGCCACTTGAGGTTGCTTACCACTCCTGTGCAGACTTACATAAATGTAAGCCCAGCTAAACCCAGTAGGAATTAGCTGCAGGTCCAAAGCAGAAATGATTATTCAGAGGGGGAATGTGCATACAGGTCACACCTGTTACTGTTTCCTTTTAAAAGCTGGATCTATTTCCTGGGTTCACACAGTACTGTAGTTGTATAATCTTGCGATGACACATTTGCGCCACAGCGGAGGCGCTACAGTGTCCATACTGTCCTTAAAGGGGACCTCAACAACTCCAGTGCATTCACGGGGTTCATTCCAAAGCTTTGGATCCATGGTATTAAACATACTTAGTAGGATGTCCCTCTACAAAAAATGCATAGCTCTTTGGCTGCAATTTCACATTACACATACATGACCTGCACTGAATTCAGAAAGATAGTGGTAGCCTGTAAGAATGCAGAGAGAGAATGGGCTGTTTTGCTTAAGTAACCTGAACTGCTCTGTAACTTGAATTAAATTCCTCTTATTGCTCTTCCTACCCACAAGCCAGTGTCTGGAACAAAAACAGAAGCACCGAAATAGTACAAGCTAGGCTGGGTACTCTTCATAAAGGGGACCCAGCTTACAAAAAGATTCCTTCAAAGCTATTAATGATTAATTACACTGCTATTGTTATTATGAGAGATAAGGCCTTTGTTCAGTCAATGGAAAATTCCCTGAGTCTGATGACAAGCAGGATAACCACAGGCTGCCTTATTCCCTTGCAACCGATGCTATCATAAATCACCTAAACCAGGGGTGTTTTTCCTCCTTTCCTGATATCTTACTTTGTTGCTTCTTACAATATTGGCTGTCATGCAAGAACACAACTTGATGTTAGAAAGAGGGGGAGGGGGGAAAAACACCTCTATTTGCAGAGAGAGAAATGGGAGATGTGACGGGTGGGGAAGATAGAAAGAGACAGCTAGGTAGAACGCTATAAATGGTATACAGATATGTTTTGGCGGAACAACTTTATGGTGTTAGCAGATAAAGACTTTGCTATGAAATTACTGTCTTCCACTCGTAGAATATTATGGTGGGTTTCAAAATTTTTTACTACTGGTTCTGTGGGTGTGGCTTGGTGGGCGTGGCAGGGGAAGGATACTGTAAAATCTCCATTCCCTCCCCACTCCACAGGAAGGTTACTGCAAAATCCCCATTTCCTCCCGATCAGCTGAGACTGGGGAGGCAGAGAATAGATGGGGGCGGGGCCAGTCAGAATTTTTACTACCGGTTCTCCAAACTACTCAGTATTTCTGCTACCGGTTCTCCAGAACTGGTCAGAACCTGCTGAAGCCCACCTCTGCTGTGGGTGCAAAGGCATCATCTTCCATTGGTTACCCTCCTATTTTAGCTCTCTATTGTCATCTCCACTTAAGAAGACAAGATACAATAAGCACAGAGGTGGGCTTCACATAATTTAACAACCGGTTCACCCAGCACTGAAAATGTGACCGCGTGCACGCCTTCCGCACATGCACTTTGCTCATGCAAAGCTTGCATGCATGCACGCAGCTTAAAAAACATGACTAAATAGGATGGCATGGCACCGGAGCGGGTGCGCGGGCCCACCCACAGGTCGCAACTACCAGTTCACCTGAACCGGTCTGAACCAGAGGAATCCCACCCCTGATAAGCAACATCGTGATTTTATTTTGATTATTATGAACCACTTTGTCCAGAATCATACTATGAACCATAAAGGAGGATGGATTGAAATCTTACTCAGAATGCCACCACCATATTCCAGCAGTTTGATGAATATTTCCCCAAATACTCCAGCGCTCAACCTGACACTCTGCTTTCATAAAAGCCTTTAAAACTGCAGTTCCTATTCTTTCATTTATGTGCATCCCTGCATCACTCTCAAATGATTTAGAGGACCACCACATATGCCAGGGATTATTAGTACAGCACCTATATGTCTCACGTGACTCTCCCACCCAGACTCACCACCAATGGACTCAAAATTAAATTGGACATTTTTGTTAATGGCAAAAAAAACAAAAACACAAAAGAATCTTGCAAAAAATTAAGCAAAAACATCAGTATCTTCTAAGATAGTGAGACGGCCATAATCTCAAAAGACATGTGATTCCAAGTTTGTGAGCTGCAGATCACAGGTCATCTTTATGGGGTCCACAGGTCTCTGCCCTAACCATCAAAACAAATCCATTATATATTTAAAATAATTTATTTTTGTGCAATCTTCAACTCTGCGAGATACTGGCCTTCTCGTCCTCTATCTTAGAAGATAGAAATGTCTTGAGAATGGGTTCTGCCCCCAGAGGTCAGAACCTTGGCATTCATATCAAAATTGATGTGGCTTTGGATCAACAGAGGTGGGTACATGCTGGAAACTACATGCATGGTGTCTCAAAAGTGCATTTCCAAAAGGCAATTGGACTTTTTTGGTTTTTTCCTTGAAAACATTTCACTTCTCATCCAAGAAGTTTCTTCAGTTCTGAGAAGCAAAATGTTTTCAAGGGAAAAAAAACCCAAGAAAGTCCAGTTACCTTTTTGAGAAAGCACCTTTGGGACAACCATAACCTGGATGATTGAGAATCTCCATACATGGATGGAACTAACATACAGAGCAGCAATTTTAAAACCGAGTGATTTCTTCTCATTGCCCAGTTTCATGATGAAAAGAATAGCATTCCAGATGCTTCTTACACAAAATCAGACTAGCCAGATCCTGTTGTTTACAGGGGAGACACAGTATCTAGCTTTGGGGAGGCAAAAAGAGAGATATTCAACTTCTGGCACCCTTCCCCATACTGCATTATGGCAGAGCAGAATAAACAATGAAGTGCACAGTTATCAACTTCATTTCTCATGTGATAGTGAGGTGACCGGCAGTGCCAGATCCTGGGCATCCTGCACCCCATTCTGCTGTGGAGTCATGTTTGCATACAGGAAACATGCATATATACCCACTACATAGGAAGTTGTGTTCTGTAAAGAGAGGCCATTGTTCCAGCCCCCACACAGGAGTCAACACTATCCTTCTTCACCTCAGTACTCTCTAGCTTGGTAGGAAAAATGAGAGTTAGCGTCCATTTTTATTTATTTATAATCTTTCAACACCATTTTATTATTAAACAACATATCAGAATACTGAAGCAGGAAGTTGAATTCCAACATTATGGGAATGTGGCGGACAGCAACTTCATATTTCAAATAACATATAAGGCTTCTTCCCAGCCTCTGAGAGAAACAGAGTAATTCTATCTTTCTGATTCTCCAATGGTACAATTGACCTGTGTTAAAAATGATTGTGTCACACAGCAGCCAAGACATTGTTCTTCTATTTAAAAAATAATAACCCTCCAGGGCTGACAGTAGTAATGTATAAGGCACATTTTCTCTAAGTGTTCCAAACACTTCATATTATCAAATTATCATTCCAATAATACTTACAGCGAACTTGTTGGTAGGCCATTATATATTAACTGAGAGGTAGACAGTGAGGGTCTTTCCATGCTTTCCAATGAGTTCAAGTTATAACACAGAGATTATGCTTGTTAAATACTTTTTTGTTCAACAGGTCTGGGATAACTGAGCACAAGAAATACAAGTACCAGTAAACAGCTACAGGATTTACAATTTGCACTAATTAAATTAGAACTCCTGGGTTTCAGATTAGCATGTTATCTCAAGCCAGCTAGCACATTTTTATATATCATTGTTTGTGATTTACTAAATTATGTGAGGAAAGCCATTTTGCTGTCTTGGTTAAAGAACCAGACTAGAAGCCAGGAGATCGGTTGTAATTCCACTTTAGACATATGGCCAGCAGGGTGACTTTGAGCCAGTCACTCTCTCTCAGCTCCACAAAGAAGGGAATGGCGAGCTACTTCCCAAAAGCCTTACCAAGAAAACGGGCAGACAATTCCAGGAGTTTGTCAAATGTTATTTGTCACTTTTTAAAATGTATTTATTTTTATATGCTGCCCTTCTCTGGAGACTCAGGGCCGCTTACAATGCGTTAAGCAATAGCCTTCATACTTTTGTATATTTTATACACAGTCAGCTTATTGCCCCCACAAACCGGGTCCTCATTTTACCCACCTTAGAAAGGACGGAAGGCTGAGTCGACCTTGAGCCTGGTGAGAATTGAACTCGCAGTAATTGCAGGCAGCTGGATGTTAAATGCTGCCTTAGTAGGAGGCATTATTTATTTATTTATTTATTTATTTATTATTTAAATTTGTATACCACCCTTCTCCTGAAGGACTCAGGGCGGTGAACAGCCAAAATTAAAATACATACAATATAAAATTTAAAATAATTTAAAAGCAGAATTAAATCGAATTGGCTTCCCAAAAATTAAAACCCATTACCCTTAAAATAACCCATTAAAATTTTAAGCCAGCCCAGCTTGCTGAAATAGGAAGGTCTTCAAAGCTCGACGGAAGGTCCGGAGGTCCGGGATTAGTCGTATTCCTGGGGGTAGCTCGTTCCAGAGGCCTCCTACGCCACTCAGGCTCCTGAGTTAAATGTTTTAACAAACATTTATTTGTTTGTTAAATTTATATAGCTGCTCATCTCACAAAACAAATGACTCCAGGTGGCATAATGCTAGTCTTTTCATCATGAAAACACAGAAAACACAGATAATAAATACCCAAGACGAAGACAACTACTACTACTATTATTATTATTACCACTACTACTGTTACTGAAAAACATTAAGAACGGTAAAAAACAAAACTAAACAGAAATAGTGGGCAGAGAGATGTTAATAATTAACAGAGCCACCTCACTAATGGGGTCCCTAGGCCTGATAGCACAATCAGGTCTCAAAGGACCGTCAGAAAGTCAGAAGTGATGGAACCTCGAGAAGAGGGGGGATATTTCACAACGTGAGTACCATAGTAAAAAAGGCCCACAATCTAGGGCCCACCAAATGTAGACATTAGAGTTAACACTGATTTGAAGGCATACAAAATAGGGAAAAGGTTAAGCCATCCAATTGTGTTCTTTTCAATAAATCATAGTAAATGGGATATGACTCAGCATGATCTGCAAAATTCAACCTAGATCTGGGATCACTACTTATCCCTGGGATGCTGTATTCCAGGAAACAGGTATGTGGCTTTTCTGATTTAAAACAGAACATGATGTTTCTCCTTCCACTGAACTGCTTCTTCCATTCCATAAATTCCTTCCAAAAGTTGTACTTTTGAAAATGGCAATTGATCCATTTAAACTACATTTAATATTATAGATTTAACATCTACATTTAAAATGTAGTTTCTTATCTTAGAGGTGCAACACAAGTTTTGAAAAAGAACAAAATACATCACAATCACATTCTAAAATGCAACCACTTGGCCTCACACTGTATACAGCCAATGCGATATCTATGTAACTCTGAGCTAAAACTTCCCTGGTGATGATACTGAGACAATCACTTGCCAAAGTGAAATAATTATTATTGTTTATGGTGTAATTATGTTTATAGAGTACCAACATCTTGGCTCTATACAAAACAACGAAGCAGGCAGCTGTATGTTCTTATAATCTACTTCTTCTCTGGCAAGGTCCTCATATGCATATTTCATTTAGAAAAGAAGAGGAAGTAAGTCACGAGGCAGTCTATCGTTCATATCCTTATTAAAGCTTCAGTTAAGCATTTACCTCTCTACAATAGGAGTAAACCTTCCAATGTTCAGGACTGAAATTCTCAGAAAGCCACTGGCTTTATTATAGGTATTGAAAATTAAATATCTAAAGAATTATACAACTGCATAACAGTGTTGGTAAAACATTAGGCTGGTTTGCATGAAATAGAGCATCTACATGCAAAGCCTGTAGCCCTTACTCATCTCTCAACTTTTCAGTATACAATGGAGACTACAGATAGGATTTTTCTCTTTGCCTCTTTCTCAAAATTAAATATGAGTTGCAAAAAGGGGAATATGCAATAGACTTTGATGAAGTTCTGAAGCTCAAATGGCGAGTCCTAATCTAGGCTCAGACCTATACTGCATCACCTCCCCAACTCCCATGTGGCCTGTTGCAGGCCTCCCAGGCCTTCTCCCCAGTGGTGGGTTTCAAATTTTTTTACTACCAGTTCTGTGAGTGTGGCTTGGTGGGCGTGGCATGGCTTGGTAGGTGTGGCAAGGGAAGGATACTGTAAAATCTCCATTCCCTCCCCACTCCAGGGGAAGATTACTGCAAAATCCCCATTTCCCCCCAATCAGCTGGGACTTGGGAGGCAGAGAATAGCTGAGGGGCAGGGCCAGTCAGAATTTTTACTACCACTACTCAAAATTTCTGCTACCGGTTCTCCAGAACTAGTCAGAACCTGCTGAAACCCACCTCTGCTTCTCCCCCCTCCAGGGCACCTTCTGCTCCGCTTCCAACCCCATTGGATCCCCACAGGCCTTGGGCCTGCTTCCCACCTTTGTTGTTGTAATTTTAAACAAATGGTTGTAGGTCGCGGACTAGCTATACACACACACGTATGTTACTACATAATACTTCAATTGTATTGGTATTATCCTGCCTTTCTTCAAAGTGGTTTGAGAACTATTCATTCACTGTTTTCAGTTAGTTATTCACCACTTATTAAAAAGAGTTCTCTGAAGGTCAGGGAAGAGGCCCTGTAGGATTGAGTTTGAAAGCACACTCCACACACAATTCCAGTCAGTAGAAGAGAAGTCCATTTTCCTGGAATCAACGTTGACACTTCTGCTATTAGAGAGGGAGGGAAAACCACTCCATTTAGTCCATCAAGGGAAGCCACTATATTCAGACTTTAAGCTTATAGTGGCATGGCCCAGAAGAAAGAATGTTTATGTTGAAATGGTACAGATGAAGTTTTACACAAGGGGATTAACGCTGTCAAAACAAAAATGTGATCCTTACAGGCTGTTCAGTGAGATTAGTAAAATATCAATTAAAGCCAAAACTGCACTTTTGGTCTGAACTGTTTGGATTAGGTTATGAGTAACAGAGGGATAAGAACCAGTGTTTGTTTATCCTAATCACATTTCAAATGCCAGCCCTTTTCGATTATCTTCTCCCACACGGCAGTCACTTCCAATGACAGGTTTCATTCCCCTTTGGCCTCTGAAACTCCCCCACATTCCCCCCCCCCAACCCCAAGGATTCTTCCCCTGCTTGTATTCCTAACTTCAATAATCAAAATGATATGGTATTATAGACGATGATCAGAATCATGATCATGATGATATAGGTAAATTTAAAACCCGGCAATCTCTCTTGGATTACTCATATGGGTTAAAAGTTTATGAAGATACTGGGGGGAGAGAAATTACATCATTGTAATTATGTTTATTGTCCATTTTCCAAAGTCCACTAACATGTAATTAATTCATTCAATTTTGCCAGCTTTGCAATAATAACATTTGAAAAACTAAAGCATGTCTTACTTTTGTTAGCATCTTAAAATAGGAATAGTAGTAACGAAAAACTAACAATAGATATTCAGAAGATCCTTTAGTTAAGGATTTCCATGTTCACATTTTGTTGTGATTTTTAATGATATTAATAAAGTCATATCTATTAAAAAAACTTCTTGGGTGAAATACTGAATATGGACGCTTAAATTTTGTATCTCTGTCTATCATTCTCTCAAACTATGCATTTCTAAAATATCTAATCCTATATAATGTTGTTTCATTTTTCCTTATGTTGTTATTTTTTACTTATTCTCAGTGTGTTGTTGATTCATTGATTAAATTAAGAAATGGAAACTGAAAACCAAAAAAGATCACCTCAACTATAATTCTGTTGATCCCTGAAAGGAAAAAAAAAATGAAAATTTACAGTACAGCAATAATTTAATTAGGTTCAATCCAATGAAAGAAAAGTTTATGAGCTTCCAAGTTCTCCAAAACATTATCAGACAAGTTATTGCAAACAATTGGATTTGTGGAAGAAGCAAAAAAGACTTTAGATCATTTCTAAACTACATTTTTACAAACAGAAATGTCACCATTTCCCTTTTTAACTTCACATTATTTGGTGAGGATAACATTATTTCTGTTTTACAAATGAAGAATAAAGTTGAGGGAATTGTGACTTGACTGCAGTCCCAGATTAAATCAATAGTTAAAAAGAAACTTGGATGGGACACAGTCTCTTTCAAGGTAATTAGAATGATCAGAGAAGTAGTTTCTTGGCAAAGTACCTTCAAAGCTTTGAAATAAACTCTCTTGTAAATATGCGGCATCTAAAGTGTCCAGAACTGACTGTTTCCCAAGATAGAAAACTAAGCTACCAGTTATAGTGTTTTGATCCAACAAAAGAATGAGTGGAAGAATCACTGGCAAAGGGAGGGATACAATATGGATGGGATCAAAAAATAGTAATTAATATATATATATATATATATATATATATATATATATATATATATATATATATATATATATATATATATATATATATATATATATATATATATATATTGAGCAGAATGATTCATTTACCTGATAAAAATATTAATTTTCCTCCTCCCAAAATACCTGTGAATTGGGGAAGAGTGTGGTTTGAGGGCTCTTCCTCATAAGGTAAAGTTACCCCATGTTCATGGGAGAAAAAAGAAGTCTTAATAGCATACTGTTTTAGGGTTTTTGCAGTTACCTAAAATATAAGAGTTTCACCCACAGTTTATTTGGCCATTTGGAAGCTGTGGGTAAAATCCTTCACTTCAGGTGATTGCAAAAATGATTAAATGATACACTGCTGAACCTCAGTAAAACAGAATAGGAATGGGGTATTTCAAGCATGTGTCTGAGATAAAAGGCTTAGTTCCCTTTTGAGTTGCTTAAACAAACCTTTGGCCTTAAGATGCCCTCAGGGAGGAAAAAGGTGCCTGGTGGAGCAGACCCAAGCTCATAGGGACATCACCAGAACTGTCTCTCATTTCAGCCCATTTCATGCCCTGCTGACTTGTCAGCCAGGATTTTTGTTGTTATTATTATTGTTTTGATCCAGGAATGACAGATTTCTGGAATTTTGATATCATAACCCATGTTCAGAAAAAGCCAAAGAGGAAAGGGAAGTTGTAAATTTTAACCTAGGCCTATATTCCCCAACCAAAAAGGGCTTTCTATGGAGATTCTCAATCATCCAGGTCATGGTTGTGCCAGAGGTGCTTTCTCCAAAAGGCCAATTGACGTTCTTGGGTTGTTGTTTTTTTTAAACAACATTTTGCTTCTCATCCAAGAAGAAACTGAAGAAGCTTCTTGGATGAGAAGCAAAACTTTTTGAAAGAAAAAGAAAAGAAAAGAAAATCCAGTTGCTTTTTTGAAAAAGCACCAGTAGGACAAGAGCGGCAAAATGATGTTGGAACAGGCACAATGATACAATCACCCAATCAAAGCAACAAAAACAATAGAAAGTACAACTACATGAAACCTCTTGTGGGCAAACAAAATCAGTAATGTACTTATTTGGGCAAACGCAACAAGATTCTGGTTATAGAACCCAACTAGTTTAAACAGACCACCATTTTATTCTGTTTCAGACAATGAGACTCCTACGCATGTGCTTGGAAAAGAAGTATGCCACTTTCCCACAAAACTGTACATCCATGCAAATAAGGATCTCGCATCATGGCCACTGGCACTTTCAGCAATGCACATGAGGCATTAGGTGAACAGGAGCCTTTGCACCAAACCATGCCTCAAACCAAATGGCCATAATGGGAGGTGACCTGCCACCAGAGGAGAAAGAACATGGTGGCTTCAATCACTCAGTGGGAGAAGGTGACATCACCACCACCATCACCAAGGCATCGTAGATTATTTTTCCAGCAAGATTCATATTGAGAGAAAAGAAGAATATTCCTTTAACAGCAGAACTAACAGTAACCTTGTCACACCCTGTTGACACTTGATGTATATTTTCCTGGGTCCATGTAGCTGATGTGCAAGCTTAGGAAGAGCTATAATTTCTTAAAGAGGTGAGACAGATGCCATCACCATATCAGTGTCTCCTCCCAAGCACCTTTACTGCTTTTGATTTGAATCGCTTCCATCCCTCTTTCCCTTACTTCAGTACATTAGATACAATAGAGATTGTAAATAATGAAAGAGCACCATGATCTGATGATCAGAAATGCAGTTAACAGATTGCTTAGATTGGTTGATTGAAGAAAATTATTCTTAAAAGAATGTTTCAAATCACTACTTTTTGGCTATTTATGTTTCCTGATTAAATTTTAGTTACTGTATTTGAAGGCTACTGCCTGGTCTATTTCAGGAAGATTCCTACTATTCTGTGTAATTCACTTTGGTGAGTCTTCCACAGCAGAAGATTTTCCAAATGTGAGGACTTTAAGTCCCAGAATTTACAACAGTCACCAATGATATCCAAGGACTAGGGTCTTTTGCTATAGTGCAAGTCAGTACAGAATGCTGAACACCCTTCCCCATTTGCATTATACTAGAAAAGGCTACAAGAGAGTAAACAAGACAATTGTACTATCTGCAGGATTTGAAAGCTTTCCTTTAGGTGTTTCTCAGGACAAAGTGCTACTGCCTGCACAACTGCCATCATCTCGTGATAATTTAATGAGTAATTTTGGATCTCACGGTAGAAGACAATAAGATGAGTGAATGCGAGAAGATGCTGACATCATTTTTAGGATGTTGAAAATTTCTGTAGCTCCACATTGATGCTGTGCAAAAAGAAAAAGGGACCATTTTAGAAAACTTTATTGTGTCAGATGAGCCTGGAAAGCTAATAATTAATTATTCAAGAAATGTTTCCCCCCTCTAATTTGCTTAATGACAACTAATTTGTTATCCTACACTGTGGAACAGCAGTAAGTGTCCCTCCAATTAGTATATCCTCCTATTTAAAATCAAACTGGAATAAAACTTCTTCTTCATTGTGACTTGCCACATTATTTTTTTTTTAAACATTCCCCACTAGGCACCTATGATGCTTTTGCAAATTTGTCGTCTTCTACCTTCTATGGTTGTCCAGCTTTCTTCATTAATTGGTTGTTCCTGCTGCTACTGCTACATGGCTCATTCTAAGTCATTTGTTTTCTGAATCACCAAAAGCTCATTTATTTAATTAAAAAAAAAGGCGAATTTTGAAATGATCTTGGCTTAAAATTAAGAAGAATATCCCTCTTTTGATATTTTAGATCTTTCATTATTATCATTTGGTGCACAGTCAGACAGATGTTTAGCCTGGATTTGGCATTTTTATCCACCTATTAAGTCCTTCTTAAGGACTAATTAATATTATTTTATATTCATATCTAGAATTTCCTCCAAAGAGGGTTAGGATTAAAGCAAATTGATACTGTAAGCCTAGCCCACCAAAGATGCCCCTCGCCTTAACCCTTCCAATGCTTAACTGACAAGGCATTAAGGTCTAATAAATATGAAAACTAAAGTCAGATGTGGCAGTGAAAGAGTTAAGGGCATGGTTGCTGGGAGAAAATATTCTACAATGTCTCTGTTCCTTTCATATCCTTTGCATTTCTTATTTGCTTAATGGTTGACTCCAGGTATTCAGAGCAGCTTGTGCAGGATGACCTCAAATTTTATCCCCACCCAAAAAAAAAAATTACAAGCTAAGATTGGACTGATAGAGAATGACTGACCCCAAGTCACTCAGTTAAGTCCCCAGTTAAATAGGGATTTGAATGTGGGTCTTCCCAGGACAAGTTTACCATCTTAACTACTGCATTATAGTATATGCAAAAAACCACTAGTATAAGCAAAGTTAAAAATACTGCTGTCACTGCCTATATCTATATAATTCTGTTGAACTCTCTGAAAATTACTTTTTAATAATTACAAAATCATTATGTAAACTTTAAATGACGAGCCTTGGTAGTACAGTGGTCTAGAGCACCCTGTTATTAAGACCAGCTGCCTGCAATTACTGCAGGTTCGAATCTCACCAGGCTCAAGGTTGACAAAGGATGAAAGCTATTGCTTAGCGCATTGTAAGCCGCCCTGCGTCTCCGGAGAAGGGCGGCATATAAATCAAATTTAAAAAATAATAAAAAAAATGTATCCAAAAAGAATTCATTTGAATAATATTATGATCCATTGTTCACTGGCTGTTGATCCAATGTAGGCTTTCTTATTAAAGAAAATATTATGTATTTTCATTGGGTTCCCCCACATACAATCTTATGTTTGGACCTTCTATGGACAAAAAAACAAAGCAGGTTTCTACTTTTTGCCTATTTATAGTAGCTTTCAGTTTGAACATCTGCACTAACTTAGTCAATGCTTCCTATCATGTATATGCCCATATGCATGTAAAATCTTCAGGCAAAACAGGGAATACAGCCAAGCTACAGTTTAATTCAACAGAAAGAGCCTTGAGAAATATAAATTGCACTGCAATTTTAATCACCGTAAATAGTTTCTACCCGTCTTTCCCAGCACAGCCATCAAAACTTAACAAGGAACTTGGTATCATCTATCACCTTCCCATCTGAATAAACACATTTTGCAATAACTAGCTCTAGTTCCTCCATAAATAAAATGGTTTCTATTATAATTTTACAGTGAATCTCTCTGACTCTTTACAGCTGATGAAACGTTTCCATCAAAAAATACACACATCCCCCCCTTTTTTTCTTCTTTAACGTTAATGGAGATACACTTAAAATAATTGTGAAAACAGAGATCATTATTACTGAGTCCCCAACAAAAAATAATTTAGGATTCATGTGGCTTTTTAACAAAATGCTTTTCTCTACTGCAAACACTTGGCAAGACTTCTCAAGTCATTTCCAAACATCGTGTTTCAGTGGCTAAGACAAACACATGTCCGATAGTTCCAGAATATTTACAATTGTTACCAGTAAAGACAAGAGACAGGCAAATGGAGGGAGTGCAGATTTTGATTAAACTAATTGCTTTCTAAGCCAACATGAAGAAGCCACGATTGTATGAATTTGTGACAAAATGCCATTGAATCTCATCTGTTTGCTGGGTGGTTACAAAGGGCTAAATCATCAATGCTGTTAATGTCATCGAGAGCTTTGACCTCAAACTCTAGTGTAAATAAGTCCTTTTTTATGTGTTTGTAGGGCCTCCAGTTTTCAGAATTAAAGAGGGAGAAATGGAAACTGCAAATCAGATAGGACGACGCACGCATCCACATGCACACACGCAGGCACACACACAGAATGTGGACTCGATTTTCATTTGTATTCATCTTACCCTTTCTTGCCCTCAGCAGCTGTTCTTCGCAGTCAGAAATTTGCCTATTCCTTCAATTGTTCTGTTCAGTTGTCCCCCTCCTGTGAACTCGATTAATGCGGATTGAGTTTGCCAGATTCGGTGACTTCTTAGCCCCTTCCATCCAGATTCAGACCTCGACAGGGAATAACTCCCCAAATCTTTCACGTAACACAGTCTCATCTAGCAGAGATTTCAAACTCTTCCCTATACTCCCTTATATTTTCCTAGTCACCACATTAGTGCTCATCTAACAGGTCTCCTATTCTCAAAGAAGCCTTTGGTCTTGATGTCACAGCCTTTAGGCAAGATAAACACATTTCAGTGACTAACACTCAGTGGGTGAGAGTGGGTAGCACTTTTTGATGACTCAGAATCTCACCAAGTAATTTGAAAGGCAACCATGAGCTTTATAATACAAATGAGAAAGCCGCACTGTACCTTTTTAAAAAGTTGGTCCTCTTCTTGCTCTGTGTACTTGTACCTTCATTTTCAACTAGTGTTGTTCACAGTACGAAAACATTTTAAAGTCGGGTGGTAACAAAGGTTTGTCAAGGAAATTATCAGTTTTTACTTTTTAATCTAAAACTCCTAACATTGAGTTTGATGCCTGGTAACTTAACACCCACTTCCAATGTGGTTTCCTTGGCAGCAATTACAGAAGTGGTCTGCCAGGCCTTCTCCCATGTAGTAGTTTACAGCCCCTTTACAACTCAAGACACAATGCTATTGATGAACACAATACTTACTCAGTCTACACAATAATCCAAAATATTCTGAATATTTTATATTCAGAATCTTATTTTGTGCAGGACTATATATGGGTATATTTGAAGTGTACTTAATGCAATGTGATTTTAACCCAAAATAAGGACTGATCCACAAGAAACAACATCATATAGGCAATCTGAAATTACTTCTCCATAGCAGCTATTTCCATACAAGAAGATGTTGTATATTGGAACTATAGTATTTTTTCCACAATACAGGATCACCTGTTTCTTTACCTGGCATCTTATTCTAAATTTAGATATTTTACCACATGGAATTAGCTGTGGGAAAGAAATATTTAAGAGGCATTTGTATAGGTTACTTTATCTAATGCATTGCCCTAAGATAAGAGTGTTAAACTGGCGGCCCATGGGCCAGATATGTCATGCGCAGGCCACACCTACCCCAGCTCCGTGAAGGGGAAAAACATAGTGAAACATCACATGATGGCAAAGTGACATGGCAAGTTTGACGCCCGTGCCCTAAGAGATAGCACATTATCATATTCCATTACTAAAGCAAGTACCAGGCTGTCCAAGATTTAAACAAATACAGAGTAATCATTTATTTGCATCTAAGAGATATGTGAGCCATTTCAAGAAGATGATTGGCCCTATAAAGTTGGAATATACACTTTAAAAATAGAAGAAAATAAGGAGGAACTGTGTTAGCAAAAGTTATGTAGATCATCTGGCATAAACCTTATTCCTGCTCCCAGTCTGTGGCTTCTTGATGTGTTGGAGTTCAAACTCCTTCCATTCCTACTAGTTAACATGATTTGGGCAAATCTGTCAAGAGTTTTGGAACACAAAGGGCCTCAGAATAGACAGAGATTTCTTGTATCTTTCCATAATGTTTACTAAAATAGCCTACAATGGAATGATGAAATATTCATATTGTTACTACTTCAAAATGTCTGTGTTACATCGTCCCAGGGTTAAGCTATGTCACCTCTAGATAAGGCACATAAACACACACAAAAATCCTGCTAGAATTCCTTACATGCCACTTTCAATAGGTTTGAACTAAATAGACAGTAGTGTAAAACAGTTTTCCCCGTTCTCAGAAATACAATCTATTCAACATTCTGAACACTTTGGAAATAATGCCGGATTCTCTGCATTCTGATTTCTTTTATAATTTTCATTTTGCAAATTGCAACATGCATTCCCCCCATGCATTAAGCAGCCTTCAACATATATACAGTATCTATCATATCCGCTAACATCAATCTATCATATAGGTCCCATCAGCTCATGAGGAAGAAAGCTCTTCTCAGGATAAAATGTGTTTTAGAAAGGATACATAAAAATTCAATTCCTCTTTTAGATACAGGCCCAGAATATAGCCATAGAAGATATCTTCTTCATTTTTCTAATAACTATATTCCCAGGTCTCCCAAAGAATTCATTTGTTATGAAATATTATCACCAGTCAGAAGCACATAATAGCACAATTAGTATTACCATGAAAAGGTTAAGGGAAGATGCAGGATGCTTTCAGAGCTGCTAATGTAACTGGATGGGCCATGTAAAACAATAGCTTTTTAAGGGCATTGCTTCTAGCAAGTGAATATCTAGGGTTTTTTCCCATTAATACGTAGTTATATGTTTTTGCACCTATTGCCTCTCCACTGAAACATAGTCTTTTTAATTCATTGAAGAATCTGCTATGTAAGATCCAATCTTCCAAGAATCCCAAACCAACCTCCCTTGGAAATCAGAGACTTTTTGCTAAAAGGGATATAAATTTTTATGAAAGCTGCAATCCAACGTTTGTTTCTTCCAATTTAAAAAAAAATGTGCAAACATAAGCTTACAGTTGTGACCAGAATTGTAGTATCTTTGGAATGCCCATAGGGGGGAAAAAAACCTATTGTTTGAAAAAATACCCTGTACTTTGGAGAGAGAAATTAAATCCTTTTCAATTTGCCCAAAAGAAGAAGGGGTTTCCCCACCCCCACCCCCAAATAAGTGAAACAAACCCCATGAAGATTTATTACGCATCTTATCCTCAAACAGTGGGATTTATTAAAGAGGCAATAATTTTCTAGGCTTTACTTATCTAGCGCCAACATTAAAAGTGCTGCGTAGATTATCTTTTCATATCTAAGGCTCAGCTATTGTTAAAGTCACTCTTCTGAGAGCTGCCACAGCATGTACTTAGTGATAAGATTCCTGGAAGAGGGAAAGTCAAACTATGTGGCTCATTTTGGGAAGGGTGAGTTTTTAGGGATGTGTAAAAAACGGTTTGTTAACTTTACAGGGTCTTGATCAGGGATGTCAAACTCAAGGCCTGGGGGCAGATCCGGCTGCCCAGGAAACAGCGAAGGACTGGCCCATGGTGCCTCTGCCAGCGAAAACGGAGCTTGGGAGGGCAGCATGTGGCCCTCCGGAGCTCCGTTTTCGCTGGCAGAGAGTTTCAGGAGACTGTCGCAGCCAAAAATGGAGCTTGGGAGCCTGTTTTCGCTGGCAAGGGTGCTCAGGCCTCCACAGCCATCTCCAACACAAGTGACATTGAGCTGGCCACACCTACCCTGGCCACGCCCACCTTGGCCCCCCAAAGTCAAACATAACCCTGATGCAGCCCTCAATGAAATTGAGTTTGACACTCCTGGTCTTGATAGTCCTATTTTGCCTTTTATTCTAGAAAAAAAGTGGGGAAGCACAGAATTAATGTTGGGGTTGCCTGTAGGTCATGTGCTAGCCATTCCATTTTAGTAAAAAAAAAAAAAAACCTCCTACCGTATTTTTCGGAGTATAAGACGCACCAGAGTATAAGACACAACTTAGTTTCTAGAGAGGAAAATTTAAAAAAAGCTGATTGGCAGGTGGATCGGCCTCCCAGAATACCCCCAATCAGCTGTTCCCAGAGGTGAATTTTAGCAACAGGTTCCTTGGTTGTGAGCTCTGTGCCTTGCTTCTCTTTGCTTTTTGCCTCTGAAACTTCTCTTTGCCTTGCTTCTCTTTGCTCTTTGCCTCTGAAACTTCTGAAACTCCGTTTCAGAAAAAACCTTTTTTCTTGCCTCTAGAAAAAAAGAAAAAAAGCCTCTGAAGCTCTGTTTGGGGGCTTCTTTTCTGAAGCTTCATTTCTGATGCTTTTTTCAGCCTCTGTAACCTCCGTTTGAGAAGCTGGGCGGGGCTACATTCAGAGTATAAGACGCACCCAGATTTTCACCCTCTTTTCTGGGGGAAAAAGGTGTGTCTTATACTCCGAAAAATACGGTACATACATACACATGGACTCTTCAAACTTTGCTATTCTTTTGTTAAGGATGACCAAAAAAAAAAAAAAAATGAAAGCCAGTTTGGACTAGTGGTTAAGGCACCAGACTAGAAGCTGAGAGACCGTGAGTTCTAGTCCAACCTAAGGCATAAAAGTCAGCTGGGTGACTTTGGGCCAGTCATTCTCTCTCTCAACCCAACTCACCTCATAGGGTTGTTGTTCCCGGGAAAATAGGAGGAGGAGAAAGTATTAAGTATGTTTGTTGCCTTGAATTATTTATAACAATAATAAAGACAAAATATCAATAAATAAAATAACAAGACAGAAGAAGAAGAAGAGGGGACACAATGCTGCAAAGTAGCAGTAGTAGGGTTTGCTGAGATCTGTTACCGGTAAACATCATGGTCCTACTTAATTAGAGACCACTAAATATAATTCCATATAAATGTTCACTAGCTTTATTACTAAATCTATCAGTAAGAATGCTTTAAAGATGACCTTTAAAAAGTCATGACATGAGATGAGTGACTACACAGTTAATTCTTGAGGGGTACTTGGTTGTTTGGCTGTTTTCCTGTAGACGTTTCATTACCCAAACTAAGTAACATCTTCAGTGCGGTGTCTAGCAACCTGCATAACTCATCACAAAGACTAATATCTGAATGAGCATCTGAAAGGAGGAGCCAAATTTAGATTGGATAGCTACCACATGTGCTTTGGAGATGAAAACTACCAGTTACAACTACCAACACAAAAGTTGGAAGTGTTCACAATCCACGTTCAATGTTTTCTTTCTAGACCTAAATATTCTTCTGGAACTACTTCAGGCATGCCCAGAGGTCAGCACTATTTGTTTTGTTTTCACTGCCTATGTCTCTGGGAGACTGTGGGGGCAGATGAGGGGTAGAGGTAGATCTAGATTGTTGGTCCAGAAGTCTAAAGATTCCAACAGATTTCAGAAGACTCTGGATTTGAGTGGTTGGTGCTCTTGTCAATGATTTGGAAAATGAAGGTTACCAGATCAATTGATACTCCCGTGGTATAGAACCAATTCATCATCTTGCTATGTATCATAATTATGGTCAATGAAGCAGACTGGTAGATGATTAGACACAGCAGGAAGAAAATGTATCTCAAAATGGATGAAACAGTGGTAAGAACTCATTAAGTCAACTTGATGTGGTGATGAAGACAGAAAGTATTTTTTTTTCCTCCTGCACCACTGCCCTACTCTCAGTGTCCCACAGCACAGTTTTTGCAAATGATTTGTGGCCTTTTGGGATCCAGCCCATTTACAGATCACATAGAATCCTTGGCAGCTCATGATGATATATTGACTAGGCACTTTGAGGCAAAATCAATCAAATTAATCATGATTAAGACTCTTCACTTTCAGCAGTTCAGGCAACTCAATGTCCAGGGCTTGCTCTAGCCCGTTTATTTTGGATAACTTTCGGTTTTTAATGGTTATGCAAGTAAGATGTTTGGGGAAGTTTGTTAAATTATATATTAGCTTGCCTCTTGCTCCTGATGGGTTATTACAACTAATGGGAAAGGGTTACTTAAATGGATCCAGACTTATTAAAATGGACAGAGATGAGGGAATGTGTTAGTTAGAAGTTTCCAATGACTTTAGGTACCATTAATTATCTCAATGGATCTCTGTTCATATTTGGATGGCCATCTGTAGCTGAGCAATTTCTACCTGACCTCATGGTATCTGAGCTGAGGATTCCTCTAGTTTCCCTTTTATCCCTCACACTGTCCTGTATCTATATGAAACCACAGGTGACATTATTCAGATTGTTCAAGATGGCTGGCATACACCCTAAAGGTTTGTACTTTGGAGGTGCTCCTGAATCAACGTTAGAGGTGAAGAGGCTTCTGGAGAGAAAATACTTTTCACTATATTAGGTTGGCATATTTCTTATGGCCCTACTTAGACAGAGATAATCTCACAATAGTGAGATTATATTACCGAAATGTACTGCCTTGGAGAATAGTTCAGAAATGACTAATAAGAAATATGGATGTAGGAGAGGATCAGGCTGAGCCTGAGGGAGGGGTCAAATGCATTATTAGTCATGAGTCCCTTCATGCCCACAAGAGATCTAAGTTCAGCTCACTCTATTCTTAAAGCCTGCTAATTTCCCTTGACCGTTAGTAGTTCAGATTCTTGTAGGGAGTTTAAGCTTGCAATAAATCTTTATACCCATTTGAACTGCCTGAATCTGATTTCTCCAGCTCTTGATAGCTACAATGATTTTACTGGAATTAAACAATTGCACTCCTGTTCTTTATTATCTTCACTGGCTCCCACTTCATCTCCAATCCCAGTTCAAGGTTTTAACCTATAAACAGATTCATAGCTTTGGGTCATATATGTTTGTGTCCATATCCTACAGTGGATGTCCTCTCATGGAGAATAACTTTTTCAATGGTTGTCCCTCAATTCCCTCACCAATGTGGTATGCCTGGTGTCATCTTTGCTCCCTTGTCAGCACCAGGCATTTCATTCTCCCAGACCTTTCAATAATATTGCTGTGATTTTAAAACTTCAGTATCTGCTTTTTCCTTATTATTGTTCTGCTCTTTTATAATTTAGCGTATGATGTGAACATGACAGAAGAAAAGTAACTCTGCACACACAACAGGGAGCAATAGTTGCCTGCGTCCATAGCATTCCTTAAGCCAGTGTTTTTCAACCTTGGCAGCTTGAAGATGTCTGGACTTCTACTCCCAGAATTCTATGCTGGCTGGGGAATTCTGGGAGTCGAAGTCCAGACATCTTCAAGTCACCAAGGTTGAGATACACTGCCTTAAACTACAGTATACGTGCTCCCTGGGTGGTGCTAATTGGGTGACAATGACCAGATGTAACCACACTGCCCTCTTGGGCCTCACTGTCATGACAAACAGAAGTTTAACAAAATATGTTAACACTTGTTTTTGTTTGTTTTAAATTATGGTTTTAATTGCTGGTTTTAATTATTTTAAATGGGAAACAGTATAGAAGAACTTTAAATAAATAAATAAATAAGCCCAGGGAATCCAATCACATCCAACTGAAGTTTACTGAAAACTGCAGTAGTTGTTGAACCAGCTTCTAACCAACAATTGCTTAGAAAACATCATGGCAAGTGCAGTGCATTTCTCCCAAAGTCTGCAGAAATTCTGACCAGAGATAGCTGTGGGGACCTATCCACAGTGAGGGAGTTGTTGCATACTTAGAGGTGTGCCATGCAAAAAGCAATTGCTTCACAGTTTTCATATCACAGCAACTAGCCTTAAGGCTGCTTTTCTAATTGATGTTCTTTCACAGGCTCTGTAACAAATCTGCCTAGAATAATTTAAATGTTTGTACTGTTTAATGTTTTCAAAAGCAACCATCCTTAAAATAAGGTGACCAGACGTCCCGCTTTTGGCGGGACAGTCCCGCTTTTGAGCAATTTGTCCCGCGTCCCGCGGTGTTTTAAAAAAGTCCCGATTTTTCATTCTGCCTCCTGAGTCCCCGCTGATGGCTAGAGGGAAAAAAAAACTGTTTGAACTCTTGCCGCGGGGCTTCAAAGGGCCGGCCTACAGCTGATCAGTGTTAAAAAAAAAAACCTTGGTATATTTGTGGCGCAAGGCAGCCCTCGTTTCCTGCCGACTCGGAGCGGTAAACAGCGTCTGGTTCAGGGAGGAGCCGGATTTTGCTCTCCATTGCTCTCTCGGTCCCCTGCAATCTCTCATCTCTCGAGAAGCCCAACCAAAGTTTCCCATGCCATTTCAGGGAGCGTTCCTCGAGAGACGAGAGCTTGCAGGGGGCCAAGAGAGCAATGGAGAGCAAAATCCGGCTACTCCCCGAACCAGACGCTGTTTACCGCTCCGAGTCCCAAGCGACAGGAGAGGAGGGCTGCCTTGTGCTGCAAATATACCAAGGTGGAATCCTGATGCCGCCCTTACAGCGGAGAGAAGAAGCCGGATTTTGCTCTCCATTGCAGACACCAGATCGTAATGCACCACCTGCAAAAATGCGAAAATTTCCAAATGTAGCCCTGCCCTCTTACAGCTCTCCTGATGTTCAACTGTTGTCTCTCAAGGAGGATACTTGGCCAGCCTCATGCTTGATGTCTCCCACCTTGGCAGCTTTAAGACTTGTGGACTTCAACTCCCAGAATTCTCCACAATTCCCCAGAATGGGCTCGGCGGGAGTTGAAGTCCAAACGTTGTAAAAGAGCCACAATTGCCCAGCCCTGGGCTAGGGTAGGCTGATGCCGCGCGGATGGGAGGAGGGGCGGGCGACCCAGCAATTAAGTTGTGGTTTGGAGGTATATATGGGGGAAATTATTTGGTTTATTATTATTGATAGATATAATTAATTGATTTGTAAGAAATTGGATTGCATGGAAATAATTGGAATATTCATGTTCATATTGATTAATATACAAAAAAGATAGTTATATAACTAATTGATTTATATTAAAATGTTGAATTTGTATTAAACAACTGTATTACATAATTACATAATTAACCAATGTGAGGATGGATATAAAAATAGATGACAATGGGAAGGGGTATAATATAGAATAGAAGGGAAAAATTGAATTTGATTAAGATTAGAGATGAGGATGAAGGGTAATATTGGTTTTTTTAAAAAATAGATGAGGAATAAATATGGCAAAAAGGAAATATAGAAATTGTAAATTTAATTGAAATGACTAAACGCTGTTTAAATTTGTGAACCAGCCAAATATTCTGTTCAAAGAAAATACATTGTATGTTTGTATGTGTGTTTCTAATTACTACTATTTATTCATATTTGTTCTCTTTTATTCTTTAAAGTTTAACAATTCATTCTTTATCTTAATATCTTTATATTTGTTTGGGGTTGGCTTTCTTCCCGTTCATCTTTTTTATTGTACAGCAATCTTTCTCCTCAAACCTACCACCTCTCTCTTTTCTTTCCTTCTTACTTTCTCTTTCCCCCACCCTCTTTTTCTCCTCCCTACTTCCTCTTCCTTTCTCCTCCTCCTCCTCTCTTCCTCCCTCTCTTACCCTCACTCCTACTCTAATTTCTGTTCCTTCATCCCTCTCTATTGCTGTATCCTTTAATGCATATGGACTACTCAGAGGGCTGAAAAAGTTATTTTTGACTGGTCCTCACACTTTTGACCAGTCCTCGAACTTACGACTGTCCTCACATTTTACATTTTTGCCCTATCTTGTCATCATGGTGAAGAGAAGCAGTTGTGAAATGAGTGACATGGTTGTTAAGAATGCTGCATGGGCATAAATGTGAGGATGGTCATAAGTATGAGGACCAGTCAAAAGTGCGAGGACCTGTCAGAAATGACTTTTTTCAGCCCTCTGGTTAGTCCTTTTGTGCATATGGACTACTCAGAGGGCTGAAAAAGTTATTTTTGACTGGTCCTCGCACTTTTGACCAGTCCTCGAACTTACGACTGTCCTCACATTTTACATTTTTGACCTATCTTGTCATCATGGTGAAGAGAAGCAGTTGTGAAATGAGTGACATGGTTGTTAAGAATGCTGCACAGGCATAAATGTGAGGATGGTCATAAGTGTGAGGACCAGTCAAAAGTGTGAGGACCTGTCAGAAATGACTTTTCAGCCCTCTGAGTAGTCCCTATACACATAGCCATGGCCACCCGGTCACATGACCAGCTAGCCACGCCCACCCAGTCACATGACCAGCTAGCCACGCCCACAAAATAAGCCATGCCCACAATGTCCCTCTTTACCAATGTTAAAATCTGGTCACCTTACCTTAAAAGCAAGAGTGGGGAGAGGGGAAGAGAGAACAACAAAACAAGGAAGAATGTGCAAGGTAAATACCAGTACAATGCAACCTTTCCTAAACTTGTATTTTCTCTGTATTTGGATTTCAGTTCCCATCAATCCTAGACAAAAGTAATATCCAATATAACTGGAAGGAGATTTGAGATGACAAGATCCTAATATACTTCAAACCTCACATATATCAGCTTCCTTCCTACCACTATCTACAATGTGGGAATACTACTATGAACTCCTTGGTCTAAGTCAGTGGTTCTCAACCTTCCTAATGCCGCGACCCTTTAATACAGTTCCTCATGTTGTGGTGACCCCCAACCATAAAATTGTTCCTAAGACCATTGAAAATATCTGTTTTCCGATGATCTTAGGCGACCCTGTGAAAGGGTCGTTTGACCCCCAAAGGGGTCCCGACCCACAGGTTGAGAACCACAGGTCTAAGTGTTGTAAGGAATGTATATGAAGCACTTTAGAAAGCTAAGCCAAATATTTCTGATTCAGAGAGTGAGTGAAGGTTAATATACTCTGGTTTCTTGGAAAGTCCAAAATTTTTCACAAAAGATGTGAACATAGGAAGATAAGAATTACAAAAGAATGATATAAAAAGTAGAAGTCAGTGACAGACAATCTACATATAATTTCATGGATACTCTACCGATAATTACAAATTGGGAATCAGCCCTCCAGAAAGGACAATTGTGTTCACATGAATATAAGACAACGTCATTAAATGTTTTAGAGAGTTTATTGGGGAAGGCACATTTTGAGGAAGAAATATATACAACTATATTTTGTCCTTTTCAACAGTTCTTGATTTTGATTACTATGGTACAAAAGGTTAAATTCAGGCCCGATATTTACACTAAGAGCCATGGGGCACTTTGGCTATACCATGCTTTACCCACAACCCCATATTGATCTTTCTCAACTATATGGATTGAAGCACTCTCTTTACATTATATGTATTTTTTTAAAAACCTGTCCTCCAGCAAGAGCAAACGGTACTGATCAGCTTCCAAATTATGCTACATGATCCAAAATGCTAAGAACAGAGCTAAGATTTTTGTGATGCAAATCTTCTTTTCAGAATGAATGGCAAAAAAAAACCTGCAGTCTTCTATGAACTGTTCAGACCTCCCAAAAGGTCAAGGCAGTGCAAATAAAATTGATATGATCTCTGGAGCCACTCTGTTTTACAGCAAAAATGAATATTGTCCTTCACAAGTCCTATAAAAAGCTCTGAAGTTGCTGGAAGCCTTGTGTTGCAATTGTATTCCAGCGACATTTCATAAAATGAGTGTATCTTTAGCAATAGCCTCTATTCTGACCCCATCCCTATGCCAGACGTTCTTAAACCACAATTCACTGAACGTGCCATAGTGGACATGTTTGCACACAGTAGAGCCTTCTGGGTGTGTTTAACAAAAGTTTCATAAAAATGGCTGCAGTGAAAAACTGAATACGTTGAGAAAATGTTGCGAAAGAAATAGCAGTATCAAGAGTCGATGGGGCTTGATTTCGAACCAAAAGCCTTTCTCCTGGGAATTTTGAAAACTGAATATGCAAAAAAGAAAAAGTATTTAATTATACATATTCTGACAGCCGCTAGAATTTCCTTTGCCCAGTATTGGAAAGAAAAACAAATACCACCTCAAGAACATGTTATTGGAAAAATATTGGAGTACGCCGAAATGAACAAACTGACTTCAGAAATTAATGACAGAGAAGATTCGGAATTTTATAGCGTGTGGGACATGTGGTACGAATGGATGGGGAAAAGAAATAAAGAAGGAAATAGAGATTAAATATTAATTAATTAACAAAATCCATATGAATAGTATTACATTTAGTCTTAGAGATTTGAGCACTATTATTTTTAAGTGTTTTGAAATTAAATCTAGCTTTAAGAAACAATATCAAATAAAAGACAAGTAATAATGCATGTAGATGTATATATGTATATAATTGCACCAATGAACCGAAAATCTACTGAATGTATCACTATATGTTATAATAAAAATCAAATTTAAAAAAAAAGAGAGAGAGAGAAAATGTTGCGAAAGAAATAGCAGTATCAAGAGTCTATGGGGCTTATTCAATAATTACATTAAGCATGGACAAACTTAAGTGAAATTATTGAACAATCGAATATTGTGTTTGGGTTGCATGAAATAGCCTTGCAAAATATGACCTTAAAATAAATATTTGAATTTCCAATAATAAAAAAAAATTTCTTATTACTTCCATTGTATTAAATTATTGGATGCAGAAGACTATAGAACAGTAAAATACAACAAATGAATCCATCAATTGCCTTTGATTGGATGCTTCAGGCATGAAGTGTTTGTGGTCTGTTTTACCCTGTCTCAAAATAATTCTTCTGTATTCTGTTTTGCTTGCATCTCTAAGGTCATTTCCAGAGCCTGTTTCAGTTACTTCACATTATTAGCATCCGGTAATACTTATCCAAATACTATTTCAGGATAACATACAATTTGGATTAGGCCTGCATTCCTATTCTGACATTAATCTTAGTTATTTTAAATTCCTGCTGAATCCGCAGGTTTTGAAATGATTAGTTTGAAGGACATGCTGGATGAAATTCAGTGTGAATAAGCCAATTTACTGAAATGTTTCCAAGGAACAGCTCATAGAACTCCTCTTTCCTCCAGTTCAACATACCACCTAAAACTTTCAAAATGTAAATAACAGTGGAAGCCACAAGCATTATGTGCTCTGGGGCAACTCTCCCCAAAGATCACCAGTACTGGAGTTCTTAGTGATCCTGGCTTCCCCCATCATTGGGAATTAAACTTCTTTCTCCTTCAAAACTATGTGGAACATTTTCTTATGAATTTATAAAATGAAAAACAAACACAGAGTTAACAGAAGAAATTCAGAGCACAACTGAAAACTTGTTAATGATGAGACAAATGAACCTTCTCCAGGAGTTTATTTGTTCTTCCACTAATAGGTCAAAATGACTTTAATAAAAAAAGATGTAGTGATCCCAACTCTTCTCTCTCCAATTCCAAATTAAATTGAATTAAATGTCGCTTTAAAACTCCAAATGAATACATGTATGTATGTATGCGTGTCCTATATACAGTATATGCCAGCTGTTAAGAGGCATGTAAAAGGAACATAAACTATACCAATACACAACCAGACAACATGTTTAATGCTTTCATTTTATTTAGTACGTCTGGATGAATCTTTACACTGCCAAAATTATCCCATCTTTCTCAATTGATTTACATATACTTACAAAAAATTGTGGAAACTGCTAAGGTTTTCTTCATTGCATTAACCATCTTGGTCTTTTTTCTAAAAATGTCTCTGGGTCCCATATGGATCTTTATGCATTGTTAGAGTGGAGGAATGGACTCTCTAGCTGCATTCCTGTGGGTGGTTGGATACATGCGCGTGTGTGGCATCCAGATGCATAAGAGAGAAAAAGTTCAAAGGCAATTCAAGGAGGGGATGTTATGTAGAATTTGGGCGTTATCTTATTAATGTTAAAGCAAATAAGTGAACTTTACATGGATTTGTGGAAATAAATCAGCTTGTATTTCTGCTCGATCAGAAAACTGCTTATCAAAAGACCTGGTATGTCCTTATTCTGATTCCGCCTCTACCACATTCCCACATTCTTAACAAGCTACCTCTCTTGCAGCCTCCCACTTTTAATTCTGAACTACCTTTTTTGTAAGCTGTATGCCCCAAATTGTCAACAATTGCAACCTGACCACCAGCCTAGATGAGAGGTGCCTGATAACACAAAAATTCAACTATTACTGTGTGCATTATCCAAAAAACTGATCCAAGTCAGAACACTTGGAACAATTCCATCATTTGTATCTTGGGTTATTGCAAGTCCAGAGACAGCAGCCTTTACAGAACTTTTCTCACTCCATCCCCTCTCTTTGCCTCCTTCAAAGGAGCTGCAGGGATTTATTTTTTGCTTTCTCATTTTTGTCACAGGACGGATGGAGAGATGGAGGAATGGAGGAAATAGGCATGGGAGCTCCATTTTAACTCTTGGTTTCACAGTTATGCACAGAGGAGGTGGGTGGCAGTTTTAAGGGTGTTGATTGCTTGTCTCTTAAGAAACCTGATAGGAAGCATGAAATAATCTTCTGGGACAAATCTTTCTGCCAGCAGGTGTCTTCTTTTCCTGAGGAAATCCTGCAGTGGGAATCAATACTCATCAGGTGGTAAGACCCAGGATGTCTTTTAAGGCAACAGTTTTCAATCACCATTATTTTGCACATTAATTGGCCATGATAAAGATGCCCTGCTTGGTTCACAGGCTTACTACTGTGCAGCAACCTTGCCCTTCTTCCAGCAACGAGGTCTGGAGAAACTTTACAAATCAAGATGCAGCAGGTCTTCCTGCACAACAACTGAAGACAGGAAGAATCTTCTTATACTTGCTTCTGGGTGGAAAAGGTTCTGAGTGTTCACATATGTGACATCTCAATAGAATCTATTTCCTACTGGGCCTCATCTTCCAAAGCTTTAGCAGGAAAGGGATGGAAGTGGACAGACTCCAGAACCATTTGAGATAAAGAGGGAAAGGGGAACAATCCAACAGCAATGAAATGATCTCTTGAGGAGCGCCCGGCCTTTCAGACATGAAATCTTTTCCGGAAATCTTTACTTTGGGAAGAGAAACATCTCCGCCTCTGTTTTTTATACACCTATGTTGGAAGCACTAATAGAGCTGGAAAAACTGCCAAGAAGTCTTGCACAAATAGCCTGGGGCTCTTTAGAAATACATTCAGTCCCTGAGTATGATCATATAAATGCTGTCCAAAGAACACACTGTGGACTGTAAGCATCATTACATTATTGTTATAACCAGACAATTTTTTTTCACTCAAATTGTACCACAGCAGAATGTTTAATGGAAGGATGAATCCACTTTGCAGAAACATGTAGGCATTCCTTTCTAATGCCAGTGGCTTGACATGGAAGCACCAACACCAATATACACAGAAATGCATGTGCAATCCCATTTCTGAACAACAATCATCTAGAACTGAGGAGAAGCTTGGTCTGTCAAGAGCAAGCACAGTACCCAGGTGATAACTCCTCTTAGCTTTCCTTGCCAATGGGAATAATTGAGCAAATTCAGACAACTCAGTCTGTAGCTTCTTTAGCATGCCTAAACCAGGAATTCTCAATTCCCCTTTTTCCTAACAAGCTAGATTCAGAAGGAATAATTTATTTCTGTTTCTGAAATCAGTAGTCTCATACCTGATAATCATAAATGCAACCTAGCCTCTTTTTCCCCCCCCGAATTTGCAGCAATTTTTATAATATATGTAAATGTGGCCACAGATTCAGGCTAACCTGCTATGGTATTCTTAGATTTAAATGGTCATTTAGGGACATCAACCCAGATACGATAGGCCAAGATGAGCTTTTCTCATATTCTCGATGATTATTAATTCATGATAAGGAAAAATCAAAATCATAACGAAGCAAATAGCTTACCCAGTGAGATATATTTTCCCACTCTGCCTTTATTTTTATTTTTATTTTTAATTTGGAAAATGCTGCTGAAATGGCAACTATTTTGTAATGCAGGTTGGAAGAACAAAATTACTTTATTGTACAATTGCGGAGCTCTGGCTGAACACACAGAGGCATAGCCATGGAGATGAACCTTCCAAGTCATCAATTAAGCCAGTTCTGATGGTTAGCCGCTGATGAGGTAGCTTTGGATCAACCCCAAGGCAATGAGAAGATGTTTTATGTTACTATCTTGAAAAACAGTGAATAGAATACAGGGTAGGAAAGCACCTTCTCAGCATGCCTGTTCTACCAAATGATTTTGTCTTAACTGTTCATCTGTCTCATACGGAAGAATATTCTTAAACATAATTATAACCAGAGACACTGCACTCCTTGCATTATGGATGCTTTGATACAGTGAATTATGAAATTAAGAACTTGGGGGCATAATTATACAGCATGGCAAGTTCTATTGCTTAATCAGTTTAGTTTTCCTTTCTTGTGTGTGTTCACTCACTCATTTATTTTAACTAACCACTTGCACCCGGTTATCAAGTAGCTAATTCTTCTCGTCTGGAAAAGATATATGTATCTAGGAACCCTTTCCTGGAAAGCATTCACCACAACATGGGTAAAGAATTCACTTTGGGCTTTTAGAACATTACTGCTTAAATTATAAGCAAGTGTAACATGTTAGATATATGAATTATTAAATCACAGTATGTCATTATTAAATTTTAAAGGCAGTGAATGTAAAATACTACTTAAGTAGTATCTGGCTCCAGATTCCTGTTTACTGTCTCCAGAATGCTAAAAGTAGTGGTGTGATCCTGTACAGCTATGGGAAGACTGATCCAGAGATGGAATGTCACCAAGGCCTGCCCCCTTTCACCCTGGCTTAAAGAAGATACACCCTCTAGTTCAGGGGTCAGCAACCTGCGGCTCCGGAGCCACATGCGGCTCTTTTGGCCCTCTGCTGTGGCTCCCTGTCAGGTGATCCCACCACTGGCTGGCCCCGCCCCTCGCCCTCCCCTCCCAGTCACTCCTCACCTGGCCTGAGAAGGGCGACGGCGGGGGATGGAGAAGCGGCCAGGGCAGAGACAGAGAGATACAGAGAGGGGAAGAGAGAGAGACTTAGAGAGATACAGAGAGAGGGAGAGGGAGAGGGGGAGAGGGGAGAGAGAGATATGTCAAAAGCTTTTGTGGTTCCCTGTGTTTTTTAACAACTGGTTCTCTGCCCTAATGGTCGGCTGGGTAGGCATGGCTGGGGGGGGGTCATGTGACTGGTGGAAGTGAGTGACATCGAGTTGGCCACGCCCATCCAGGTTTTGTGGCTCCTGGTGTTTTCTTTTCTGTGGGAAACGGGTCCAAATGGCTCTTTGAGTGCTTAAGGTTGCAGACCCCTGCTCTAATTATTAGTTGGTCTCCACAAAATGAATAGAAGGTATTTTAAACTCTTGTTGAACTATGGTAGCATTTACAAGGGGAGGCTGGGCACAGAAGCCGTGATCTCTGGTCCAACTCATTGTAGCTCCCCCTAGCTGCAATGAGAGCATAGTGTTGCCTTCGTTTTCTATCAACAGAAGCTATTTTAAAGTCTCACAGCTGCCTAGCGGAGGCCTCTTATAGTTTATGTAAGACTTTGTTACATTCACTTCGATCACTTTTGAAAGAGACGTTAATTCATAAAAGATAGCCTCTGTGTTTTTAAAAGCAAAGAGGGAAAGAATTTAAAATGAAGAACTAATGAGGGAGAGGGAGAGAATTTAATCCCTTTCCTGCAGAGCGGTCGAAATGTCTTTCTCTTCACAATTTATCTTCCAACTCACCTTTCTTTTTAAAAGTGCTTTTAAAAGAAACCTTTATCGCTAAAAGTTTCATAAATATAGAGATATTTCCTTTTAATTTGTTCTTAATGTTTATATTATGTGTTTTTATCTGGCTGTACACCGCCCTGAGTTCCCAGGAAGAAGGGCGGTATATAAATTCGAAGTAAAATAAAAATTAAAAAATAAATAATAGTAATGTGGTTCTATTAGGAAACTTCCTATCAATGAGGATAGGTTTTTGAAGGAAGGCAGGCAGGATTGGTTTAGGCAAAATGCAGAAATAAGGCTAATATTTATTAAAACGTGTTAAGCAGGGGTGGGTTCTACTTACCTTTACTACCGGTTGGCAATGGGGCCGCGCACATGCGCAGAAGCAAACGACCTCAATGTTTTGATGATGTTGGGGTCGGTGGGCGGAGCCTCCCTCTGGTTTTACTACCAGTTCTATAGAACCAGTCCGAACCGGGGGCAACCGACCACTGGTGTTAAGTGTATAAGGGAATTCCTGCAGATCCCCACCTTGAAAGCCTGAGATAACAAATCCTTATATTACTTTCTTTGTGTGTGAATGGCAAGCAGTGGGTAACACAATTTCCAACCTCAGCAACTGTGAGAGGAGAAAGAGGAAATGGCAGGACCCAAATCAACAATGCTGCAAATGCTTAGGGACAATGCAAGAAGAGATCCAAATCCAAGACAAGAGGCCAATCTAGGGCCAGCAGCATCAGTATAGAATGTAGCTCTTTAGGAGGTCAATGAAAGGAATCCTCCAACCCAAATCAGCTTCACTTTGAGACATCTTTTCATGATATGGGAAGCAAAATGTGCTCTAATTGAATAAAATGCCATAAATAATGAATGCTAGCCTCCCATAAATTGCTTCCCGCTTTCACAGCAGCAAACCCAAGGAAGGGAAGGAAATACAACATAGATGGAAACCAGAAAAACTGTCTCTTGATCCTCCCCTATGACCAATGATTGATAATTGGCTGCACTGATATTGACTAAGCTCCATTCCATGGTTGAAACAAAAAGACGATATCTATACTTTGCAGTCATGATTTATACGTGTTATTTGTGTCTATGTTGTCTATTATTCCAGATGACATTCAAAACGGCAATCTTCTCCAGCATGGCAGAATTTTGATGAAAAGTATTCAGTGATGAGTACTCAGCAGGAGTATTCTTTTTTCCCCTGGGGGCCTGTAAAGAGATGAATGTACTTGCTGTACCCCACTGCAGTCTATAGAATTGATCACTTGGTCCTTCAGAAGTTGAAGAATTGCAAAACTAAAGGTAAGGAATCCACAGAGTCAGGGGCATGGTAGCATCTGAAGGCCACAGGATCCTGGTTCATACATTGAAATCTCTGTCTGACATATGCTGGGACCATGATTTTCCAAGGATTTATATCACAGGAATATTTCATGGACAGGGGCAGCGTCCTGCTACTGTCACTCTCAACATGTAAAAGAACATTAGGATTCCTACAGGGTTTATCTAGCACAGGAGTGTGAAACTGGTGGCCCGCAGGCCAGATGCATCATATGCAGGCCATGCCCAACCCAGCTCAGTGAAGGGAGAAAACATCGCGAAAAGTCACATGACGCCGTGACGCCGTGAGTCTGACACCCTTGATTTAGCATATTTGTTCCCATTGCCTTTCTCTTATTTAGAGCCTACCTAATTTATTTATTCAATAAATAAACAGGTCTAAGGAAATCTCAGAATACAGTTCCCTAATTAACCAAGAGATTTGATTTATTCACTTAACCAGGTGATTTGATTATTCACTAAAAGGAATACATTTTATACATTAACATGCTTCTCCAGCCATTTGTAATATTTTTGTTTTAAACATTTTAACTTTTAACATTTAAACATTTTGATTAATCTTGCTTCCTCTATTTGTGGTTCCTCCTGTTTTGTTGGGGATTCTCTTGTTTCCTTGGCTGGTCTTGAAAGTTATGCTAATTAATAAATACTATGCTGGGAGGAAAGATCACTAGGGAATACCAGAAGGGCAGGCTAGACTAGGAAGTGTAAAAAAACGAATCTTGGAAGATGGTGACAGCAAACCACTTGTGTAACACTGTCAAGAAAACTGCTAATGATGCATAACTGATGCAGTCACCAGTAACCGAACTCAAGTTAAGGGCACCTTTAGCATCCTTTCTTTGTGAAATTATTAACTTGCAAGATGCACAGAGTTCCCAAGAGTCATGAAGTATAAATGGCGTGTGAAATAAATAGAAATCAATCCTGATATAATCAGAAGTAAATATTTCTGAGTGCAATTAAACATATACAGGGCCCCAGAAGTTCAGTATAATATCCCATTTTGTAGAAAGGTATAATTAGCTGGGAATCAGAATAAGACGGCAGGAGCAGAATAATTATTGTTTCAGCATAATTGCCAAGCTGACAAGCCATCATTACTAATCTGCTTGTAGTTGCACAGCTCAGGCTATGAACCAGGAGTACGGTTACTATGTTATCTGATCTGAGCCTTTCTCACCCATGGCTAAATTTTAAATTTGTTCTACTTTCCCAAGCCTGTTCATTTCAGAAATATCATGCTATCGTCTATAAGAGCGAAGTCTCAGTTGGAATAAGATAGCTATTTGTATGCATTGTTTATACAAAGACTCGTTTTAAAAATTGTATTCTGGTTTGCACCGACGCAGAACTAGAGCAGGGAGTAACATAAAACTAAGTGGGACATCAAAGTGCCAGCTGGGTCAATTTAGAACAGCTTAGGGGGCAAACACAGGATTATGTCAGAGAAACAAGTTTCTGAGTTATAGTGAAACTGTAATCCTGACGGGATGATGTCAGCTGTTAGAGAACCAAGTCTAGCTCATATATTCGGCACCTGGAAGCAGAACTGTTCATGCATATGGGCTTTCTTATAGCCCTATTTCTGAATTTGGCATATTTATGACATGAAAAGCATGAAGATCTTTATCACTGAAAAGAACAAAAGAAGAGAATAGGATGTGAACATTCAAAACATAATTAAGTATAGTCATGGAGCTGGATGTCAACCTTGCAAAACATGTTGCAACACTGCCACTATGTTAAAGCCAAAAATTAATCCTTAAAGCCTTTACATACATACTCTTCTAAAGCCATAATTTCCCAAACACTACTTCCAACTAGGGACAGAAAAGCAACAGTTTTAATCCAAAAAGTTTAGAATTTTCTTCACCAAACTTATTACTCTACTCTATTTATATACAAAAGCTGACATGTGGCATTTCCATGTTGGACTACTGATGTGGTTGCTGTGTTTTATGCTATTGTGATATCCCCTTGTAAGTTATTGTACAGAAAATACGATTATTTAAATGTGAGGTCTGTCAATAAAATTTCAGTTTTTACCTTTTCTAATGCTGAATGCAGCTCAATCATTGGCATATCTCATTCAGCTGTTTCAGAAACAGCACGTTAGAAACACTAGAAACACTAGAAATTTTCAATCTGTCTGAACGTTGAAATCTGTTTTTTTAAGTTTTTTATTTTATTTCTTATAAATATATTGTAAATGTACATTCTCTTATCCATAATTAATCCTATATATATATATATATATATATATATATATATATATATATATATATATATATATATATATATATATATATATATCTTTGGTTATTCGGGTTTTCTCCCGCGTAAAATTGGAGGTGACGAAGTCTCATTCGTCATCTTCAGGCTGGTGTTTTCGGCTTCGTGCTTCTAGGAGCAATGTGTGTGATCGCAGCTGTTTCTTCCTTTCAACTGCCAGTGGGGGTGTGAACTGATTGGGTGGGAGCTTGGCTGTGCTCTGATTGGCTGGGTGTGTGTTCTGTTTAGGTGGGGGCTTGGTTGTACTCGGGTTAGTCTGAGTAGCAGGGGGATTTGAGCTGGTGAGCTGTGTTGCTGTTGTTTGGCTTCGTGTTCGTGGCCGTGCCACCTCTTCATGGTGGGTGTCAGTCTGCTTCATGTATGGATTGGAGGGGTTTAAAGTGGCTAATGATGCAGCTGTATATATATATCTTTTTTTTGTAGGTCTATATGTGCATTACTGTTCTAGCCATATATATATGTGTGTGTGTGTTTTCTCAGGTTTTCACGGGTGTTTGTATGTAGGTCTTTGGTTATTCGGGTCTTCTCCCACATAAAATTGGAAGTGTCTTGGCGACGTTTCGACGAAGTCTCATTCGTCATCTTCAGGCTGGTGTTCTCGGCTTCGTGCTTCCAGGAGCCTCCTGGAAGCACGAAGCCGAGAACACCAGCCTGAAGATGACGAATGAGACTTCGTCGAAACGTCGCCAAGACACTTCCAATTTTACGTGGGAGAAGACCCGAATAACCAAAGACCTACATATATATATACATATATACATATATGTATATGTATATGTATATGTGTATATATATATATATATATATATATATATATATATATATACATATATATATATATATATATATATATATATATATATATACATATACATATACATATACATATACATATACATATACATATACACACATATACATATACATATACATATACATATACATATACATATACATATACATATACATATACATATATATATATTCTTTTTAATTATATTCAGGGTTTCTTTTCTACCCTTTCTTCTCCCTTATTTTATAACAATCCTTCTTCTCCTCCTTCTCTCTTTCCCTTCCCTGCCTTCTTCTATCCTTTTCTATTTTCTTCCTTCCTCCTCTCTTTCCTCTTCTCTCCTTCCCCTTCCTTTCCCCCCCTTTCTAACCTTCTCTCCTACTCTTTTTCCCCTCCCTTTCTTCCTCTCCTTTTCCCTTTTGAACATTGAAATCTGTTGCAGGCAGATCCTCCAGAAGAATTTAAAAAGTTATCCCCCTACATAGAATATATAAATTTGAAAATTTTATTCTATTTATCTAGGCTTCCATACAGGCAATGATTAGCACTGTAAGATTATTGTGGCATCACACAATCATTGCTGTTGTGAGCAGTCACCGTTCACCAATCATGTCATACTTCCAGCTTAATGACCTTTTAACTTCATTGTTTAAATTTCTACACCTCTTGACATCTTGTATGTCAGTCTTCCAACTGGGGACATGTCATGCACTTAATGAAGTCTATTATCTCCTAGGACACACTCAATTTATTATCCTTTAAGCTTTGACAAGGTTCTTTGTTGTTTCTATCTAAATGCTCTAGATAGCTGTCAATATCCCAGAGGAGCTAATTCAACAGTGCAAGTGTAATTTAGTTCACCTTTAAGACTGTATAAAACTGCGAGTGGCATGAATTTGTTTGCCTTCTCTAATGTCAATTACCAGGAACAGTAAATGGAATTTATCAATGTATTCTCTTACTCTTATAGGAAGCGGCCTTACATTAAGTCAGATCATTGATCCCGAAGCAATTGTCCCAAGCTTCAGGAAGAAATCTTTATAACTTTATCTGGGAAGGATAGGGATCCTGGGACATTTATATGCAAAGCACGGTCTCTATGCCCTCACCAAAACCCTCAACATACAACCATAATGGAGCCTGCCCATTACCATCACATGTCACAATGGCCATTAAGTGAAGCACCTCAATTAACAACCCCATCCCTGTTCTCCCAAACATAATTGCTAAATGAATATGTGGGTTGTTAAGTAGAACGTGAGGTGCCTCAGGGGAGGGGGAGACCCTTGAAGGCCTAGCACAGTTCCACACCTGCCTGCCCTGGGCCTCCCAAGGACTTTCCCACCCACAAGGCACCCAGTGCTCCACTTCCTGTCCCTCAGGGTCCCGCCAGGCCTTGGCCTGCTCCCAAGCTGACTACTAAGCAATAGCAATAACACTTAGACTTATATACCGCTTTACAGTGCTTCACAGTCCTCTCTAAGCAGTTTACAGAGTCAGCATATTGTCCCCAACAATCTGGGTCCTCATTTTACCCACCTCGGAAGGATGGAAGGCTGAGTCAACCTTGAGCCTGGTGAGATTTGAATTGCCAGACTGCTGGCAGCCAGTGATCAGCAGAAGTAGCTTGCAATACTGCATTCTAACCACTACGCCACCACAGCTCACAGCCCCACAAATTAGCCTAAAGCCAGCAAGCAGAAACTGAATGGCAGGTTTGAGAACACACTGAGGGCTGTGTGGGGCCTGGCAGGATGGATGGGGAGATAAGTAGGGGGATGCAGCATCCCTGTGGTCAGTCATACGGGTGAGCAATGGTAGGGGCATTGCAGCGGCTGTATCTTTGAAACCAGTTGTGAATACCTTGGTGGAGAGGGGTGTCTATCATAACTTCAAATGGCCACTAAATGACCAGTCATAAGGCAAGGACTACCTGTATCTTGTAATACAGGTAGTCCTTGACTTGCAACAGTTCATTTAGTGACCATTCAAAGTTACAAGGGCACTAAAAAAAGTGATTTATGATCATTTTTCACAGTTACAACCATTGTAGCATCCCAATGATCACATGGTCAAAATTCAGATTCTTGGCAACTGGTTCATACTTACGTCCATTGCTGTGTCCCAAAGTCATGTGAGGCCTTTTTGCAACCTTCTGACACGCAAAGTCCATGGGGAAGCCAGATCCCCTTAATAACCAGGTTACTAACCTATCAACTGCCACGGTTCATTTAACAGCTGTGGCAGGAAAGGTCATAAAATGGAGCAAAACTCACTTAACAAATGTCTCACTTAACAACAGAAATTTTGGGCTCAATTGTAGCTGTAGGTCGAGGACTGCCACAATATATCAGCTAAATTGACAAAGGTTATGCAATGTCTCAGCTTCTTCGACTTCTCCAGTCTGGTAATTAGTATACTTGTATACTAATTAGTATAGTATATAATTGTCTTACCAATGTGGATGAGCTTCATATTGTAAAAGTGTTCCCATTTGGGTACACCTTGATTTTGGGGAAAGCAATGGGTAATTAACAACACAATTCAACTGATACTTATACCAGCTAAAGATATTTTAGACTGTAGAGGCAAAAAATAATTGCTGTTTTAATTTGACAAGTTTCATTAAAGAGTTGCCATTGTAACATGCATGCTGTAATATATAGTCATATTTAATAATCAACCCCCCCCTTTTTTTTTAGTAACAAAATTTAAAACAGACTGCCATGCCCGAGTAATAACATAGACTTGACTATTTGGAATGCTGACATATGGCTGACACCCCAAATATGCAGGAATTGTCATGTACATCTGTGCTGGTCTAGTCAATTTGGCAGGAGTGAAACCGTTCCATGTGTCATGGAATATGTTGAATGTTACTGCCTCGTATATCTGCCCTTCCCCATGATATAAATGCATTCTTTATGAAAAATAAAACTCCCAGTCCTCAAATAATTGGAGGTTGCACATTTTCACTCATGGACCAAAGAAATTCACTCACAGTCCAGCTTTATGAGCTGGAAAGACAATGGGAATTGATAGAGTAGAGAAGACCTACAGCTGCAGTCTATTGAATCATTATGTCTATTTTTAGAGTCCTCTCTTTGAAACTCAAGTCCATTAGGATCAGTTCACACAACCATTTTTTAAATGTCATGATGTCCATATGATGGCATTTTGTCATGAAATTATTTGGCCCAAAGGGGCTGCCACAAAGAAGAGGGAGTCAAGCTATTCTCCAAAGCACCTGAGGGCAGGAAAGAAGCAATGGGTGGAAACTAATCAAGAAGAGAAGCAACTTAGAACTAAGGAGAAATTTCCTGACCGTGAGAACAACTAATCAGTGGAACAACTTGCCTCCAGAAGTTGTGACTGCTCCAACACTGGAAGTTTTAAGAAGATGTTGGATAACCATTTGTCTGAAGTGGTATAGGGTTTCCTGCCTAAGCAGGGGGTTGGACTAGAAGACCTCCAAGGTCCCTTCCAACTCTGTTATTCCATTCTATTCTAAATATCAGAACTCCTAAAGGTACAGAATGAGGGAACAATGAGGTACTTATTAGGAATCTTTGTCAAAGACGTTAAACCTCACAAATCTGATTCTCCAAAACATATTTCACATGCAGAAGGACCCAGATTTATTCTATTGATAGAGTTTAGAAAGAATCCAGTCTGAAATCAGGGACAGTTGAGGCTAGTAATTGTGGATAATAGTTAGCTAGATGGCCAAGGAACTGATGTAGAAAAAGGTTGCTCCCTACATTCTGCTTCCAGAACATGAGACCTTTTTCCTGAAAAAGAATGTCAAGTTGTCCAATTTACAAAAGTTGGTGTTGCCAAATGAATGTACATATATCCAGAAAATGATGATCAGGTTTGTTATACTTGCATGCACAAATTTAGGTACCTGCTCCTTAGAAGAATTTCTAGAGAGAGTAATAGCCTGGCTTTCTCACTAATATGCAGACTTTCTATCTGTATTTTAATTTAATATTATCTATATAACATTGCCTTGTCTCAGCAACCAGTATAAATTAATACTAACTTGGAGAATGTTTCCCAGAAGGGAAAGGAAGGGGAGGGGAGGGGAAGGATTATGACTTGGAATGTGGAAGCTGAACTTTAAAAGTCGGGGTGATTCTTATTTCCCCATCCCACCCTCTTGCCAGAACTAATTTTTGATAAAGGATTTAGTAAACAAAACCATTAGATAGTGAGTCAAATAAAAATTAAGATATTTTGGAAAGACAATGATTCTTTTTTAAAATCACCTTGAGGGTTGTATTGGAAAAAATATAGTAACTATATAGTAATATATAGTTACTATATATTCAATAGTCCATATTGAACTAAATTTCAACAGGATTCAGATATTCATAAAATAATGTTTTTCCCCCTACAGAGGAATAAGTAAGAAGGTTCTACCATGCAGATAATAGTAAATGTGAGGCTAGTTGGCTCCACTAAAGCTGACATCAGAAATTCACAGTACTTCATGCCAAAAAATACTTGGACAAGTTTATTACACTAGCCAGCATTACGAATAAAGCAAAATAAAGTCATACGGGTTACAGAACAATAAAACCACTCCTATTTACACACAGCCATCATCCTGTAGCTGTAGCTGTTTTTAATGTATTCTCCTTGCAGGACTTAGCAATAAACAGTGTACTAGATGCCTCTATGAAATTGTCAAAGGAAATATAAAAAGGCCAATTATGTTAAATATGTACCCATAGATATGTATTTTACTTGATCATAATTATTAACATCATTTATATATCACCACTGTTCCCAAAGGAGACCATAGTGGTGTGTAACACAACAAAATTGATGTACTGTATGCTACTCATAAAGGCAAAACACACACATACCCTCCCCAAGTTGCAAATTTGAATACTAACATCAGAAGTGTATTTTTATTAGCAAAATATGTTGATGACCCAAACCTCAGACAGTTTTTAAAAGAGATTATTTACTTCTGTGGATAGCTGTGGTTGCATCTACTAGTCGTTATGTCTAAATGGAAATTCCACATACAACCACCATAACCGTCTGCGTACCAGATGCCAGAGATAAATAAGAGATGGCCATGTACTAGGTTTGAATGTGTAGCCTTGAAAACAGCCACTATGCAAAATAGAATTCTGGAATGGAAAACATAAAGGAAAACCATTCTTAGGTACAATAGGTATATTTGTTTAGATACAGTTTCCTTAATTTCAATAGGTTGTGCACCAAGCTATGTGTGCATTACTTTTCTAAATTATTAACTCAGTTCAAATCCTAAAAATAAGACGATTGAAATTATTTCAGCCCAACCCCAAAAGCATCATACTCCTCTACCATATTGACATAGTTCATTAATATTTTGTCCTTGGAGAAGCCAGCCAACACCCAAAAATCTGGCCTTTGTGAAGATCTTCACTTTTTAAAAATCAAAACAGGCTACATCTTATAGAGATTCCCAAGACCAAGGCAATTTGTTATTTTCAGTTTAAACTTTTTAACCAAGTCCAAACATTCCATATCATAAAGAGACACAGCTTTTCTGGACCAAATTTTGGCTTCGCGTTAGAAAAGAGAGCATTATAACCTCCCTCCAAAAAGTGCATAATTGTTCCCACTTAAACAACAACATGTGCTGTAAGATCTTGATGATAAATAACTGAAAAGGAAATAGGCTTTTTATTGCGGATGGGAAAGTAGCCAGCCAACAAATAATGTCGAAAACCAGACCGGCCAAATAAAAGCAAAGGGGGAGGGGAATAATTTATAAGTCAATTCTTTCACATCCTAGTTTGACAAAGTACAGTGCTGTGGAAGCCTGCATGTAACTTCATTTACCATTAGGGCTGGTTTTTAATGCACTCTAGGAGGCTGCTGAATTGGCACCTACATCCTTTGCTAGGATGCAGTTTGGAGATAAGCCACAGGCCCACGGTTTTGCCTTCAAAGCCCATTGAGTTTGCCTTCAAGAATATCTCTGATCATGGGAGACTCTACTCCAGACTGTCTTTAATAGTGGCAACTCTTCTGCCCTGGAAGATTGGCAGCTAACCTGATCCAGTTGCTGGATTAGCTGCTACCAGAACACTAAGCAGGACATAATGAGTGGCGGTTGGAAAAATCACAGCAGCCATAGAATACAATTTGCTACTGATTTTCAAATAAAAAGTAGTTCTTATAGGCACCCACAGTTTAGTCATGATAGTGATAACATTTGTGTCATAACAGTGCAAGATCTTTTCCCTTTTGTACTTGCATTGAACTATGCAAGTACAATGCATTACGTTGCTGTGAGATACGTTTCATCACTTGCCCCAACCTAGCCACCTCTGACTCTTTTAATGATTTGCCTTGTTTTAATAGTCTTTTATATCAGGAACCACCAGCCACCGTTAGTGGAAAGTAGATTAGAGCACTGAAAACTTAACAATTAATTACTCATTACAAGAAATCACTATCAAACCCTCCTTATGTGCTCAAAAGTTCTATCCACTGGGCCCTCCCATCTCTATGGTGTGACAGAAGTTCTTATAAAAGAAATCTCAGATGTACTTTCATGGTTTTCATGCTTTGTCTATTTATTTATTTGTTAGGCCTATAAGGCCACTCCAATCTACTGGTCCTGCACAGTGCACAACTCCTAATATATAATTGCAATCAAAACCATATAATTAGGTAAAACAGCAATTGCAAATATTCCCATGGAACTGGAAGACTTGGTTACAAACATCAGCAGTGGTAAAAAAAAATACCTTCTCCCAACTAAGAAATCCCACAGTTTCCTTGGCTTGCTGGAACAATAAAGCCTGAATAGGGACTCTTACCTGTATGCAACTGTAGTTATGAGAAACTATGATTTGCAGATATTCCAAATCACTTTTTTTTAAAAAAAAATCTACCTGGAAATTTAAATGTCAGGGCAAGATTCATAAACCAGGGTGTGGCATGGCAGCATCTTCTATGACTATTATATACATGGCTCATAGAGATAATTCAATTTGAAGCAGAACAAAAGTGGAAAAATATATCTACATTCTCAGCAGGAGGGGGTGGGGGAGAGAAAGGCAACATTTTTAATACTCTTCTGACCACTGTATAAAATTAAGATTTCCTCCTTCACACAGCAGGGCTTGCTAGCAATTGCTTCAGCACAGGCACATGGCTCTACACAATGAATGGGACAGGGTTCAGGACCTTAGACCTCAAGTCCCTCCTAGCTTTTCAAAGTGCTGTGATTAATTTCCCCATTTTTCTCCTGGAGTCATCCATAAAAGCTGCCTTCCCTGTTGGTAACTATTAACTGACCTTCATCAAGTACTCTAGCTGCGCTCTAATGTTGCCAGTTGGTTCGTGATGTTTAAATGTAATTACAGGCAACAAGAAGCTGTGACATAATAAATATTTTAATAATACAACCTGAACTTCCCCTTCAACTCCAGCTGGAAAGTTAGCATTATGTTTTAATACCGGTATATACATTTGCTGAGGAACACTGGGATACTAAACCAGTCAGAATGGATAGCTTTAACAGAGCTGCCATTGCTCTAGTTAAAGAATAGCACGTTAGTATGTAACTTCATATAATGTAAACTCAAATTATATATGTTGGCACAGAAAAAACTCATTTATCTAAACGCCTCTGTTAAAATCACCAGGAGTTGCATCCAAGTAAATGTTTTCAGACTGCAGTTTCATTTACCAAACCATGAAAGGGACTGAGTTGGGGGTTTATTTTTTTCCTTCTTTCCTTTTTTCACATTTTCATATTTTTCTATTTTGCTTTGGTACTCTTTTATTTCCATAAAATAATAATATATGTATTTTTGATGAGGCTGATGTTTCAGAACTCAGTGGAATATTGTTTTAACACAGCTAATTTTGATATTTTAAATTAAAAGCTATTCTAACATCAAATAAATTTTAATTCAAAAAACAGACCTGAAATTCCAATACACGGGCTGAAATTTTGGAACACAGGTATGAAACAGGCACAAATGACAAATAAGTCATACTGGTCCAACAGAATGAAATCTGAAGACTTACAAAGTGAGTAAACTGAAGCCAAAGTTAAGCTATAATCAACACCCAGATCAGTACTGTACTTTGTAAGGAATAAGCTGAGAACTAGAGATGTTGAAGGATTATTAAAATTAAGCAGCTCTTACTTATAACAGAGACCTGGATAGCTAGTGATTGGGCTCTATTTACAACAGCACCCTACAATGTGAATATATACTACAAGATATATATTCCATATGCTCTTGATAACATGGAGTGGGTTTCTAAGACAAAATAAAAAGATTGTTACATACTTTGCTTTTTTCCATAATGGAATTCAAAATTATCCAAATGGTCACCCAACAAAGCACTAACCTTATTTAGCTTCAGAGATCGTTGGAACTCAAGGCAAAACAAACAGTGCAATCCTAACTACAGTACAGTATGCAGGGATGTGCAGTAATGGCTCCCTCAGTGTTTCTAAACTCCCAGTGGCTCATAGCAATTATGCCAAGAAATACAGAGTTGGTTTAATTCAGGGGTTCTCAACATGGGATATAAGACCCCAGGGGACCCTCCCCTATTTCTAGGGGACCATAATACATTTCTGAGGGGGAATCCAATCTTAACTTCCAGGGATGCGATCAATTTGTCATAATCTTCAGAAGTATTTTACTTTTGTGGAATCCTTAGGGCTCTCTGTGCTAACTTCATCAGTGTGAATGAATGGGTTTGCCTATTTATATAGCCCTATCAGTTTGGGCAGGGGTGTGGTTTTCTCCTTGGTAATTCCTTGATTAGGTTGTTTTCTGTTTGGTTATTTGTCTAATGTTAATCCCTGTTTATCTGGGCATGATTGCTGGAAAGGATATGTTCTGATCTTTTTGTTACCCTCTTTTTTATTGTCTCTTAAATGTGTGTAAATATTGTTTCTCTCTATGTGTCTATTATTATGTATGTTATAGATGATTCCCTTTTTTTCTTCTTGGGCTTCTGGGTCATTTAGTTTGTTTATAATGTTTTGGAGGACTTTAGTTGGTTTGCGTACTATGGTGATGCCTTGTGACTATAATAGTCTGTTGGTTATTTCTGAGATGTTTTTGATATATGGTAGTATTGTCTTTATACAATACAGTTTAGATTAATAAACAATGCAGATGGCAAAATATATGTTTTTCTGCCTAACAGCAGCTATGAGGGAAGATCACAAAGGTAAATGACACTCAGAAAGAGGGCCATGAATCAAAAAAAGTTGAGAACCCATGGTCTCAGGGCCGGATTTTCCTATAGGCTAACTAGGCTTCAGCCTAGGGCCTCAAGAACAAGAGGGGCCTACACAGTGGTGGGACTCTGGGGGCGGGGGAGCCAGCAATTTAACAAAGGGTTCGGTGTTTTTTTTTTGTAATTTTATTGGCCCACGGAGCTTCAGCATAGGCTAATTGGCCTACCGGCTCTCAGCTGATCTGTCTCCGCTGTTTTGCTCAGGGCTCTTCTGCTTCCTTGCAAAGAAACGAAACTGAAACTGCTTTGCTGTTGCTGCAAGGTTGGAAAATTAGGCAGGCAGAATTCTTTTCTTTTTCCTCACCAAAAAAGGTACGTGCCAATAATGGGAAATTTAGGGAAAAAGAGGAGAGTTCAGGATTTTAAAACACAAAAGAAAAAAAGCTCTATTTAACTAGGGAATTGTAATAATTGAGATACTATTAATTGTATATTGTGTTGAAAGCAGAAATGGTTAAGTTGTGGTTTGGAGGAATATATGGGGAAATTATTTGGTTTATTATTATTGGTAAATATAATTAATTGATTTGTAAGAAATTGGATTGCATGGAAATAATTGGAATATTCATGTTCATATTGATTAATATACAAAAAAGGTAGTTATATAACTAATTGATTTATATTAAAATGTTGAATTTATATTAAACAACTAATATTACATAATTAACCAATGTGAGGATGGATATAAAAATAGATGACAATGGGAAGGGGTATAATATAGAATAGAAGGGGAAAATTGAATTTGATTAAGATTAGAGATGAGGATGAAGGGTAATATTGGTTTTTTACAAAAATAGATGAGGAATAAATATGGCAAAAAGGAAATATAGAAATTGTAAATTTAATTGAAGTGACTAAACACTGGTTAAATTTGTGAACCGGCCAAATACTCTGTTCAAAGAAAATACATTGTATATTTGTATGTGTGTTTCTAATTATTGTTATTTATTCATATTTGTTCTCTTTTATTCTTTAAAGTTTAACAATTCATTCTTTATCTTAATATCTTTATATTTGTTTGGGGTTGGCTTTCTTCCCTTTCATCTTTTTTATTGTACAGCAATCTTTCTCCTCAAACCTACCACCTCTCTCTTTTCTTTCCTTCTTACTTTCTCTTCCTCCCCCTCTTCTTCTCCTCCCTACTTCCTCCCTCTCTTACCCTCACTCCTACTCTAATTTCCCTTCCCTTCCTTCATCCCTCTCTATTGCTGTATCCTTTTATGCATATGGACTACTCAGAGGGCTGAAAAAGTTATTTCTGACTGGTCCTCGCACTTTTGACCAGTCCTCAAACTTACGACTGTCCTCACATTTTACGTTTTTGCCCTATCTTGTCACCATGGTGAAGAGAAGCAGTTGTGAAATGAGTGACATGGTTGTTAAGAAAGCTGCACGGGCATAAATGTGAGGATGGTCATAAGTGTGAGGACCGGTCAAAAGTGCGAGGCCCAGTCAGAAATGACTTTTTTCAGCCCTCTGAGTAGTCCCTATGCACATAGCCACGCCCACCCGGTCACATGATGAGCTACCCACGCCTACACAGTCATGTGACCAGCTAGCCACGCCCACCCAGTCACATGATTGCCAAGCCACACCCCCAACTAAGCCACGCCCACAGAACCTGTTGTTAAAAAAATTGAATCCCACCACTGGTGAAAGGGCCTCATAAGTGGAATAGCCTAGGGCCTCTTTTCATCTAAATCCGGCCCTGCATGGTCTAATACATATTTTCCCCATCAGCAGAAATAGGCAACAATTATTTTTTTTCTATTTTAATTCTACTTGCTCCCTCACATTTAAATCAACTTGTTAGCCATGTCAGCTAGAGTTCAGCAAAGGGAATCATGTTGCTGGAGTCCCACAGAGACATATATGAGCTTTACGTCTAGAAGATCTAAAGCTGCTTTGGTCCTAATAGCAAGTATCTGTTTTGAATCCTATCTTACCAATAAGCTACCAATAGTAAGTTGTGGCCCATAAAGCTTTCCATAAGAAGAACTGGATCCTCCCCAGTGCCTACTGTTTTGAGTTTGTTAGCAATGAAGCTACAACACTGAATATTCATGAGGGACGCATGGTAGAACAGCACTGATGAACAGAAACACTGAATTAGCAATGAAGAAAGTAGATTAATGATACTTGCTTTCATAAACATTATTGCAGAGTTGCCTGTGGTTCATTTAACTACAGTATATAATTAATAGAACACACTGTGAGCCCTTTACTTTCTTGGTTAGATATAGGATTTAATAATCAGAGATATACTGTATGTTCATAACAAATCTACACCCAAGTACGAAAACAACCACCACCAGAACAAAAGCTCTAACACTAAGCTATTTTTTGAAAAGTGGTAGATATAATGCTAGAAGAGGCAGTGGAGTGGAAAGAAGTGTACAGGGCATTATGTACTTATTTTCTATATATATATTACCTGCACACAATTTCATGTAAACTGTTCATATGGAATCAGTGGTATAGAAATATTGTAGTTAATTAATTAATACAGAACAGATACAGAACATACATTTATTTCATCTTGATCCTGGACAGTCTATAAAACATCCCTACAATTTTCAGTGAAAGGCTACCAAATATCTAAAGGGTATTCTTTGAAACAATAAAAGCTAAATTGAGATTCAGACCACCTCTAGTTTCAAGCTGCCCATGTAAGGCAAAAGGTGAAAAGTAATTTAAAATATGGTAGTCCTTATATTAAAAAAAAAAAGCTTGAATTTAAACATATAGATATATTAGGCATTATGGCTTCCCGAAGACCTCATTTTTCTTTTCAGCTGGCATGTCTGATAGAATTTTTCACTTATATTATTCTTTCCAAACCACAATTAGTACAGCATGTCATATTTGTTGGAGAATATTTTCATGTGGGAGAGAGAACCCCAGCTTTTTGCACACAGTTTTCACATCTACAAGATCTGTGAAAATAGGCTTGTTTGTGAGTTCACTATTTACGTGTAACATGAAAAAAAAAGAGAGAAAACTCAGAAAGACGTATCTTAAGAACCTTTATTCTCAGTGCCACCGTAGTTCATGCTTCCACATTGCTCTGTTCCTCTTTCTGTTTGAACTGTGGTCTTTTCAGCAAGAACCTGGGTGCCTTTCAAATGTAAATATTTTACTCAGGAATACCATATGGGAGCCACAGCTGTTTGTTTTATTAGCCCAAAGAAAAGGGATCTCTACACTCTGCACAACTTTGATGGATGTCTGATCTATAGACCTGTGCCAATATTTAAATTGCCTTAGCTCCAATTAAGCTCTAAGATGTTTTTGAACTAAAGATTGCAACTGAGCATTTAAAGATGGCACAAAGGAAAAAGAATATTGCATGACGCCAATGTTGTTGAGCATGCCTCTATGGATGGAAACAGCGACATATATAAAAACAGTATTTAGAGTTTGTCTAGAACGATAATGGTTTCATGTAGAACATGATTAAATCAGCCACTCACCCAAACAACCGATTTATCTCTGAGTGCTGACGGCTCACCATCTTCAGTGACACAGTTAAACAGACAGTAATATTTGCAAACTCCTCCAAGCCAACATAAAGAAGGTTGGAAGTCTATTATGTTATTCCCCTCCCCCATTTTTTTTTTTAAAGTTTAAATAACTATGAAAGCTTGACCGGGATGAATGCAATGGCATTTCTTTTATTTTGTCAACCATACATAAGATTACATATAAAAGTAATAAACGTGATTATGAATACATGGGATGGTTACGAATAAAAGGGGACAATAGGACAGGGACAGTAGGCACATTGGTGAGCTTATGCACGCCCCTTACAGACCTCTTTTATTATTTTATTTTATTTTATTATTTTATTTTTGCCAGGGACACACTTTCCTTATGGCTGCGTAGAGGAGTTGAAACAAAAAAAAGACTGCAGAGATGGAGTTATAGAATGGCCCTGTTTGTGGGACCATTCAAACACTTCCTCCCTATTTCATCAGGAAAGCATTTCTATACCCCTCCAGCCTATTCAGACAATATTGCTGATTGGATGGATTTAGCATAGTCCCCTCTACCCACTAGCATTAACAGATGAGGATGTTTTCATATTACCTTATTCATAATCCAGTAAAGTAGCAGACCTCAATAATTCTGGTATCATCAGGGACCAGTTTTGTGGAAGGCAATTTTTCCATGGATGGTTTCACCTATGCAACATAAATCCCGCGCATGCACCGACGAAGCGTCACTTGCTCACCTGCTACTTGCATGACCCAGTTCCTAATAGGCCATGGACCATGATTGGTCCATGGCCCGGGGGTTGGGGACCCCTGCAGTAAACCATATAACCAGGGGTTATATTACCTTACCTACCAGTTCGCAAATGTGTGCGCGCGCATGCACAGAGCCCCGAAAATATGGACAAATGGGATGTCATGACGTCCGTGCGGGTGGGCGGGGCATCCCGCAGTCGCCCCTACTTGTTCGCCCGAACCAGATAGAACTGGCTGAATGCATATAACACATATAAAACCATTGCATTTGATTTTACACTGTACTCAATAAACCTTTCTGCCTGAAGAAATTAGCCTTATAGGTTTATACAAGAGTCAGAAAACTGTCCTTTCAGAATGTGAATTTGGCATAAATGGAACATTTGCATCTTAGGAAAAAAAGGGAAAGAAGGTATAAAGCAAACAGACTTTCAGATTGGTTTTCCCCCCCCTCTTTTGCTGCCTCCAATTCTGTAGGACCCAGATTAAGTAACAGGAAACAAGGTCAGCCGAGAAGAGAGATGAGAATTAATCCAACTTGGTTTATGAACCAAGGATTCTCTCCTAATTAAGGAGAGTAGCATGAACTGCCAAAGTCCTTTCCAAAGAAACATAATGTTGAAGTTTGATTTTGCCTTTGATCTATCATCTTATTAAACACACAAAAAATTTAACTGTCTGAATAAGAAAATTCTTTGCTTATCAAATTATGCTTAAATCGCACCCCGTTTGCACATTTTAATAACATCAAACCAAAACCACTACCTTGCAGGCAAAGGATTACCAGTCTCCCTCATAATACAGAAACACCATGAATGCCTAAGATGCCTCAAAGAACTGATGTAGCAATTTATGTAGCAATTTTTAATGTAGATGTTTTCAGTAGATTTAAGTATTTGCTCTGAACTTTTTCACCCTACTATCAGAAAATGTAAATTATCTATGGCTTGATACTATAAAAGTTGATTTATTTATTTTTGTTAAGATTGCTCTGAAGTAATTCCCCTGGATAAACACACATGGAAACTGTTTCATTGGAATAAACGAGTTGGAAGGATTTTTAAAGGAAGAACTTTAGCAACAAAGCAACAAGTGGAATCCAGCCTCTTTTGAAGGATAAGCAAAAGATTCTTTTGGTTTAAAGACTTTCTGAAACTGCTGCATGTCCAGATGCTGAAGTTTGTAGTGCTTCTGCAGTATTTTGCTTATTTTAAAAAATATTTATAGCCTATTCACTGTCCTGAAGGAAGCAGGAAGAAGAAGAAACCACCTCCAAAACTTAACACTTTAAAACAAAAATAATATAAAGGCACACATTTTTATAAGGAGTAAGAAAACTCAACCAAGTTAATGTTAACTCCCAAATGATAATTGTCACCAAACTGGTTTCTGAGGAAATGCACAGAGAAGACCCACATTACGGTGTAATCTATGGCTGCTCAGGACCCCTCCTGCCAACTTGTTCCCATAGAGCTTAATGATCAGTCAAATTCATACAGGGAGTATCGGTGTCCACTTGATTAGGGCTTTAGTGTAATTACTAAAACCTTTTAAAGTCTAACATTATATAGAAACCCAGTGAAGTTTATTTAGTGCCAATATTATATCATCCCTAAAAGAAGAGTCATAAATCCAGCAGTTGCAAATATCTCAGTTATTCAGTCGAATCCAAAATGACCTTGCTATGGAAAAATGACTTTAGAACCATATCTTCAATCCTATCTATGTAGGTCTACAGAAATAGAGGTCTCTATTCAAGCAGGATATGCCTATCATTTTTGCTTCAGAATGGGAAGTGTTTAAGGCCAGCAGCAAACAGAAGATACCTTCTTGTAAATGTATTAGAAGTGAAGTACAAAGTCATCTTGATACTGGCTCATTACAAGTACTGATGTTCACGGGAACATTTTAAAATTCTGACACTGGAACAGAAGCCAAAAAAGATCGTTATAGTCTTAACAATTGACACACTCTGACAAGTATGCATGCAAATGTCAAGGAAGGTCTTAAAGCAATTTGGTTCCCTTCTGTTCTCTTGATGCTGTCAAAAATAATCAAGGGCAAGATTCCTATTTGTTCAGAAAACTATAGACAAAAGCATTACAACCAAGCCAAGAAAGATTCTCCTTGTTGCTATGAAACTGTTCTGTGTTTCTAAACTCATTCTCAGTGCTATAAGCTAGTGCTCAACTGTACAAATGGGAAAGTCAGGCCTAGAACACACAAGGATACGCACTTACCAGCTTAATTGGAGCCCAGGTATCTACGTTCATTAAAACCATTGATACTGACATTAACCTCTTACCAAGTTTCTCTCCACTGTCCTGAGATAGACACACAGGCATTTCTTACCATATCTGGGAGCAGAAGGATCTGCTTTAGATTTTCATCGTATTTTTTACTTTCACGGGAGCCCTAAAATCAATGAATGAAAACCTTACAAGATTCTAATCTCTGTTCCTGCAGTTATAATATATCCGGATTTTTTTTTTTAAGTCCAGAGGGTAGCTCCTTGCTTTAGGGTATCGGACTTCACACAGAGGTGCCCATTTGTGAGGTGTTCAAGTTTTGTAGTCATTCCTGTTTGGAATACGTCTCGGGAAGTTGTCTCCGCCAGTTGTTTGCCTTGGCGCCTGCTGTGAGAGATTGCCACCAGCTGTGGAAATTCTGGATTTAGCAGGGCTTCTGCTCCATCTGCTATCTCAGGGGCGTGTTCCCCTTTTCCCTAGCTGCTGAGGCAGTACAGGTGAGTCAAAGCTTCACTCTCCTTCCTACATTTTCTTCCCATCGTGGCTACCCCTCAAGCGTTCCCCTTGCCCTGACTCATCCCTCAGACTTGCTTAGAGTTTCGGGAAATAGTTCATCTTAAGAGTGTTACTAGGTGAATGGCACAATATAAAACTGGACCAGAGTCTTCTGTTCAGACTGATTGAATTTTGCTAGCAATTTTTGAGTAAGAGGTTGCTTTCCAGAGGAAACCAGTGCTTCATTTGTGATAAGCCAAAATTGAGATGTACTGCAAAAATGGGCACCAGTAGTCATTATTTCAACAATCATGCACCAGGCTGAACGTTAATCAATGAAGTATAGATATCATATCATTTCTTTCCAAGATGTCGTTATCTTAACCTTTTATCCAAAGAATTTTTTTAAAAAAAACTAAAGCAACTCTAAAAGCTCTAAAATAAACTGAAATGCTCTTTCAAAGCCATGAAAAGTTAACATTGGGTATAACTGTAAGAAATGACTTGGCTTAAGTCATAAAACAAACTCACTGAATATAAAGCCTGTGGTTGATGTTTCCGTTAGCTAAAGATTTTTTCCTGGCTGGCAAAGTTCTGACCAGTTCTAGTGAAGTAATTCAACTTTAGGCATGTTACCAGACGTGTCTTTCTGTGTATATGCAACACAACTCATGGTATGAATTAAATCCAACCTTTAATTAAAAATAAACACATTAAGAAGGCAATTTGATTAAAAAGACCAATGATTTCCAAGGTTTAGCGCCAACTGCAATTTATATTACTTCTCAGATGCATAATTTGGTTAAGGTTGCATAAGGTTGGTTTGATAAGTCATTTTAGGAAGACTTTTGCTAATTTGCTTAAAGATGAAAATGTTTTTTTCAACATTGTGAGTTTTGCCTTCACAAATTTTCAAATTAAAACTGCCTAATATGGATATAATGTAAAAAAATAAATATTGACATCAAATTCCTCCCAAAAAAGATACCAGGCATTACAATTTTCTTATACCTGCATATTTAATTAGGGATTAAATATTTAATTTAAATATTTAATTTAATTAGAGAAATTGTTTCAGTTTCATATTCCAATCAGTTTTGATCAAGCTTGCTATTAACTAGAAGTACTTTCTTCACTTGAGTTTTGAGCTGTTCTCTAGACTAAAGTAGAAATGAAAAAGCTGCAAACATAATACTATTATTATTATTATTATTATTATTATTATTATTATTATTATTATTATTATTTGATTTGTATACCGCCCTACTCCCGAAGGACTCAGGGCGGTGAACAGCCAACAGTAAAATACATAAATACAAAAAATTTAAAAACCAGATAAAATCAAATTAAATCATTTTGGCCCAGACAGATTAAAACACCCCAATAATTTAAAAACAGATTAAAATTTACATATTTAAAAAGGGAAGAAATTAGGCCAAGCCCGCCTGATGGAATAAAAAGGTCTTCACAGCACGGCGGAAGGAGCGCAGATCCGGGATCCTCCGTATCTCCGGGGGGAGCTCATTCCAGATGGTAGGTGCCTCCACAGAGAAGGCTCTCCCCCGAGAGAGCCAGAACAAACTCTCAATCTTGCTTATTTGACCAGAAGTTTGCCATCATAACCTATTATCAGATTTACTGATAATTACTAAAAGATCCAGAACTTGCAAAAAAACCAACAAGAGTTGAATTAGTATGTTTAAATCTATCCACTTCAGTTTGTAAACTATGGTTTACAGCCAAATATAGTATAGTAATAAATTATGGTTAAACCATTGCCAGGCATGATTCGTAAGCCCAACCACACAGTCTACATTGATTATATACCATCGAAGGTCAACTGAACAATAGAATTTCTAAGACTGAGTTAGGACAGAATACAGGTACAGGTAGTCCTCGATTTACAACAGTTCATTTAGTGATTGTTTGAAGTTACAATGGCCCTGAAAAAAGTGGCCTTTTTTCACACTTATGACCATTGCAGCATCCCCATGGGCACATGATTTACATTCGGTTGCTTGACAACTGGTTCATATTTATGACGGTTGCAATGTCCCAGAGTGTCATGTGATCCCCTTTTGCGACCTTCTGACAAGCAAAGTCAATGGGGAAGCCAGTTTCACTTAAAAACCATGTTTAACAACTGCATTTATTCACTTAACAAATGTAGCAAGAAAAGTTGTAAAAATGGGGCAAAACTCATTTAACAAATTTCTCACTTAGCAACATGAATTCTGGGCTCATAGTGGTCGTAAGTTGAGGACTACCTGTATTTGAAGTGATGTCCCAGTGCCTGGAGGCCGTGCGGGCCTGGATGGGGAGAAACAGGCTCCGACTCAACCCCTCCAAGACCGAGTGGCTGTGGCTTCCGGCGTCCCGATATAGCCAGCTGACGCCATCGCTGGCTATTGGGGGCGAATCACTCGCCCCCACGGAGAGGGCTCGTAACTTGGGCATCCTCCTGGATGCACGGCTGTCGTTAGAAGATCATTTGACGGCCGTGGCCAGGGGAGCTTTTTATCAGGTCCGCCTGATACGCCAGTTGCGCCCCTTTCTAGATCGGGACTCCCTACGCACAGTCACTCAGGCACTCGTCACTTCCAGCCTGGACTACTGCAACACTCTCTACATGGGGTTCCCCCTGGGGTGCACCCGGAGGCTCCAGCTGGTCCAGAACGCGGCCGCGCGGGGGATTATGGGGGCGATGAGGCGCTCCCATGTAACACCTCTCCTGCGCGAGCTGCACTGGCTCCCGGTGGTCTTCCGGGTGCGCTTCAAGGTGTTGGTGACCACCTTTAAAGCGCTCCATGGCTTAGGGCCGGGGTACTTACGAGACCGCCTTCTGCCACCAATAGCCTCCCACCGGCCAGTACGCTTGCACAGAGTGGGCCTCCTCAGGGTGCCGTCCGCCAGACAATGTCGGCTGACGACCCCCAGGGGGAGAGCCTTCTCTGTGGCGGCGCCCACCCTCTGGAACAACCTCCCCCCAGAGATACGTACAATAACAGACCTCCGGATTTTTCGTCGGGCCCTGAAAACCCATTTATTTCAACTAGCGGGGCTGGCTTGAGTTAATTTTAAATTGATTTTAAATTGGGTTATTTTAATTTATGGCCAATAATATTTAATTATTTTAAATTGTTTTTAAATTTTGTATGTATTGTTTTTTACTCTGGCTGTTCACCGCCCTGAATCCTATTCTGGAGAAGGGCGGTATAGAAATTTAAATAAATAAATAAAAAATAAATAAATAAATTTGTCATCTCCTGAAAGACTCTGAAGTAAATTAGATTTACCACCTGCTCTATTTGTAATTGGTCTTATTTGGATCAAAGAACCCCCAAAAGACATTCCTTGAATGGCCAGGTAAGACATCCTTAAAGGAGCCCTGTTTGTTTGTTTTTGTTTTTTAGTTCTATTTTCCTAACTTACAAATATGTTTGTAAAAGTGTTACAAAAGACAGACCCACTTCCACAAGATTTGAAGCACAGCTTGAAGCACACGGTTTCAAGCACACAATTGGTCACTGATATAAATTCAGTTACACTATGTCCTTAAAAGGCTGAAAGACTCAGAGAAGAATAAACCCAAAGCAATCTGCTTCCCCATCCTCAAAGTAACTGAACTGGTTTAATAAATACGCAGAAGCTTCTGATGGCAAAGAGCCTAAGGCATGGTAAATTCCCTCCATCTCTCTTCAATCTGTCTACAGTGGAAAGAAAACACTTGATATTCATTAGTCTGGTGGCCATAGATGGAAGCTCTCATTTTTCCCCCAATGTTCTGGAAAAACTGAAAATCATATATCAGTTGCTACATCTGTTATTAAGTCAGCTCAGTCAATACCAGTAACCTTGTTAACTAGAAACATCTTGGGCTCTCTTACTCCAAAATCCACGGTGTAAAGACTTCCACTGATGCCATTTGGTAGTGAAAATACAGACGTCATTTCTACAGTCAGGAAATTAATGGACAGAAAACCTAACACCTTCCCAGCAAGAAGCCTAGGGCAGATGGCTGGCTTACATACAGATGAAGATGCTACAGCTTTTTTGAAATATGCTGTAAAGATGGATCGATTTCTGGAATGCTTGGAGATCAAAAGATTTTACCTGAATAGGTTGTTCTTACTTTCAGACAACTCATTAATCCCTACGGCGCTGATAATTAGTTAATTTCAAGCAAGTTTCAATGGAAGTTATTAGCATCTCAGTTTGACATTTTGTCTATGAACAGACAAAAGCACACACATTGTTTTCCACCTAAAATTAGGGTAAACAGATGTAGCTTTTTCTTTTCGCACAGAATAACAGTGTTTCTTGTGCAATAAATTCCTTCCTATGCCCAATTGATAATTCAGTCTTGGCTTGTAATGCATAGATCGGGCACTCTATTTATCCTAAATCACCTTACATGTACCAAACAGGTTGCTTCACCTTCTTTTTAAACATACAAATATACAGGATGGTAAAATAAACAGCAGGTGCATTGGAGAGAAAGGACACCCCATGTATCTAAAGTTGTATCACCTGTCTGCAATGCACCAAACCCATTTCTAGAGATCAGCAAGTATTATAGCAATAGCAATAGCACTTAAAACTTACATACTGTCTCACAGTGTTTTACAGCCTCTCTAAGCAGTTTACAGAGTCAGCATGTTGCCCACAACAATCTGGGTCCTCCTTTTACCAAGGAGGGATGGAAGGCTGAGTCAACCTTGAGCCAGTGAAAATAATTCTGCTGGCAGTCAGCAGAATTAGCCTGCAATACTGCATTCTAACCACTGCACCACCATGGCTCTTATAGTGGCAAATCAGAAATATCTTTCAATAGGATCCAATCAAGACTAAAATTAACTTTATCCAAATTATGGTTTTATAAGATGAACCTACTGAAAAGTCATTCTGAGATGGGCTGAAGTGGAATTATAACTTCAGCTGTTTCCCTTCTTTGTCCAATTTCTCAGAAGGAAATCCTCCTGGCCAACTGTGAAGGATTAAGAGAAAGAGAAAGCACAGAACAGTGTGGTTTCAAAAATGCTGTTTGTATGAAGAGGGAATAGCCAACACAAAAGCCAAATCCAGCCTTTGAGTCCCTTTTCTATGCCCACCATTATTGTGCTGCCGAAATTTACTGGAATTTCCCTCAGTTTTCAATTCAAGTAACAGTGATGGATATATACTATCGGATTGTTTTAAGACAAGCTTTTAAAAGTAAAAACCAACTCACCAAAATTCTGCGCAAGTGCAAAACATATAATTTCAGCATTATCTATTGAACATGATGTCACCACATCGTTGTAACTCCCAATTGCCTCAAATAACTTTATTCTATAAAACTAAAACAATTATTTATTTGTATCCCGCCTTTTTTTTTTTTTTTTTTTTTTACAAATAATTCAAGGAGGCAAATATATCCAACACACATTCCTCCTATTTTCCCCACAACAACCACCTTGTGAGGGCTGGGCTGAGAGTGACTGGCCCAAAGTCACCTAACTAGCTTTCATGGCTAAGGTGGGACTTGAACTCTTGATCTCACTTTTGAGCCTGGTGCCTTAACCACAAGACCAAACTGGCTCTTGATTGATAATATATTGATATATTGATAATCCACTCCAGGTTTGCATTATTTTTTTTATTACTACACGTCGCATGATAAACTGCCATTCCAAACATCATTGGACTTATTTGCCAATTAAAAGACCCTTCCCCAATCTGTCACCCTTCAAGAGATGGGAAAACCATGATGCCTAACAGAAGGGAAGGAAGATGGGGGCTGCAATCCAACAGTCCATTGTGTTGGAGAGATCCAATTAAAATAATAAGAAGCATTCTACATATTTTTCTGTTCTGACTTGGCAATTTGTCCTCAAAAAGTAATGTTCATAATTTCCATTTCAAGTAAGTTTTCACTCAGAACTCTAGTACAAGAGGCTAGGGGAGAGTGGGCAAAAATTAAAAAGAGAGGAAATGATCCCCTGGGACTGTTTGTAAATTGAGAGGTAACTACATTTAGCCAACATGCTCCAGGCAGCACCCAGTTTTCTGACCTGGTGACCTGAGCTATGTTTGTGCTTATAATGAAAGCATTCAAGCAGAGAATTGATGGATAAAAGACTCTGCTTAGGCAGCCTGCCCACATGCTTTGTTTTTTAAGCTTTGCCTCATTTATTAGTGAATCAATGGAAACAAAGGAAGTTGAGCTTCAAAGTTATAAACTATTGTTTCATTTGAGTTGAATCCTTGCCTTTATTAGAACTTTTTGGGGATTTCTTTTTTTAAAAGAAGACTAACTTAGCATAATTAAAGGGTTTGCCTTTCTGGTCAGAAAACTATCTGTATCATGCCAGATCTCCAAAAGCCTCTCAATTTTTCCTTCTATGGTTTGGTTTTAATTAGCTACTCTGCTATACTGTCTCTTTAATTTTATTCCTTAATATCCTGGGCATTAACAATGAGGAAACTTCCCTATTGGATCATACGGAACCACCAGTATTCTTTTTAGCCAAATATCTCTATTGAGCTCACGAAGAGGGTATTTAAGTTCACCTTCACTATTCCTCCTCTGCAAAAGAACATTTAGAGGAAAACTAGCTTGGTAAATGAATGAGCTTATATAGAATGAGTTTCTATGTAATCACCTCCTTGAGTCTAGTTGGTTGACTCAAGCACTGAAAAAAATGCACTGAGCAAATACTGTACTTTCTCTGGATGTCTTAATCAATATATTGGAGGGCACGGAGCAACCTTCCCAAACTGGTATTCTCTAGATATGTCTGGAACATAAAGTCTATTACCATCAGCACAGTTATTGGCTGTGGGAGGTAAGGTACATCGCACAAAATATATAGAAGGTGATTGACAGAATGCAAATGTATAGAATAGAAAATGGGTTTGCATTTACTGGCATGCATATTTAATCTAGCGCTTTTACAGAACTTGTGCAGGTACAAATTATATCCAGAGAGGCTGTATTCCCACAACTGGGAATCTTCCGGAACACAAGTTATACCGTGCATCCATTAAACAAGAAAAAGAATCAGGAAGTATAATCCCATTTCTTACTTTGCTGTACCATCTGTGCTATTCTACTGCACGGTGATAAGAACTTTTGCTTACAAACATCATAGAAGTCCCTTGCTATATTAGTCCAGAGAAGAATCCCAGCACCAATAGGTACTATATGCCTGCCTGCAGTATATATTTGCAATAATTTAAAGATTAATGTAAATATTTACATTCTAATTCTGTCTTTTCCCTTAGATCTTATATTGATGATTCTCTTCCTTTTCCTACTAGTTTGTTCTCTTAAACCACTGAAGAAAATCGAGCCAATTCCTTCTCAACTTAAGGTCACACAATGACTTTCACACCATGGTTGGGTGGGAGATCTTAGTACACAGGGTAAGCATGAGTGTCTGTTTAATGTTAAATTATAATTTCTAGAGTTCCTAATGGTTATGCTGACTAAAATTGAAAGTAACATTAGGTTACTTTCAGTTTTAGTCATTAGGTTGTCCACTCATGCATTTATTTCTGTCTGTGCTACAACTATGGTCAGTTGTTTTTTCTGTTGAATAACTCAGTTTTTCCACTTTAATCAATTATTTTTATCCATTTTAAACTGCATTATAAATTAATAAAAGTAATACCATACAATAGTTTTATACAGGATAAGCAGACTGGCCTTAAATTGATCCACATCTTTTTTCTTTTCAGGATACCAAAAAAACCCCAACACAAAGCTTTCCCAAATCTAAAGAAGTTTTAATACTAGATTCCTTTGAGACAATTTATAGTGGTGATGTAACTAAGCAATCTTCCAACGAGAATTCATGACTGACCTAGAGTGACTCACACGCCGATTCCCTGTGCTGATCTGCTTTTAAGGAATGGGTTACAGCCAAAATATGTTGCCTATAAAATAAACCAGTACTCTGCTTGTTGCTGTTTGGACATCTGTTGTATTTTTCTGCTCCCTTGACTTTTTGTCTTTTTCTGCCTGTTCCAGCAACTAGCTTTTTACTCATGTGTAGTTCCTGGCTTGTATGGATGCTTCTTGGCACTACTCACTGGAAAGTAAATTCGATGTTCCCACTCTATTAGATGTTTTCTAGACAGAGAAAAGGGTAGAAGAAGCGATAGAAAAATGCAAGATAGTCAGAAATGGGAAATGATGGAATCTGGATCTTATGTAGAAGTCTGACTGTAAAGAAAAACAAGAATACAAAAAAATTTCCAGCACACAGAGCTTTGTCTTTTTTTCCCTTGCTTTAGTTACACGATGAGCACAAAAGGGATTGAGACTTGTCTTTGTATGATAGCATTAGATAATTCTGAACCATTCATTTATGGTTAGTTACTTATTTCAGAAATCCTGGCAATGCTCTGACAGGAAAAAAAAAAGGACTCGATAAATCTTTAAATACCCCCAACAAAACTGCTATACGGAACACAAAATGAAAGAGAACTATGTATGAGAAAAAGATCAGTGCAACTAATAATTATTGAGACAATCTGGAATGAAAAATCCTCTTCTAACATACCATTGTGATGTTTATTAGACATCTGCAAGAAAGGATAAAAATGTTCCCCAATGTACAATACATCACGGAATGTTTCAGCTGCATCTGGAGCAGAAGTGTGCTTCCAAATACAAGACTCTAGCATTTCGTGTAAAGTCTGAAGGCATTTTTCTTCAATTTAAAAAAATATATACACAAAAAAATAATAATAAAACCCCAGCGGGGGGGGGGGAATACCCTATTTGATGGCATAATGATGATTTGATGGCATAAACCATTGTTGCATGATTTGGCTTATAACAAAGTAGCCAGCAGCTGGTATGTAATAGTCTGAATGAGAAGTTCTATTGGTTTTAATTATGATTTATCCAAACAAACTAGGATCTGAAAGAGATAAATCAGCTGGTTCAGATGAATCATAGTTAACAGTTACAGTTTGTTACAGTTTGAACAAAATTACAAACTGAATTTAATTGAAAACAGAAAGGGATGCTTCTCATTTCCTCGGTGTCATGTTCATGACTCTGTCAGTAAAATTTACTACACTGTGATATCTGAACCTAAATCAGATCAAACTCAATTTTCCAGTGTTGAATTTAAATAGGACTAGCAGATCTGGTCTGCAAAAACCCAGACAATCACTAAATAATGTTTTCCATCTTTTTGCTACCATGAAGTTCATATGGATTTTTTAGCCTAGAATTAGTAATTCTAATTTTAAAATGAAGAAAAAAAAATTCAGAGCAACAGACGGCGAACATCCTATTCACGTGATCCACTGAAAAAATAAACTTTAGAATGGAACATGCTAGCACCTGAAAATAGTACAGAATGTTTGAGATAAGCGTCATTTTGAGTTTGAGATAAAGTCATTTTTGTATGCCTTTGTATTCTCACCTTTTAAATTTTTGTTCTGCAATAATTGTGTAGTTGCTACCATTTGTATTACTGGATCTAATCACATGTCATCACAATACAGCATTTTTAAAGAAAGAAATTATATTTTTCTTATACCCAAGCCATAGTATTTTAACAGTTGTAAAGTGCAGCTTTTTCAGCTGGTCTAGCAAAAACTGCAAAAAGTAATCCAGCATAACTAGATTGTGTAAACTTTAAGGTTTTGATGTTAAAAATCACAAAAATCCTTTAAAAGTGTGAATCAAAAAAAATGGTGCATCATTATGAACCCTTCCCTCCCTTTCTTCTTTAATTCACAGGCTTCAACATGTTTACTGTTACAGCAGCTCATTATTTTCCACTGACAACACACAAGATTTTTATTTATTTTATTTTATGGACTATTGTAATGCTCTCTACATGGGGCTCCCCTTGAAGAGCACTCGGAGGCTCCAACTGGTCCAGAATGTGGCCGCGCGGGTGGTTATGGGTGCAACCCGTTGCGCCCACGTGACACCCTTCCTGCGCGAGCTGCACTGGCTCCCAGTGGTCTTCCGGGTGCGATTCAAGGTGTTGGTTATCACCTTTAAAGCGCTCCATGGCATAGGACCCGGGTACCTTCAAGACCGACTTCTGCCACCAATAGCCTCCCACCGACCAGTCCGCTCCCACAGAGAGGGTCTCCTCCGGGTGCCATCAGCCAAGTTATGTCGGCTGGCGACACCCAGGGGGAGGGCCTTCTCTGTGGGAGCCCCAGCCCTGTGGAATGAACTGCCCCCCGAAATACGAAAGATTTCCGACCTCCGGGTGTTTCGCTGCGCTCTGAAGACCCTGTTGTTCCGCCAGGCAGGGCTATTAACATAACGTTTTAAATTGGGGTATTTTAAATTTCTGGGATTTTAATTGGAGCCTAATTATTTAATGATTTTAAATTTTAAATTGTTGTCGTGTTTTTTGTGTTTTTAAATAGGCTGTACACCGCCCTGAGTCCTTCGGGAGAAGGGCGGTATAGAAATAAAATTATTTATTTATTTATTATTTATTTATTTATTTATTTTAATTAGATTTATATGCCACCCTATCTCCATAGGACTCAGGGCGTCTCATAACAATTAAGATATACAATCTCAATCCAAGTAAGAAACATGTTAAAATACATATTAAACGCATATTAAAATACATTAAAAATCAAAACCTCATCAGCCCAGGCTAGGCAATTTAAACAGCCATGTTTTTAGTTCGCGGCAAAAAGTGTGAAGGTCAGGGGCCAACCGGAGCCCCCAAGGGAGTTGATTCCAAAGGGTGGGTGCGCCCACAAAGCTCTACCTCTGGGGATCACCAGCCGACACTGTCTAGCCGACGGCACCCTGAGTAGGCCCTCCCTGTGAGAACGCACCGGATAATGGGAAGCTGTTGCTGGTTGCAGATGGTCCGACAGATATCCTGGGCCTAAGCCATGTAGGGCTTTATAGGTCATCACCAGCACCTTGAATCTCCCCCAGAGGGCAACCGGCAGCCAATGTAAGTCGCGCAGGAGAGGTGTAACATGGGCATATTGGGATCCTCCCATCACAACCCACGCGGCCGCATTCTGCACCAGCTGAAGCCTCCGAGTGGTCTTCAAGGGCAGCCCCAAGTAGAGAGCATTGCAATAGTCAATACGGGAGGAGACTAGTGCATGAGTAACTGTGTGTAGGGCATCCCAGTCAAAATAGGGGCGCAACTGGCGCACCAGGCGAACCTGGGCAAACGCCCCCCCCCGGTCACAGTTGTTATATGATCTTCTAAGCTCAACCGTGAGTCCAGGAGAACACCCAAGTTGCGTGCCCTGTCTACAGGGGGTAACACCTCACCCCCTATAGCCAAAGATGGAACCTCTTGATCGGACCGAGATGCCAGTACCCACAGCCACTCGGTCTTGGCAAGGTTGAGCCAAAGCCTGTTCCTCCCCATCCAGACCCATACCACTTCCAGGCACTGGGACATCACCTCGAGGGCATCACTGGGCTGGTTCGGGGTAGATATAAAAAGTTGGGTATCATCAGCATACTGATGATACCTCACCCCGAAACCACAGATGATCTCTCCCAGCGGCTTCATATAAATGTTGAACAGAAGAGGCGAGAGGACCGACCCCTGAGGCACCCCACAAGTGAGGGGCCTCATGGCCGACCTTTGCCCCCCCGCCAACACCGCTTGCCTACGACCCGAGAGGTAAGAGGAGAACCACCGTAAAACAGTGCCTCCCACTCCTAACTCCTTGAGGCGTCGCAGCAGGATACCATGGTCGATGGTATCGAAAGCCGCCAAAAGATCTAATAGGACCAGAACAGAGGAATAACCTCTGTCCCGAGCCCTCCAGAGATCATCCACCAGCGCGACCAATGCCATCTCGGTGCTGTATCCGGGCCCAAAACCTGATTGGCACGGATCTAGGTACTCCGCTTCATCCAGGGCCACCGGAAGCTGACGTGCCACCACGTTCTCAACTACCTTCGCAAGAAAGCGAAGGTTGGAGACCGGACGGAAATTGCTCAAAGTAGCTGGATCCAAGGCAGGTTTCTTGAGGAGGGGGTCTAACCACCACCTAATTCAAGGCGGCAGGAAAGCTTCCCTCACCCAAGGAAGCAGTTATCACTGCCTGTATCCAGTCACGTGTCACCTCCCTATCTGAATAAACCAGCCAGGACTGACATGGGTCCAATACACACATGGTCGCACTCAGCTTCCTCATGATCCTGTCCAATTCCTCAGGGGTAACAGGATCGAACTCCCCCCAAATAACAAGATCCGCCGCCTCCCCACTGTCTGACCCTGCCCAGTCAGAGTCCAAGCCGTCCTGAATCTGAGCGATCTTGTCCAGCAGATGCTGACTAAACTCCTCAACCCGCCCTCGCAAAGTGTCCTCCCCTGCCCTCTGATTCAAGAGGGAACGGGACACCCTAAACAGGGCAGCCGGGTGATTATCTGTGGACGCGATGAGGGTGGAGAAGTAGCGATGCTTCACTGCCATCTCCACCAGGTAAGATCGTGTAAACGACCTTAGCTGTGCACGGTCAGATTCGGAACGACTGGCTCTCCAACAGCTCTCTAGGCCTCTCCTATGGCGCTTCATCCCTTGGAGCTCCCCCATAAACCAAAGAGCCAACTGAGATCTGCGTTGAGTCAGAGGCCACAAAGGCATGACACAGTCGAGAGCCCCGGCAGCCGCCTTATCCCAGGCATCCACCAAGGCCGCGACCGGGGCGTGGGAGAGAGAGAGAGGTATCGTCCCAAACTCCATCTGGAACCTCTCTGGGTCCATCAGGTGCCTGGGGCGGAACCAGGTGGTCGGTCCCGCATCCCAGCAAGGAGGGGTGGCATACTGGAAGCCCAGCCGAAGGAAATAGTCCATGTCAGGGGGTAAATAGCAGATATTCCCTCACCGAACTCAACCCGCCACCATTCCGAGATGAAAACAAGATTGGGCGTGTGGCCCCCCTCATGAGTCGGGCCCTGAATAATCTGAGTCAGGTCCATGGCTGCCATGGAAGCCATGAACTCCTGAGCCACCCCCAACACCCCGCCCAGGGAAGGCAGATTGAAGTCCCCCAGTACAATAAGTCTGGGAAACTCCACCACCAGCCCCAACAGGGCGTTGAGTAGCCCAGGAAGGGCTGTTGTTATGCAGCTGGGAGACAGGTATGCAATCAACAAGCCAACTGACCTTGCGGGCCCCATTTCATGAGGAGCGTCTCACACCCGTCTATCTGGGGAACAGTGACCTCCCAAGGACTAAGGGTCTCCCTAATAACAACCGCCACCCCCCCTCCCTTACCCTGGGCCCTCGGCTGGTGTAGCATCCAGAAACCTGGTGGGCAAAGTTCTGTCAGAAGGACACCTCCCTCTGAGCCCAACCAGGTTTCCGTAATGCAAGCCAGGTCTGCGTTTTCCTCCTCAATCAAATCCCAAATGAGGGGAGTTTTGTTAACCACAGACCTGGCGTTAAAATATACCAGCCTGAGCCCAGTAACCCCCTCTCTCAAACCCCCAGGGTGGAACTAAGAGGGTTGGAGCATGTCACCGCTCGAAGATAGCGAGGACGAGCTCCCAGATTTCGACACGGCCCCCGGTTCATCCATCTGCCTCCATTCCCAATCGCAACCGGGATCAGCGCTCCCACCCTCTCCCCCGGGGTGCCTGGGGACCCCAGCCCCGCTCCAACTCCACCGCTACCCATCCATGGCCTGGACTGCCATTGGTCCGGAGGAGCCCCCCCAGAACCTTCAGATACCTTCTGAACCAGAATCCCAGTCCTTTCAAGAAAAATACATAGGAACAGATATGGGCAACATGAACACAAATGTTCTTGAAATATTAGCAAGGGAGGCCATGGTGTTGCAGTGATTTTCCTCTTTTCTTATGTCATTTCTAGTTGCTGATGGCAGATGGAGGAAGAGTAATTGAGATTTCAACCCCTTACTTGTTTGGTGACACTCTCACATCTCCTGTTTAACATTTATATGAAACTGTTGTGTAAGGTCATCCAATGGAATGGGATCCAATACCATCAGAACACACTTGATAGTCAATTATGCACCTTGACTCTGAGCCAACTAAGTGATGATATTAAGGTTCTGCTTGGTGGCCATGAAGATCTGGAGGGGGGACAAACTGAATCCTGACAAGACAGCGGCTATCGATTTTTGGCTCTCTTGTATCTGGGATCTGCCATTTTTGATTCTGGATAGGGTTGCACAATATGCAGTTTTGGTGTCTTCTGAATTCACAGTTTCTGCTAAAGAGCCTCTGTCCAAATTTCTCTAGTATACCAATTGCATTTTTTCCTGGATTTAGACTCCCTTCTGACAATTGTTCATGATTTAATTATCTAATATTTGGATTACTATAATGTACTTTATATGGAGCTATCCTTGAAGACCACTCAGAGGCTGCAATTAATCCAGAATGCCAGTCATGTGCAGCAGTCATAGACATGTCAATATGCTCATCTGTCACCTATGCTGCACAAGCTGCATTAGCTACCGTTGAAGTTTTAGGTGCAATTCAAGATGCTAGAGGCATCCTGTAAAGTGTTTCACAGCATGAGGCCTACTTGCCTGCAGGACCTCCTTTCTCCACTGTCTCTACTCTGACAGAGTAAGCATCCTTCATGACCCATCCTTGTAATAATGTCATCTAATGAGTCTCAGGAAGTATGTCTTCTTTGTAACCTGTCTTGTTGGATTGCTAACCTCCCAGAAGTTTGTGTTGTGTTGTCCTGACAAAGTTATCCTTTCAGACTTTAAAGACCTGGCCCTTCCCTTAGAACTTGGGAAGAGATGTTATTTTTCTTTGTTTGTATAAACTTGGTGAACTGGTTTATAAATACACTAAATAACAATATGGTTTCTTTGGTCTGGTTTAGCACGTTATACGAATCCATTGATTATGATTTGTAAACCACAGAGTACATCTTAGCATTTATATATGAACCCAATCAATTGTAGTTTACTCAGTTTTAATCAACAGCAAACAATCCATGGCTTAGCATTTATATATTATTAGAATAATTCTTCAGTAGCAGAGCAACAGAAGAAGACTACAGCTTTTTTGCTTCGGTGGCCTTGCATACCGATATCCTGCTTTAGCCCACCACTCTGCTTTGGATGGCCCCCCACTTTTTTGGCACAATGCAGTTGGACATGCTGGGAACCTCTTAAACTGGTCCTCCTGAATGGACATTGATAGATGATGAACAAGACAGTTTTCTACATAAATTAGTTAAGCTGGAGTACTTCTATAATTTTGTCCCAAAGTTATCAGTAGAATATCAGCTTCAACTGAAGTACATAGTTATGTTTGATCTGTGGCCCGCAGCCAACACACATTCATTTTTCTTTATCCTAAATCCCTGTTTGCTCATTTGTCTTTGGCTGTTAGCAAACTAGCAGCTGCAGCTTGGCAGGATGTCTAGTTTAACTTCATTTTTGCCAATAGGATTCAAAACATTAACAGAAATGAATCAAATACAATTGAACTCCAAAATTGTAACTACAAAAAAGTTACCTGATTCTGAACTACTATGGCGCTGTCCACATGACATATTTAACAGAATCTTTTTGAACATGAGACTTTACATTTGCAAAAGTATGTTCTGCTATGGACCTTAGTCCTGTAGCCAGTAGAGGTATAGTTTTACAGCATCATGGAATGGATTTTGACAATTTATCTATTCTAAATACTAGTCCTCTATGATGGAGGGACTTCATATATGTAAGGTTTTGCCTGTTCACTGTTGTTCTTTTACATATTCACTCTTTTAGGGGTTGGACTTCTTAAGATGCTTCAGTGTCCACTGAAGAACAAATATTTGCTTTAAAACAATGAGAACCACTCTAGTCCACATAACAACTTGTGTTCTCATACTCATGTGTTCCTCGATGCTGTCCCCAGTTTGTAACTTCATGTTCCGCATTCCACATTACGATAAATGCTTGGTCTTTACACACTGCTCCAGGGAAACAGCAAAAAGTATAAATTGTAATTCAAATTTGGCAGCAGCAAAAAAATTATTCCACTGGTTCAAGAATAAGCAGGGGACAATAAATCAATGTATCAGACCTGCTATGCAGGAACTGTAAGTCTAGTCATTCCTGGTAGCTTTTAACATAAATCTGCAGCTGCAAATATTAAAAGCTTAGAGCTGATTTAAATAGGACAGTCACCATGTGGGGATTACTAAAACACAGTCCTCTCAATTGCAGGTATCCTATTTGGGAAGATGCTAAGCTTTCAAATGCCCTGAGAGAGTGATTTTCATCTACTTTAATTTGCCACTGTAGATCAGACTATATGTTGTGGTCTGCCTGGTTCAGCTGTTGTGGATATTAAGATTTGTTTGGAGTCAACGATTTAGTTGAATAGGTGGGTGGCTTCATCGTACAGATAGACAGATGCTCTGTTTCCTATTGCCTCCCATGAATTCAGCCACAAATATGAAAGAGGGCTGTTCTCACATTTGTTTGTCCTGGTATATTTGTTTGTCCTCTGTATGACCCAAGATCCTAATAATGCATGGACTCTGCATGGAAAGCTATACTCAGAGTGATGCAAGTGAGTACAGCTGTCCTTCAGACCATCGTTGAATTCATGGAAATCAGAGAAAGTAGAGAAGGCGGCTCCATGCACAATTCCCTTTTGCTACAATCTGAGCCATCCACATGTTCAACTGAATGTTTAAATAGAACACTGATTTTTAAATTGGCTTGCACAGCCAGAGCAGTTCTGATTTTCCTCCTGTCTGAAGCAGAATAATAAGAGTTGGAAGGGATTTAGAGGTCTTCTAGTCCAACCACGAAGCAGGAGATCCTATACCATTTCAGACAAATGGCTGTCCAATGTCTTAAAACTTTTGAGTGATGGAGTATCCACAACTTTTGAAGGCAAGCAGTTCCATTGGTTAATTATTCTCACTTTCAGGAAATTCCTTCTTAGCTCTAGGTTGGTTCTCTCCTTAAATAGATTCCATCCATTGCTTCTTGTTCTGTCTTCAGGTGCTTTGGAGAATTCAACCAGCACTTCCATCTCTCTCATTCTATACCATTTCATTCCTGCCTTCAAAAACTTGGTCATCCTAAGTAATATCTTACTATATGAGAACCACCCATGGATGTGCTTATTGGTTATCCCAAAACTCACAGCAGCTTTTCTTAGAATACCTTTGTAGATTGAGACAACTTTAAATTCAACACGGTTAAACCTGGAGGTTCTCCGGGTCTCAAGACTCCTGCTCAAAAAGCAGGTGGCAGTCATGTCTAGGAAGGCCCTTGCAAAACTTCATGCTGTGCACCAATTGCGCTCTTACCTGGATCATGAAGCTCTGCAACTCATGACTTAGTCATCTCTTACCTTGTTCATGAGACACCATAGCCCATGATCTAGCCATCTCTGGGTTAGATTACTTCAATACACTCTACAGGGGGCTATCCTAGAAGAGTATTCAGAAGTTACAATTGGTGCAGAATGCAATGATGTAGACAGCCCTGGGGGCCCCTAAGATGGCACATATAACACTACTGTTGCGTGAACAGCATTGGTTACCAGTTTGCTTCCAGGTCCAATTCAAGGTTATTATCTTTAAAGCCTTATATGACATGGGTCTCGGGTACTGGAGGGACATCTCACCCTAATGGGCTAGCTCACCCGACTTACATCAGCAGAAGCAACTTGCTACGGACCCCATTTTCTAAGGAATTCTGGAGGGTGGAGTCAAGGACAAGGGCATTTTCCACTGTGACCCCAACCTTATGGAACACTCTATCAATAGAAACGAGAACTGGCCTTCCAGAAAGGTATTAAAACTTGGTTTTGCTACTTAGCTTGGAGCCCTGAAAGGGGCCCTCTCTTGGAGATCATTAAGGATAAAAGAGGTAAAAAGACCTTATCCCTGTACCGTCTGTCTTTTGATTCCTGGTTTTTTGTTTGTTTGTTTGTTTTTGCATAGTTTTAAAATAGACACGACACACCAAAGCCATCTAGTCCTGCCTCTGACTTGAACTGCATCATTTCTTCTAGAACCAAGCAATGTAAGTTCAGGTTTCAGAGTAAAAGTTATCACGGCACAGCTTGTGTGCTTCTCTGAATATAAATTCAAACTACTGGGCAGAGCAATGCAGAATGGCTCATATGTCACCAATAAGCTTTTTGTGGGAAACTGAGTCAAATCCAGAAGGATTCAAGTTACAAAGACTCTTGGGAAATCCAGTGGTAAGAATCATTTTTTCTTCCTAAAAAACAGTGAGTAACATTACTGTCATACAACAAAAAAAAGTGTGCTGACTCCCTTCTGATATTTTAGCCAGTTTTCATTTTATTTCTGCCCCTAGCCTAATTCTCCCTGAGGTCCTCTTATGCTATCTCACTGTAGTGCAGAGGTCTTCAAACCTGGCAGCTTTAAGACTTGTGGACTTCAACTCCCAGAATTCTCCAGCCAGCTATGCTATGCTGGCTGGAGAATTCTGGGTGTTGAAGTCCACAAGTCTTAAAGCTGCCAAGTTTGAAGACCTCTGCTGTAGTGGGAAGTATTCTTGGGAGGGATGAGCAAAGAACACCAAGAGTGAGTGAACACCAACCATATATCAACCATATTGCAGTAGCAATATATGAAAATGCTGGAGACAGATGACGGTGTTAGCAACAACAGTAAAGGCATCATTCCACAAAGCATGGAGAAGGCAATGTTTAACCACTGACGAAGACCACATGGATAGACAAAATGAAGTAATTTTTAATATGTGCCAGATGATGGGGCCCCTCAGGTTGGACAGATTCAACACAGTACTAAAGAGTTTCTGGAAGATCTTTTGGAGTACTAATGATATTTACAACATGAATAGATTAAAGACTTGCAATGTGCAGACTTGTGATGTGGCTATGCTGGAAAGGAAAATCCAAAGCTGCAAAGACAGAACTAGAATGGGAGCACAAAACATAAACAGTGTGAAGATGAAAAAGCTCAACACAGTGAAAGATGGACTGAATCATCTACACGTTGACATCTTAGGCTTCAGTGAACTGAAATGGACTGGAATGGGACATCTGCAGTTGCAGGATCATCCAGTTTAATATTTAGGACATGAAAAATCAAGAAGGAATGGGATTACTTTCATAATCAAGAGGATTATAACAAAGACAGTACTTGAGTATAACTCACTCAATGACCGAATAAGATTGATTAGATTTCACAGACAAACCTTTAATATGATGATTATGTAGAAGAGAGGATGATGACTTTCATGGTCAAGTTCAACCTGAAATCAACAGAATATGTAAGCAAAATGTGCAATTTGTGGTTGAAGATTGAAATGTCAGAGTTGGAAAGAGTGAGGAGGAAAATATGTTGGATTGTGTGGCCTAGGAAACAGAAATAAAGCAGGAGAATGACTTATTAATTATTGCTTTTGAAATAAAAAAAATCAAACATACAAAATTATGCCTAAATACATTGACTCCTAGATGAAGTACACAGAAATCAAATTGATTACATTATTGGCACAAGGAATTGGAAGAGATCAGTTATAACACCAATTGATATGTATATTTTGTATGTATATATAAAATGTACATAGCCAGGGATTGACTGTAAGAGAAATCACAAATTGCTTATGTGCAAGTTTTAAGTTGAACTAAAGTGCAATAACAAAGCCAATAACATTTTCCATGATATGATCTTGAGCATCTACCCATCATTTTCATTGAGAATATCAGGAATCTTTTTGAAGTCCTGAATTGTATTGATAGGGGACCAAAAGAACTGTGGAATGAAGTCAAATAATTCAAGGAAGAATGTGAAAAGAGATGCCAAAGATCAAGAAACAGAAGAAAGTAAACTGGCTATTAGAATGGGTAAGAAGAAATTGCCAAGAAGTGAAGAGAAGCTAAAGCCAAGAAAGACAAAGATCTTACAAAGAATTTAAGAGAGGATTTTAGAGAACTGTTAAAAGAAACAATGAGCAGAATTACAACAGCATCTATAAATACCCTGAAGATGAAAACAGACATTGAAGACCAAGGATATTTTTCCAGAAGATCTTCAAACTCAGAAGGATATTCCAATCTCAAAATTGGTAAACAAAAAATCCCAAAAGACAGGTAGTAACCAATTCAAAGAATATCAAACAACAATGGAAGGAGATTCTGAAATTCTGTCCTAGAGAGGTGTCACCATCCAAAATATCTTACAAAATATTTCATATTTACAAAATCCTCAAGTACTAGAACTCAAAGTTAGACCATCATTCCAATCAACTTCAAAGGCTATAAGATTTGATGGAATATTTACAGAAATATGGCAAGCAACAGAAGAAGGATCAGTAAAAGTTCTAATCAAATTAGGCAAGCAAATCTAGAAATGATTCAGTGGCTAACTGTTTGGAAGTGATTACAGGTAGTCCTCAATTTACGACCACAATTGAACCCAAAATTTATGTTGTCAAGTGAGAAATTTGCTAAGTGAGTTTGTTCCATTTTACGACTTTTCACACCACATTTGTTAACTGAATCGCTGGTGTTCTTAAATTTGTAACACAGTTGTTTAGTGAATCTGGCTTCCCCATTGACTTTCCTTGTCAGAAGGGAGCAAAAGGGGATCAAAGGACTTCGGGTTGCTGCAACCATCATAAATATGAGTCAGTTGTCAAGCATCCGAATGTAAGTCATGTGACCATAGGGATACTGCAGTGGTCGTAAGTGTGAAAAATGGACATGTCACTTTTTCCAGCACCGTTGTAACTTTGAACAGTCACTAAATGAACTGTTGTAAGTTGAGGACTACTTGTAGTGTACATACTAATACAAAAGAAAAGATTTCATATACTAGCAAAATAACGGTTAGGATCATGCAACAAAGATTAGAGCCTACGTGAGAAGAGTGAGTCCAGATATTTAAGCTGCTTTTTAAAAAGATGAAGAAAAAAAAAGACATTATTGTTGATGTACACTGAATAATTGAGAAAAACCAAAGGATACCAAAAAGAAGTAAATTTGTGCTTCACTGATTATAGAAAGGTCTTTGATAATATCAACCATGTCAAGTGGTATAAAGTCCTTAGGAAAATGGAAGTCCCAGATCATTTCATTGTCCTCATATAAAATCTATACACAATAGTTTGAATGGAATATAAATATGGCAAAACAGACTGGCTTCAGGTTTGTAATGAAATTAGACAAAGCCGCATGCTCTTTCCTTTTCTATTCAATCTAAATGCTGGATTGAGGAAAACTTGATTACAAGATAACCAGTTTTAAAATTGGAAGAAGACACATCAATAATCTGCATTACACTGATGACAGAACCCTGATAGTGGAAAATCTAAATGATCTGCAAGCTCTAGTAATGAAAATTAATGTGGAAAAAATTGGATGATTAAAATAAAGAAGACCAAATCAATTACAAGTACAAGTACAAGTAACCCAGTGGTGAAATGTAAAATTTGTTACTACCGGTTCTGTGGGTGTGCTTTGGTGGTGGTGGTGGGGAATATGACTGAATGGGTGTGGCCAACTTTTTTTTTTTTTACTTTTAAAACCATTTTTTCTACAACCTCTTGGGCTGAAGAGGTTGTAAAAAAAATGCTTTTAAAGCCTCTGACGATCCCAGCTGACTTGCCTGATCGGCAGAGGCTTTCTTTTTTTAAAAAAAAAAAAAATACATTTTATCTATAACAATGATGGCTAATCTTTTTGCCATCGCGTGCCAAAAGCTGGGGGAATGTGGGGTGGTCGCGGGCATGCGTGCCCACACCCATAATTCTATGCGCCCTGCCCACTCCCATGCATGTGTGAGTGACCCCCTCATGGTCCCCTCACTTTTGGCATGTGATGGCACAGTGGGCCCGGTAGGCCCATTTTTTGCCCTCCCCAGGCTCCAGAGGCTCTCTAGGAGACTGGGGAGGACAAAAACAGCCTTCCCCACCTCCCCGGAGGCCCTCCGAAGGCCGGAAACAGCCCGTTTGCTGACTTCCATTGGGCCCAGAAAGCCCATAAATCAGCTGGCCAGTGCACGCATGCGTGCTGGAGCTGAGCTAGGGCAACGCTCGCGTGCCCAACAATATGGCTCCATGTGCCACCTGTGGCACGCGTGCCATAGGTTCGCCATCACAGATCTATAACCTCTTTGGCCAAAGAGGTTGTAGAAAAAATGCTTTTAAAAGCCTCTGATGATCCCAGCTGAGCCGCGCGATCATCAGAGGCTTTTTTTTTTACTTTTAAAAGCATTTTTTCGGCCAAAGAGGTTGTAGAAAAAATGCTTTTAAAAATAAAAAAAAGCCTCTGATGATTGTGCAGCTCAGCTGGGCAATGGGGGGGGCAGGGATTTTTGCTACCGGTTCTCCGAACCACCCGCCTCCATTGCTACCGGATCGGGTGATCCGGTCCGAACTGGGAACATTTCATCTCTGAAGTAACCTTAGAATTGACAGTGAAGATACTGAATACTGGAAACATTCTACCTTTCAAAAATTTTGGTCCTGTAACAGTAAAGGAACAACAGTCAAGAAATACACCACAGACTAGCACTTGGTAGAATTGTAATTAATGCCTTGGAAAAGATTTTCAGATGCCATTGACATAGCTATTGTTAGGTAGCTCAGAACAGTGCAGGCAATGGTTTCCCTGTGATAGTTTATGGAAGCAAAAGTTGGACTTTGAAGAAGCAGGATAAGAAAATGTATTGATGCTTTTGGGCAGTGTTATTGTAAAAGAGTCCTGAGAATCAAGAAAACATATAAATGGATCATCACCAAACAAATCAACCCAAAGTTCTAACTTCAGGAATAAATGACCATGTTCAAATCACCATTACACTAAGACATAGCTCTTTTAAGAAATCTCTAAAGCTGGAAAAAGTGGAAGGAAGGAGAAGGGGATGACCAATAATATGGTAATTGGACTGTATAACAGCAGGGATCACCTTGCCAACAAAAGTGTGTATAGTCAAGACTATGGTGTTCCCAGTTGCAATGTATGGCTGTGAAAGTTGGACCATAAAAAAGGCCGAGCGCTGAAGAATTGAGGCCTTTGAACTATGGTGCTGGAGAAGACTCCTGTGAGTCCCTTGGACTGCAAGGCGATCAAACTGGTCAGTCTTAGAGGAGATCAACCCTGACTGCCCTTTAGAAAGCCAGATCCTGAAGATGAAACTCAAATACTTTGGCCACCTAGGAAGGAAGGACTCACTGGAGAAGAGCCTAATGCTGGGAAAGATTGAGGGCAAGAGAAGAAAGAGACAGCATGAGAATGAGGTGGCTGGATGGAATCACTGAAGCAGTAGGCGTGAGCTTAAATGGACTCCAGAGGATGGTAGAGGACAGGAAGGCCTGGAGGAATATTGTCCATGGGGTCACGATGGGTCAGATGTGACTTCGCAACTAACAACGGCAGCAGCAGGGATAGGTGCATTGTTGGAAGCCGTGAAGGATCAGGTTTGGGATAGGACATGGGGAAGATTTATCTTTGTAGTTGTTAGGAGTCAACACTGACTTAATAATACATAATCATAACAATCCTATCTTAATCATTTGTTACATGGTCTTTGTCACATAAGCATAAGTAATGCATTCCTGTGCATGTTTTCCTGTGTAAAACCTGCAGACATTTTTTTATCATGATATCTAATATCATGCTGCACTGGCTCCCGGTGGTCTTCCGAGTGCGCTTCAAGGTTTTGGTCATCACCTTTAGAGCGCTCCATGGCTCAGGACCTGGTTATCTACGGGACCGCCTGCTACCACCAATAGCCTCCCACCGACCAGTACGCTCCCATAGAGAGGGGCTCCTCCGGGTGCCGTCGGCCAAACAATGTCGACTGGCGGCCCCCAGGGGGAGAGCCTTCTCTGTGGGGGCACCTACTATCTGGAACGAGCTCCCCCCCGAGATACGGAGGATTCCGGATCTGCGTACCTTCCGTCGCACGCTGAAGACGTTCCTATTCCAGCAAGCCGGCCTGACCTAAACTTCTCTTTTAAATGGGAATTTTAAATTTGGTTTTAAATTATTGGGGTTTTAAATATGGTTCAGCCAAATTTATCTAACTTGTTTTATTTCTATTTTAAATTTTGTATTGATATGTTTTATTTCATGGCTGTTCACCGCCCTGAGTCCTTCGGGAGTAGGGCGGTATACAAATCTAATAAACTAAACTAAACTAAACTAAACTAATAAAACCTGTAGAAATTTTTCTACCAGACCTTGTATGTTTCCTTGCAATTTAGCAATCACCTCCCACACCAAGCTGATGCCTTCCTAATGCATAGAGTTTCTACTCCCCAAATCCCCAGCCATTCAGGCAGAAGCAAAATACACACACACACACACACACACACACACACACACACACAAAGAAAACAGAAATCCTACAGCTATGTTTCTATGTCCATCTATGAAGTGTTAAACAAAATGCAGAACTGTTTTTTTTTCACCTGGTTATTGACAGATTTGCTCTCTTCTGTCTTTTTCTCTGGTTAAATAATATCTGGCACTTTCATCACCATGGTAGGGCCTGTCCTCAACTCTCCTCTATCCCTAGAGGGCTCTCAGCTGCCACACCCTCAGCTCCTCTGGCTCTTCGCTTTCACATCAAAGCCTCAGTGTTGCCCATAGCAACCTAGTAAGCCTCAAGTCCTCCTTTTCTATTTGGGCTCCAAGTGTAAAATTAGTTCACTGAATCACTTATAGCCACGCTCAAAGGTGAATCAATGAACTGTGTAATGCCAAACAAAACATCAATAATATTTGTAATGGCAGGCACTTAAAGCTGGAAACTGGCATTTTTTGTCCTTCTTATGTAACGAAGGAAGATTTCCACAATAAATTTCCACTAGCGAGCCAGTTTGATCTAGTGGTTAAGGCATCAGGCAAGATCTCCTAGAAGCCAGGAGGCAGTGAGTTCTAGTCCCATCTTAGGCATGAAAGCTGGTGAGGTAACTTCGAGCCAGTCATTTTCTTTCAGCACAACTTACCTCACAGAAAATAGGAGGAAGATGTATTAGATATGTTTACTGTCTTGAATTATTTATATAAAAAAAGATAAAGATAGGATAAAAAAATATATAAATATTACCTATTTTATCGTAATTGGAAGCAGAAATCCTTCTTTTCTTCTTGCAGATTCTTTCCCTTGTTAAGAATTGGACATAAGGTTAAAAAGAATCATTGTGAGCTCAAAGCTCCTTCCCAGAACAGGATCTGAGGTAAGATGTCCTTAGGGTAAAGAGGAGTCCCAGAGGGACTGTGCAGTGAAGGGGAAAAGGTGATTCAAAATGTACATGACTATACTCATAACACTGTCACTACATCCACAAATCAAACATGTGAACCCAGGAAAAAATGCAATTTATTAAAACAATTGTCAACAGTTGCTATATAAGCAGTTGTTCACACTCCTTTATGCTGCAGCACCCCCTCCCCTCAATATCCAACCCATATTTTGATATATAAACAAGTGAATCATGGGAAATGCTATTGAATGCTTTGCTATAATCGTAACATATTGTGCCTATATGTTTGTTTGTTTATTTTACAATATTTCTAACCTGTCTGGGCAGCTCTGGGCAGCTACAACAAAGTACACATATGCTTTTGCGTGGTTTGATTTAATTTTGACAAAGGCATGTTTGTTCAGTATTATTGTTTGGAAAGATTCTGGGAAGAGAAAAGGACCGTAATGAATAAGGTACTGACCAAGGAAATGCCTCAAACATCCTTGGAGTCCAACCTGCCTCAGTGGCATCTAACTCAACTCACTGCAAGACAACTCAACCATCTGCTCTAAATGCCTTTCCTGTGATAACTTCAAGCTAGCTAATATATAGGGTTGTTTTTTTTTAAAAAAAAAAACTACCTGTTTAAATATGGGAACATCTGGCAGTCTCCAGTCTCCTGGCACTCCACCCATTCTTTAACATTTCTTCAAGATAACAGACAACTGCTGTCACATAAATGTCCACAAATTCTTTCAGCACTCTGGGATGTAATTAATTTGAACCTGGAGAGTTGGGATTTATTAAAGTTGACATTCTCTAGTGATCTCCTTATTTACATTGGACTGTAAGACCCGGCTCCATTTCATGGTTGGAAAAAGAAGCATAGAGCACAATACAGCTCCATCCTTTCACTCACCTTCATAAGATAGACCGTGTCTAACTTTTAACATCAGTTTTATATTAATGCAACATAGCCCAAATAGCTCAGTTTATTGAACAAAACTTGAGTAACAGAATGGAAAAAATCAGATCTCACAGTTAGTAATCAACCAACACAGAAATAAATAAACCAAGAAACATGACTGTAATAACAACTGAATAAATTGTGCATGCTTTCAATGCGATACCATTGGAAGAAAAGCTTAGGAAACTTGCAGTGACTCCCATCTTTAAAGCATTACCGGTAATTGCTGCTTAATATGACTGACATTTCTCTAATGCTAATTCAGAAAAAAATAAGATACAACGTAATTGGAAACAATTTTCTATTTTCAGCAGTATGCTATTAAAAGTATTAGTGTATGTGTGTGCATGTGAGTGTTTCATCAAATCTTGGAGTCAGTGATCAGAGTTCTGGATTATGTTTCCTCTATGCTTTTCACATAAGTTTCTCTTTTCCATAAAGTATAGTTCTGTAGTATGAATCTTACAGAAAAGATCTGTAGGAAAGCTGCCCTACTAATATAATATAAAAGAGGGTCTGTGAAATACTTCGAATAAATAAATAAGAACTAACCAAATAAAAAACTGATCTTTTCTATCCCATTTCTCTATCTTATTCTTGAAAGAAGTAGGATAATGTGAAAGAATTTCTCCATACAGCTAGTCCTTAACTTGTGATCATTTATTTAGTGACCATTTGCAGTTATGATGATACTGAAAAAAGTAACTTATGACCAGTTCTTGCACTTACAACTGTTGCAGCATCCCCATGGCCATGTGATCATGATTTGGTCACTTGGCAACCAGTGTGTATTTACAATGGTTGTAGCAGTGGTGAAATCCAATTTTTTATACTACCAGTTCTGTGGGTGTGGCTTGGTGGGCATGGTGTGACTTGGTGGGCATGGCTTAGTGGGCATGGCAGGGGAAGGATACTGCAAAATCTCCATTCCCACCCCACTCCAGGGGGAAGATATTGCAAAATCTCCATTCCCATCCCACTCTGGGCCCAGCCAGAGGTGGTATTTGCCAGTTCTCCAAACTACTCAAAATTTCTGCTATCGGTTCTCTGAACTGCTCAAAATATCCACTACTGGTTCTCCAGAACCTGTCAGAACCTGCTAGATTTCACCCCTGGTAGTAGTGTCCTGGGGTCATGTCATTGCCATTTGGAACCTTCCCTGCCAGCTTTCGATAATCAAAGTCAATGAGGAAGCTGGATTTGGCTAACAGATACACTTAACAACTGTGACAAAAATGGTCATGAAATCAAGCATGACTCACTTAGCCACTTACCTTGCTTAGCGATGGAAGTTTCAGTCTTAATTTTGGTTGAAAATTGAAGACTACCTTTATTTTATTTCCTCATCACACTATAAGATGGAAACAGGAAACAAAAGGAGAATCTCTTCCCTCCCTCTGCCCCAAATGAACTATATGGCTTATCAATTTTGCAAAAGACCAAGTCCTTCAACAGATTAAGACATTAAGGATTTCTGTTCTACCAGTCATTCAGCACACTTGACTTAGAATGAGGGAAAGAAGCCACCTTTAATCAAGGTGATTTATCACAGATCATTTGATCAGATGATTAGCTGCCCAGTCAACCTACAGAATGGGAGGGGAGCAGACTGGCCAGTAGATCTATCATAAAAATACTCACGTCTTCATACAACAATCCCCAGGAATGGAAGCTTCAGTTCTACAGAATTATTTTCCTGAGAGATTCCAACCATTCTTCATCACTTGTACTACTGATCGCTGTTTGCCCCTCCTTCAGAAGCCTAAACCACACCCATACCTGTGAGAGGGCAACAATGGCAGCTACTCCTCCTTGACTTTGCCTGCTTGAAGAGAGCAGAACTAGAAACAGGAATAATCTCAGGAAGTTCTCTGCTTGTGCCAGTCCTAGTAGTAAGCAACAGCAAGTGCTTAATGATAGTGAGCCTTGATATTGGCCTTAAGACTGAGCTTTAAGCAGTTGCAAGACTACAGAAGACACTAGGTAGTAAGGAGTACAGTAATTCACAAAGCACAGCATTTGCTTTTCCTTATTTAGCTTGTAATGCTGACTTTCTTCTTTCTAATAGACTCCAAGACTGTATAGACTATTCTAAGTGGAGAGATGAGTCTGCCTGCAAGCTGTATTCTCAGGCAACAAGTAACACACTGAACAGTACAGAGTAAACATCCTTGCACTGTAATTTTCATAATTCACCTCCAAAATAACAAATACACTGTTTATATATATAACATAGTGGTGAGCACTGAAAAAGCTTTTTTGTCTTGGGAAAGGGCACAAGCAAAAGGCATTACTTTTCAGCCAAACATCTTCATTACTACATTTATTAGATTCATTGAAGTGTTCCATTTGTACCAGCTCAACACTGCAGAGATAGGGCACTGGGTAATTTAATTTGAAGAATAATTCAGAACAATCTTTTAAAGGATATGGGAAATCACCACTTCAGCTCTTATCTGGTATTTGTTTCTACTACAAGATGTAATAGAAAGTGGATTTATTTATTATTTATTTATGCTACCTGTCTCAGAATAGTAACTTTAAAAGGGAGTATTTCAACAGCAACTTTACAGCAATATATTTAAATTCCAAATGTGTGTTAAATCATACATCACATTAAGAGATAAATGTACGATCTTCCCCTTCACAAAAATATGCAAAACACATGACACGTATATTGTACATATATCATAATATACCAGGGTTATCTCAATGGTTTTTTTCTCTCATTTTAAAAAAATAAACATACACTAACATCATTCTTCACTGAACCGGGTTGACTGACTGGTTCTCTAAACAGAAGCATGCTTTTTGAAAAAGGAATGATATCGGGTCATTCAGTTTGCAAATTCCAGCTGCAACTTATTGTTCAGCCAAAGCCACAGACATTCAACCGGACTCAGCACTGCTATTTTAGGTATGCCTTTACAAGAGCTTTGAGAGGAGAGAGATGAACTTGCCTGCCATCCAAAATCCTTCATCCATCAAAAGAGCACCTGGATTCCCTTCTTAATTGTAATGCTTATTGTAATGCTCTCTACATGGGGCTCCCCTTGAAGAGCACTCGGAGGCTCCAGCTGGTCCAGAATGCGGCCGCGCGGGTGGTTATGGGCGCAACCTGTTGTGCCCACATGACACCCCTCCTGCGCGAGCTGCATTGGCTCCCAGTTGTCTTCTGGGTGCGATTCAAGGTGTTGGTCACCACCTTTAAAGGTGGCATAGGACCCGGGTACCTTCGAGACCGACTTCTGCCACAAACAGCCTCCCACCGGCCAGTTCGCTCCCACAGAGAGGGTCTCCTCAGGGTGCCATCTGCCAAGTTATGTCAGCTGGCGACACCCAGGGGGAGCCCCTTCTCTGTGGGAGCCCCTGCCCTGTGGAATGAACTGCCCCCGGAAATGCGCAAGATCTCCGACCTCCGTGTATTTCGCTGTGCCCTCAAGACCCTGCTATTCCGCCAAGCCGGGCTATCAATTTAATGATTTTTAAATTGGGTTTTAAATTTTTGGGGTTTTAAATTTCAGCCGAATTATGTAATAATTTTAATTATTTTTAACTGATGTTTGTCTTTGTGTTTTTTAATAGGCTGTACACCGCCCTGAGTCCTTCGGGAGAAGGGCAGTATAGAAATAAAATTATTTATTTATTTATTTAAGTCTGTTCTGGATGTTGTTTGGAGACCAATTATAAATGAAATCCCCACATGGTATAGGCAGAGTGACCTATTTGCCTAAACAGAGTCTACAGTGGCCATGTTGGAAGTATACCTTCAAACCAATGTTCCACCAGGTTACAGCAGCAGATGTGGAAAGCAATGTTTTCCTCTCACAGCACACATGCAGCCATCACTTAAGTAGCAGCTATTCCATTAGCCTATGGCAGATTGAGGCTACCAATTCAGTTTACAGGCCATCAACAATGTTTGGTTTTTCTTGTCCTTGAATTCATTTCTGTGGGCCATTACAAGAACGTTATCAAAATCTAGTGCCTAGTTTGCTACACATACACACACACACATACCTGCTTTTTTCCCATCAATTTCTTTCTATATCTAGATAAACCTGAAACTCAGGGATTGCCAGGTTATGGATATTTTGTAAGCCACTCTTTTGCCAAAAGAAGAGATTAAATTTTTTAATTTAGTTCATGTTAACAGATTTAATCATATTCCGATTTTTCTCAAAGTGCAAGTTGTAGAACTGACACTGGAGTTCTGAAAATCTAATTTTTACCCATGTGGGAAACATGCATCTCTGAAACAAATTATATAGTGAAAAGGGAATTACTTGAGAATATACTTTTTATACCTACATAAATAGGAATACTTTTCACTACTTTGTGTTACCCAGATCAATTCAGATCTTTTACTAAGAAGGTACTTTCCTGCTACAGACACAGATTCAAGCCGGAGTAGTGTAGCACAGTTTTATAAATAAGTTGCAACTCTACTGCTAACTCTTAAAATAATTAAAATGTGCAGTGCAAGCATATTTTTTGCTTTTAACTTGATATATGTAGTTTATTGGAATAAATAAAATATGTTTCAACTATGGATTTTTTGTAGCGTTTGTTGCATCATAGATTAGCTAGGTTCACACATTGCAGTAAGATATAATTTAGTTTACTTTGTTTTGGTATAGCACATTATGTGAATTCATCCATGGTAGATTGTAAAGCATGGTTTATAGCTGAGTGAGTGATACCATCACAGCCTGCTGTGCTTTTTTTCAATTAACTATGGTCATGCAAACTATGTCTTATCACAGTGTGCAAAACCTTTAATTAAGAAGCGAAGATGAAATAGAAAATCAAGAGCAGAAGACAGAAACTAAGTATTAAAAAGTAGCAAGTAGAGAAATAAACCTTGGCAATTCCCACTTAGAAATCTACAGTACTCTTTTCCACATTTATCTATAATTAATTATAATTAATTATAAATTTATATATATAGTCCCACATCATATATTAAAAGGGAGGATTGATCTGTGCATGATTGGGGAAAAAAACTATTGCCCTAAACAGAAATTACCATTCAACTATTGTATTCTAAGTAATTACTATGTTTAAAGTTCCTGGTTTTCTATCATGATCAAAATCTATTCGTATTTATTTTAATTAATAGCTCTTCTATGTTTTACAATACTCTTTCCAACACAAAACATGGAACTGAAAAATTCGCCATTAAGAGGTGCAGTAGTTAAGTCATCATGTGACATCACCCAAATTTACAAACCTTTTGTTGAAGTCATTAGACAAATCGGGGTCATTATGCAAGACATTATATGATTGTGGCATGTGACTTTACCTGCCAGCTTCTCCATTGTCCTTGATTGTCAGAATCTTTCCAGGATGGTCACAAATTACGATCATGTGACACAGGGATGCTACAACTGTTGTAAATGTGATCCAATTACTAAGCACCCAGATCACAATCATGTGTCCCAGGGATGCTGCAACAGTCATAAGTGTGAGGATTGGTCATAAATTGCTTTTGCTGTAACTTTGAACAGCTGCTTAAAAATGATCATAAATCAAGGACTATTTGTATCATTGGTTGATTGTTAACAGATTACATTTACAGACAGTATATGTTCTCGTTTTAAATCCTCTGTCAATTGATGTATGGAATATAAAGAAGACAAGTACTGTATTTTCAAAACAATAAAATTATGCAGTACCCATCTTTCATGGCAAACCCAAAAACTCTTAAAATGCCACACTGTACTTTAACAATATACCCTTGGCAGAAAGTTCAAGCACATTTTAAGGAGGAGCGTCTGTAGTCAAACACAAAAGTTATTTGTTCTCTAATTTTATCCCATAAAATTAAAGTGAGAATCTTCATCATTCTTTTCATGTTGTTTTCCGAAAAGCAAAACAAAGATGAAAGAGAGAGAGACTCCATGAGTTTGGAAGAAATCCATTTCAACATACTTGCATTTCAGTAGAAGCCTCAAACAGCTGGTTCCAAAAGACTTTTTATAAAAGGAAATTGCTACTCTAAGCAAAGATGAAGCAAATCTTCCTGGGCGATCAAAGATTATATCTTTGGGATTTGATATTGGCTTTCCATGCGCAAAACCAAAAGAGAAGCTTGAATAAAAGCAGCTTGAAGTTAGACAATCAACTTTTACTGTGAAACTAGACAAGTAATATAAAGGAAAATTAAATCTATATTTAAAATAAGGAGATGTGTTTCTCATAGAGAGATAGAAAGATAGAGAGATAGATTATATATCTATCTATATCTCTCTGTGTGTGTGTGCGTGTGTGTGTGTGTGTGAAAATCTGGCTGTAAAGAATGGTGAAAAGAATTTTGGGTTATTACTGTATGATTAATGGGAGCCTAAATCGCAGTATTACTATTACGGGAGATTATGATATATCCAGTTCCTTAGGATCAAAAAGTCAAACGCAAATGTGTTTCTAAAATGAGATATCAAGATGCCATGATAGAGGTTAGTCAGTTTCCTTTCCCTGATGGAAAAAACCTAGTATTCAATTGAGCAGAGACTATTGTAAAAATCTCGAACATATTTTCTAATAGGATTACTAATGGGAACAGGAGTTAAGGTAAGCCATTCAGTGCTTGCTCAAAACCAGGGTGGATTTGATTTAAATCGAGTTGATTTAAATCACAATTTAGATCATGATTTAAATCACTAGTAAAAAGGCTTGATTTAAATCAACTCAATTTAAATCATAATTTTTAAAGAGCAACTGTCATCTCTGCTACTCCTTTGACCACTGTTGACTGGCCGATAGTCCCAGTGTTGCAGAATATACAGCCTCATGCTACATAACTAAGTCCCATTTCATGCTGAATAAACTAAATTATTTATGTATCTTAAATAGAAAACTATCTTACCATAGATTTTTACCCCAAAAGTTTTTTATTAAAACAAATTCGATAAAAATAAAAAAAAATCCGATTTAAATCAAAAAAATCCATTTTTTTTATTTTTTTTAAAAAATCATTGATTTTTATCCACCCTGCTCAAAACATATATTCCCATCCCAAATAAGTACAGGTAGTACTCGAGTTACCTTTCAAAGTTATAACAACACTGAAAAAAGTGACTTATGACCATTTTTTCACAGTTATGACCTTTATAGCATACCCATGATCATGTGAACAAAATTCAGATGCTTGGTTCATATTTAGAACCACTGCTGTATCCCTGGGTCATGTGATCATCTTTTGCATCCTTTTGACAAGCAAAGTCAATGGGGAAGCCAGATTCACTTAACAACCAGGTTACTAACTTATCAATTTCAGTTATTCACTTAACAACTGTGGCAAGAATGGTCATAAAATGGGTCAAAACTCACTATTTAACAAATGTCTCAGTTAACAACAGAAATTTTGGGCTTAATTGTGGTCATAAGTCAATGACCACCTGTAATTACGCAAATATCCTATTTAGTTGGTCTATTCTCCACACAAAAAAAATCAAATTGAAAATTTAAATTTAAGATCCATTATATCTTTCTATTTTACACATGTTGCTGTTCTTCAGAAATTTATACCCTATAATTAAAATTCTAAAGATAGCACGTGCAACAGTTATATTACTGAATTCATAAAACGTTTCCACAAGTTCTAATTCTCAAAAAGGAATTCTCTCTGCCTCATTTTATACACAACAGAATCAGGTTAGGGATATTTTGAATTTCTCTTTCATTCACTGCACTTTCCTAAGACTGATGGTAATTTTTCTTCCCTTAGCAACACACACATTGCTTTATCATGATTATGTCTACATTCCCTTACAGGCTGATTATTTTGCAGATTAAATATCTTGTACTGGGTTGAATTGGAAATTGAGTGGATAGGATCTGACAAGATGACAGAGTCTCTTCTGAAGTCAACTGGGAAGTTCTGAACCTGAGGTGCTGCCAAGGGTTCAGGCCTTTTCCTCATCCTGTGTATCTTCTATCATCTGCTGGTTTGGGACAAGGTTTTGGGGATGCAGAAGTTGTAGGGGCTTCATTACTGGAAATTTTTAAGAAAAGACTGGATAGCCATCTACCTGAAATGGTATAGGTTCTCCTGCTTGAACAGGTGGTTGGACTAGAATTCTTCCAAGATCCCTTTCAGCCCTATTCTGATTGAAATTAATTATTTGAGAAAAATTGTAATACTCTGATTTCAAAAGTCTGTTAATTTATTCCACAAAATAAAATAGTGTTCCTTGAATCATTCTGGTCTCCATTTCTCTGCTTGGCCTACCTTAAAAGGCTGACACAACCATATAGTCACAACTTGCACTGAATAGATCTTACACACACACACACACACACACACACACACACACACACACACATTTATTCACATGATTTTACCAAACAGCATGTAATGTAAGAGGTGCTGAATTTCAGTTTTGGATGTAGAAGATCTTATAACAGATCCACTTTTATACACTTCACTCTTTCAGCTATGATTAAGAGTTTATTTGCCCATATTTATTGATGAGTAAGTTTAACCTCGCTAATTTGCTATGGAAGATAGGCAAATAGCCAAATGCACAGGGTTTACCAGGTTTGTGGTCTCTTCCTTTGGCGCCCACCATGCTCTCTATCTCATCTGTTTTTCTTTCTAAGACTTTTGATTTTCTAAAAATAGGTAGCTGGTATCTTGTAAGTCAAACCACAACTTCCAGAAATGTCTTTATTTCCAAGAATATCTCCAGGTTCCTATTTAAGCTGCAAAGATATTCTTAGGAAATAAAAACAATAGGTAACTGCTGCTGAGTGTTTTGTTTGGAATTGTGCCCACTTCACTTGCCTCGGGGAGAAAAAATAGGCAAAGGTAAGTTATAATAATGAGTACGGAACCATCTCATCACTTTGCTTCAAATAAATAGATGTTTTGTGACTGGCCACATCCATCTTGGTGAGCCATGCCATTTTGCAACCATGCATCTGCCCATCCACCCCTGACCATATTGTGAATGTATTATTTGAACTGGATATAACTAATTTATGGAAATAACATATACAGTCTATTAAAATATCATCAGAGCTCCTCTCAGCACTTCTTGCACTTAATGATTGAAATAATCAGCACTGGTTTATTACTCATATACTCATGTACTAAGTAGGAGTTTATAATGAAAGCTGCAATATGAGCTCCATTTCAAGAGCAGCCAGTTGGGAGAGGCTGAGAATGGCTGGTGAAAATGAACATCCAAACAAATGCTAAAGGCAAAACTTCAGTGCCTTGACTAGAGTCAGCCTTTGTCTGAATGGAGCCATGGAGGTTCCCCACTGTCTACCCCATCTCCCCAAATCCACCCTCCTATACATATGGCTATGAAAGTGGTGGGAAGGATGAAAAGGGGACAGAAAGGCACCTCTATTTTTGCTAAGATTTCAATTCTGTGCCAGCAGCAGGAAGGAAACATTCACCTTATGTTAACAATTTTGTTCCAATTTGGATGATCTGGCATATTGCTCTAGCCTTGGATTAGGCTAGTAGTAGTTAGGACCAATAACTACTTTAAACCCCGCTTGCCCCAGAGTTGAGTTTAACATAACACAGTCTTGTAGAACAGGCTTTGTTAAACCTGTTCTACAAGAGCAATCAGAGAATGGGAATAAGTGGGCATATCTGAAGGATCCCGCTATCTGCCGTTTAGATGCAATTTAGCCACAAACATAATAAGTGACTTCTCTGCAAATGATGCAATTGCAAATTACGAGTCCCTGATTTATTTTCTAGAGCCATTGTCATGTGAATCTGGCAGAATGATCCTACGGCTCCAATAAAAAAGGATTTATCATCAGCCTTACAAGAAACCATGGGATGATGTGTATTTGCAGCTTAATCATGGACTGATATGTATTTGCAGCTTAATCATCTGGCTAACTGCAAAAGTTTCAAAGCGATCATACATGCATTACCTGAGAATGATTTATTCTTTTGGGGGCTCCTGGAATTGTATGATAACCTACCCATTTCCAGCAGAAAGCTAGTTCAAAGAAGGGCTTCAAACACCTAATACTCTGAAATCCAAGAAACAATTTTCCTAAAAAGCTGGCCCTTGTTCGTTTGTCCAGCATCCCACAATCACCTTCTAAACCAGCATAATAGTCCCTTCTCTAATCACTAAAACATTGCCACCCTGCTTGGCTGAAATTGGCTCTGGGTTTCAAACCCTAGCAAAGCAGGATCCTCTCTCAAACTGCAAATTGTATATTTGGACCTGCTACAGAGAAGCATATTTCCACTCCAACCACTGGCTAGCCTACTTCTTCCCCTAATGTACAACCAATCTTTTCCTCTGTAAGAAAACCTGAAAGAAACACAGAATTTCCTTTCCTGATTTGCAATCAGATGCCTCCGCTTCGCTTTGCTTCACTATACATACACATACATGTATGTATAGACACATGCAGAGATACATACATATATACATACTTGGGATATGGAAGCTATTGATATGCATATCCACAAAATACTTCGTCCTCCAAGAAGGTTGTAGACATATTAGTCACTGCCTGATACATGGCGATGAGCTCAAGAGAAGCATGATATCATGCATAACGTAACCTCTCTGAAAGCCCTTTGCAGCAAGCCTCACATTTCACACAATACTGAACACCAAAGGTCCAGTTGTGTCCAACTCTAAGGCGCAGTACTCATTTCTTGCCCAAAGGAGCCAATGTTGTCCAAAGACAATTTCCATGATCATACGGCCAGGCCAGCATGGCTATATGCCGAGGCTCATGGAGTGTTGTTACCTTCCCACCAAAGTGGTACCTATTTATCTACTCACATTGCATGCTTTAGAATTGCTAGGAGCCGGGACAAGAAATGAGACCTCACCTTGTTGCGCAGCGCTCAAATCTCAAACCCGGGCTGTCAGCTTTCTTGCTGACAAGCTCAGCATCATTAACTGCTGAGCCATCACATCCCAAACTCTTAATCCTGAGCCAGGATTTACAAGCATGGTTTTTAAAAGCAATAGGCTCACGAATATTGACCTCTTGATAATCCTAAAGACAGTATTTTTAACAAATCAGTACGATGATTGCCAACTCCCAGAAGAAAAGTGCCATAAGGAAAGTCAGTACATGTAGTTGAGGAAAGCTGACACATCAATCTTGTAGAGCATTATTTTTTATAACAGTACAAGTAGTCCTTGATTTAAGACTACATTGGGACCAGAACTACTGCTGCTAAGTGAGGCAGTTGTTAAGTGAGTTGCACCCAATTTTATGACCCTTTTGCCATGGTTTTTAAGGGAATCATCCTGGTTGTTAAGTGAATCACACAATTATTAAGTGAATCCAGTTTCCCGTATTGACTTTGCAAATTGGAAGCCTGCTGGGAAGGTTGCAAATGGTGATAACATGACCCCTGGGATGTCGCAGCTGTCTGAAATACATGCTGGTTGTCAAGTGCCCGAATTTTGATCATATGACCAAGGGGACGCTGCAATGGTTGTAAGTGTGAGGATCAGTCGCAAGTCACTTTTTTTCAGTGTGGTCATAACTTCAAACGGTCGCTAAGTAAATAATTATAAGTCAATGACTATTTGTAATGATATGATGGATTTCCCGGATATCATTAAAAGTTTATTTCCAAATCTAAACTACAAAAAAAGACAATAGGCAGAAACAGAATCAACCATAAGGTAGAGATTCTAGCAGCCAGATGGGAGACGACAGTCCATTTTGAGCCCAGCTGATACATCCTCCATATACCCTAAAGATCTTCTGCTGTGCATGGAACATCTTCTGTTATAACAAGCAGGGAAAACCACAATTTCATGCTGTTACACCTTAGACCAGCCTTAGTCTGCCTCAGCAGAAGGCTGCCTGTGAGGTGGAGATGGAGACTAAACTGTGACAATATGACCTCAGGAAACAATTAACAGAACATTTGTACCACATCAAGCAGGACTTGTAGATCAGTCCCCAGATAGATCTTTGCATACTCTCTCTCTCTTAGCCAGTAAATCCAGAAATATGTTGCAGGGAAATAGAAATAATGAAAAAATGTTTGAACGTCTTACCACTCTTTTGGAAGAACACACAAATCATACATGCTGCATCAACAACAGAGAATATGTCATCATATTCTTAGGATATCTCCATTCCCTTGCACTATGCAAGCATGGTCTTCTTTCTGCCAAAGTTGGGAGATATTTCTCTTCCATCTGTCTGGGACGCTTTGATCTCCTAGGCTGAGCAGAGCACTGGACCCAACCTCGATTCTTTGACCCAGCTTGTATCCCTGAATTCTTGAGCAGTATAGAAAACCAGCCTTTGCCAAGCTTAGGAATTGTTATCAGGATCTGCTTGAAAGACATGAGGTACTACATCTCTACACTCCCACATGAGTGGTTGAAGGTCGTCTGCTTTGTTTTTGCCAATCATTTCTTGGCCAAGCTTTGAGAGTTTTTTTTACTACAAATGACATCATTCTAGTATAGTGAAAGTTGATAGCAAAGAGCAAGCTGCCAGGGTGCTGACAGTCATCCCGGGTGGAGTACAACCATTACTGGCCCTAGCTCCAAAAACATCTCAGACTTCACACTGCTACTGTTTAGAAGCAACTGATGTTACAAATCTCTACATGGATACCCAGCATTTCATTGTAAATTCAAGATGGGGTGTTTTTGTTGTTAAATCTGTTTATCTTCTTAATGAACATCTTTGGTACACAATTTCATATCTAGCACCAAAAGTATAAAATTAACATTAATGACCTTTGGCTTTGACAATCACCGAATAATGATATCATGCCTTGGAGAATCCTAGCAGAGTTGTGTTCAGAGTACTGTATTATGGATGATTAACAAAAACAAACAAACAAACCCCTCACATATTAGAAAAGCCCGTCCAATCCCAGGCCATAATCACATACAATGTCTCCCTTTATCTGAGATAATAGAATTATGGGGAAATGGTCCAATCCATCTGGAGAACAACAGCTTTGGGGATGGTACTTTTCAAATGTCTGAATATATCTACTGTATATATAAATATCTGAATATAACTTCTCCAAACTATATTTTCCCTCAGAGGTGCACAGTCTGAGTGATATTTCCAGAGGTTATACTCCAAAAACAAGACAGGTCCATGACAAATACAAAAATGTAATTTAATGAATAGGAGCAACTATGTGCTGCATAAATAAAATATGTGGAGGGAGGGAGGAAAGAAGGAAGGAAGTTGATTGTGAGGTGAATAAGGGATGCTCTCTAAAAGATTTCCTCAGTAATTACAATTTAAGCAACTGAAAGCTTGGACATAACCTTTTCCTTTTTCTGCCTGCTATATGGGGAATTGATTCGTGCTATCAGAAGTATTAAAGTAGGCTTGAAAATCCCAATATCTTTGGTAGTAATAAAGTTGCAATGTCCTTTCACAAATTGCTGTTCTATGTGGCATTTCCTCAAAGCACAATAACTTCTGGATAAGCCACCTTGATGAAGCACTGCTATCAACCCTATCCCCTGAAATCCCTCAGAGGAACTTTCATTTAGCTTACTTTGTATTACTGTTTTGATTCTAAGTCACTTGTTTTTCTCACCCCTTCCTTGCAATAGTGTTTCTTTTTTCTTATTACATTTTTATTAACCCACGTTTCCTTCAAGAGGCTCATGGTGGCTTATGTACTAATATCCCTACCATATTTTATCCTCCCAAGAACTCTGTGAGCTAAATTGGGCTGAGAATAGTGATTGGCCAAAGCAGCCAGCGAGATTAAAGATGCCACTTTAATCATTAATCCACATGTTGGTGGCACAGAATTCTGAGCAGACTCAACCTGAAAGTCATGTCCATTGTCTATGTCCATATCTACATATGTGTTCAGAATTGGCAGAAGTAAATCTGAGCCTGCCTTCATTTATTTCCAGTATCACAGCTTAATCATAATACTGAAGAAGCACATTCAGATGGAAAGACTTCTGAGCAGGTTTAAAGTGCATTTGCCTCACCAACCATATAAACACAACACAATGAAAAGAGATTTCAGACCAACATTTGATAGAATTTACACAAGCTAAATTAAATTGCTGCACAAGGGAAATGGTGTAGACTTGATATTTTTGTTCACTTCTTTACACAGTTCAGAGAATGTGCCTGAGCTACCTCAGCTACATTATTTTAGTATAATGCATTAATGTATCTGGGTTTGTATTAAAATTCATACAAGTGACCTTGAATCTTTCACCAGCTCACTAGATTGTTACATCAAACAGATATACTGTGTGATGGAAAGAGAGATAACATCATATATACATCATTAGAACTCCTTGGAGAAAGAGTAGGGTCTAACTGTAATAAATAATATATATTATTTCAAAAAGTGTATATGTACATTACTGCACTGAATTTATAGCTAATACATTTACCAGCTAGAGTCATAAAGATCAGAGTGAATCTGAAGTTGTCTGTGACTGCACAATAACTAAATCATAAATTAGCCAACCACATTTTAAGCCCAGAACCTTGTCCCAAGCTAAAAAAATTTATTGAGTAAATTACAATTTAATTAATAAGAGTGCATAAATGTGTCGTACAAACATAGCCATGATGTACTTCAACCCTCAAGAAATAAAGAAAGCCCAGCACCCCCTACAAAACTACCTATAAATCCAGATTACTAGAACCCTTTATATTGCTCTGGGCAAAGAGCCCGGCACCCACCATTCAGAGCTCTGGAAAGCCCACATCACCATCCAGCCGCCCCCCCTCAATGGCCCAAGAGGATCGGTGAGCTTCCTCCAGCGGATCAGGCCCCAGCGCCCACTCTGGCCCCGCCTCCTGAAGTGAGCGATGTTGAGGTGATCATGCCCACCCTGGCCACTCCCACCCAGTCAGCCATGACTATGCCCACCCCGGCCCCCCGAGGGCAACCACAATCGTCATGCAGCCCTGAATGAAATTGAGTTTGATTCCCTTGCCATACAACATACATAGGACTTGCATCAGGGGTGAAATGCTCTCGGTTTGGATACCCGATCCGGTAGCAATGGCAGTGGGTAGTTCGGAGAACTGGTAGCAAAAATCCCTGCCCTCCCCCATGCGCAACTGAGCCATGCAATCAACAGAGGCTTTTTAAAAAAAAAAAAATCTACAACCTCTTCGGCCGAAAAAATGCTTTTAATAGAAATAAAATTTCTATATAGAAATTTATTTCTATATAGAAATAAAATTATTTATTTATTTATTTATTTTAAAAGTTAAAAAAAAAAGCCTCTAATGATTATGTGGCTCAGCTGGGATCGTCAGAGGCTTTTAAAAGCATTTTTTTTTACAACCTCTTCGGCCAAAGAGGTTGTAGAAAAAATGGTTTTTTTAAAAAAAAAAAGTTGGCCACGCCCACCCAGTCACATTACCCCCACCTACCCACCAAGCCAGGCCCACAGAACAAATTTTACATTTCACCACTGACTTGCATTTAATTTCTTGCCCTCGAACCAGCACAAAGAGACACAGAAGAATCCCTTGATTTTCAAGGAGCCTGGCTATTGAGCATTTCAATAGAGACGTGTTTAGAATAGCATATTTTTCCCCCCTATGGCATCTGTATATACCGCCAGTGCAATGCATACTGCCTTCTCCCTGCCCCAAAGAACATGAGAAACAAACAGAGGAACTCCTCTTTACCCTCTACCAACAGGGAATGTTAGAAAAGGAAAGAAAGTGTACAATTCTGTGTTATTTGAGGAAAGAGAAGATTCAGATCTTGCTTGGCAGTAACCTCAAGGTATCTTCTTCTGCTAATGACATGTTGGCATTTCCTATTAGAAAGCATGAAGTTAGGCTAACTGCAGTTTTGACTCTGCCACACACACACACACATACACATCATCATCTCTCTCTCTCCTCTAATTGTTTTAAGGTTTGCAAAGGCTGCTGTGAGGAATGGGAAAAAGGAAGAGGAAGGAAAGAAATTTCCATTGAACCTCCAGCCTGCAGTTGATACCCAGTTCTCTTGAACTTCATAAGGAAGTGACCTAAATTATGCATTTATTTGCTTGCTTGCTTGCTTGTCTTTTATTCAGGTGTTCAAGACACAGTACAAAGCACTCCTCCTCTTCCCCCCCCCAAATGACCATATGAAGTACCAGGGTGGATTTGATTTAAATTGAGTCGATTTAAATCATGATTTAAATCACTAGTAAAAAGGCTTGATTTAAATCAACTCAATTTAAATCATAATTTTTAAAGAGCAACTGTCATCTCTGCTACTCCTTTGACCCGCTGTTGACTCACCGATAGTCCCAGTGTTGCAGAATATACAGCCTTGTGTTATATAACTAAGCTCCATTTCATGCTGAATAAACTAAATTATTTATGTATCTTAAATAGAAAACTATCTTACGATAGATTTTACCCCAAAAGTTTTTTATTAAAATAAATTCAATAAAAATCAAAAAAATCTGATTTAAATAAAAAAATCCGATTTAAATAAAAAAATCCGATTTAAATCAAAAGATTTTTTTGATTTTTTTAAAAAAAATCATTGATTTTTATCCACCCTATGAAGTACAGTAGATTGATCCAAGAGAGAGTAAGTAGACAAGAGAGGGGGGAGGGAGGGGGAGAGAGAGAGAGAGAGAGAGAGGGGGCACAAAAGAGCATCATTTATTAGCATCCCATATTCAAAATGGCCTTTAATATTAAATTGCTTTTCAGCTCCACTCTTGCCCTGCCTACTGAATGGAGCAATAATAGAAATCAGGAGTAAACTGTCTGGTGGAGACTGACTTAAACATTGCTACTGCAGCCTTATTTGGTAAGAAAGTTCAGCTGTCTTCTTTTTGTGTTTCGCATCATGCCTGCTTCTGCTTGCACAGAATGGGGCAAGCAGCCTATAACTGAGCACTTTTACATAGAAAATAATAACCCAGACATCTCAAAATGGAAACTACCAGCATTAAAACTGCCCTTCAGCTAAGTCTATAAATGTAGAATTTAGTGTGACTGATAATTTTTACGATCTTTTGGTGATATATTAATATTTTAAGAAGCTTTTAGATGGGTCCAAAAGAAGCAGTGCAAGGCAAATGTTTTATGATTGGTATACCTTCAATGAGAACAATAGGAAAGGAAAGGAAAGAAATGGAAGAGGCAGGGGGGAAAATACTGTTGCAATGGAACTATATACACTGCTCAAAAAAATAAAGGGAACACAAGCAGAAGACATCCAAGATCTGAATGAATGAAATAGTCTTATTAAATACTTTGTTCGTTACATATAGTAGTTTTGTGTTCCCTTTAGTTGTTTGAGCAGTGTATAAACTGCACTGCTTTATTTATGACTGTTTTTCACATTTATGACCTTGCAGGGTCCCCATGGACATGCGATCAAAACATAGTATCATTGTGAAGGATCTGCACGTTTTTAATGAAAACGAGTATGAAAATAAGAACAGAGAAAACATCTCCAAACTTAAGGGGGGAAAACATACCATCTTGTACGTATAGTGAATATGACCAACCAAAACACGCCTTTAAATGTCTAAATCTAGGAAGCAAGTGGGCAGACTTGCAAAATCTACTCACCAAAAAAAGTCAGATGAAAAATAGACAAACCCATAAGAAAAAGCACACATCCAAAGAATAAAGGCGAATAATTTTTTTTAAAAAAATTCAATTCCTAATGGAAAGTCTATCACTCTCTCTCTCAAACAAAATCATGATCTTTAAAATTTTAGTTGTCTCCTAAATGACAGAAAAAGAAACTTGTTCACCTCTAATCAAAAGTCTACCACTGAACTGTAGAACAATCAAACCTCTTCCTCAGTCTTAGTTTGTTATTTAAAATAAAATAAAATAAGGCAGATTATTTTAAATTTCTTTCACCCCATCATTGATGAACTAGGTTTACATATTGCATTAAAACCATTGTTTATATAACCATGATTTGTTGAATAAATCTCAATTGCATAGCTTTGAATTCAATGCTAAACCATAAACCATGATTTACAAACCAAAAGCTGAGTTTATAAACATCTTAAGTGATATCAGACAAGATGCATTATGACTTAGCAAGAAGTAGGAATCCAGTCATAAAAATACTGAAAGATTTCTAAGGCCAGGCATATCACAAAAGGACACTCTCTCCTAAAATGTCTTTTGTGCCATACTCGGTTTTAAGTGGCATTACAGATAGTCCTCGACTTACAACCGTTCATTTAGTGACTGTTCAAAGTTACAACATCACTGAAAAAAATGGCTTATGACCATCTTTCACACTTATGACCATTGCAGCATCTCCATGGTCACGTGATTTACATTCAGATGCTTGATAGTTGGTTCATATTTATGACGTCTGCCATGCCCCGAGGTCATGTGATCCCCTTTTGGGACCTTCTGACAAACAAAGTCAATGGGAAAGTCAGATTCACTTAACAACCATGTTAATAATTTAACAACTGCAGTGATTCACTTAACAAATGTGGCAAATAAAGTCATAAAACGGGGCAAATTCCTCACTTTACGAATTTCTCACTTAGCAACATAAATTTTGGGCTCAGCTTCAGGCCCGGGTACAGTACGGAAATGGCATTGGTCGCGTTGGTAGATGATCTCTGGAGGGCTCGGGACAGGGGTTGCTCCTCTGTCCTAGTCCTGTTAGATCTCTCAGCGGCTTTTGATACCATCGACCATGGTATCATGCTGCACCGGTTGGAAGAGTTAGGGGTGGGAAGCACTGTGTTGCAGTGGTTCTCCTCCTTTCTCTCTGACCGGTCGCAGTCTGTGTTGACAGGGGGGCAGAGGTCGACCCCGAGGCCCCTCATATGCGGGGTGCCGCAAGGGTCGATCCTCTCGCCCCTCCTGTTCAACATTTATGTGAAGCCGCTGGGCGAGATCATCCGTGGTTTCGGGGTGAAGTACCACCAGTACACTGATGACACCCAGCTGTACATCTACACCCCAGACCACCCCAACGATGCCCTTGAAGTGATGTCCCGGTGCCTGGAGCCGTGCAGATCTGGATGGGGAGAAACAGGCTCAGGCTCAACCCATCCAAGACCGAGTGGCTGTGGTTTCCGACGTCCCGATATAGTCAGTTGACACCATCGCTGACTATTGGGGGCGAATCGCTGGCCCCCACAGAGAGGGCTCGCAACTTGGGCGTCCTCCTGGATTCACGGCTGTCTTTAGAAGAGCACTTGACGGCCGTGACCAGGAGGATTTTTCATCAGGTTCGCCTGATTTGCCAGTTGCGTCCCTTTCTGGATCGGGACTCGTTACGCACAGTCACTCATGCCCTCGTCACCTCCCGCCTGGACTATTGTAACTCTCTCTACATGGGGCTCCCCTTGAGGAGCACCCAGAGGCTCCAACTGGTGCAGAGTGCGGCCGAGCGGGTGGTAATGGGAGCGACATGGCATTCCCATGTAACACCCCTCCTGCACGAGCTGCACTGGCTCCCGGTGGTCTTCCGGGTGCGCTTCAAGGTTTTGGTTACCACCTTTAAAGCGCTCCATGGCTCAGGACCTGGGTACTTGCGGGACCGCCTACTACCACCAATAGCCTCCCACCAACCGGTACGCTCCCACAGAGAGGGGCTCCTCCGGGTGCCGTCGGCCAAACAATGCCGACTCGCGGCCCCCAGGGGGAGAGCCTTCTCTGTGGGGGCACCTACTATCTGGAACGAGCTCCCCCCGGAGATACGGAGGATCCCGGATCTGCGCACCTTCCGCCGCGCCTTAAAGACCTTTCTATTTCACCAGGCGGGCCTGGCCTAATTTTCTCCCTCTTTTATAAAAGATTTTTAAATTTTTAATTTTTTAGTATTTTATATATTCAAATTTTAAAATTGGTTTTAAATTGATTGGGGTTTTAAGTTGTTTGGGCCAAAACTATTTAATTTGATTTTAATTCCACTTTTAAATTTTGTATGTATGTATTTTATTGTTTGGCTGTGCACCGCCCTGAGTCCTTCGGGAGTAGGGCGGTATAGAAATCAAATCAAATAAAATAAATAAACTGTGGTTGTTAAATCGAGGACTACCTGTACTTCACAACAGTTCTATTCTTCTCTGAATGGGCAGGGCCGATTCATATTTATGATGGGCGAGCGGTCAAATCTATAATACTTTTAGAAGAAGACCCACTTGGCTCATCCTTTCCCCCATGTTATTTAACACCGATATGAAGCTACTGGGGAAAAGTATAATCCGTTAATTTGAGGTGAGGTTTTATCAATAATCTGATGATGCCCATTATGCATTTTTCATCCAGAGATACATATTTCCATTTGTACAATATATGAATCCAAGATATCTGGCAAGGCTTGCTTGCTTATAATTTATTGCAACATAGGCCCCTTCCTATTTCTTTCTAACTATGGTACAAATATCGCCTGACAAAATCTTTACTCTGCCGCATCCTCATCTCATTTTCAGCCCATGCATGAGATAGCCTTAAGTCATCCTCAGCTCTAATGGAGCAAAAGTGATGGTTTCCCTTTAAGCCAAGAGCAATCAATGGTAATTTCAAAGCATTTCACATCAAGGTGTGACATATTTGTCACTGATGCCGAGTAGCCTGTTCGGCAGGCCTGCCCCGCAGTTTTGAAAGCATATTCTTCTGAGAGCAAAAGGAAGCAACTATAGACGTCTAGCTGTGTTTCAAAGCCATGTTTATGTTGATCCCCATATGTTTTGTACATTCATGGGATTTGTGCATGCTGGTGTAATTCAGCTCTCTTCCTGAACTATCCCTTTCTTTTCTCTTCCTTATCCCACTTAGCCTTGGCTTGTCAAAAGCAAGGATGCCTGGCACCAAAGATATCAGAGTTCAGATGTCAAAATCCACCTGCTCTTGCTGCACTTCTGTCATTGGCAGATAATCTCCCACTCTTTGATGGCATTCATAAAGGGAAAGAGCAATAAAGCCAGAAGGTTTAACCAATTACTTTGCTTGACACACTTTGCGTATATGAAATCAGGATGCCCTCATTTGGCAACAAGTCACTAAAAAAAAATGCAAGACAGGAATTAGCAATGGAAACAGGAAATTTTATCCCAAGATAGTTTTCTGCTGACTCAAAGGCGGATGAATGGCAATTTAATTGAGTAGTGAGCAAAACCCCTTGCTTTGTTGCAGTATATGTAATTTTTCATGGCTTCAGTTCAGTTCATTTGATGATAAAGTTTATCTGTGCCTGTCCCCGTTACAGGTAGTCCTTGACATACAACCATTTGTTTAGTGGCTGTTTGAAGTCACAACAGCACTGAAAAATTAACTATGACTTACAATCGTTGCAGCATCCCCATGTCATATGATCAAAATTTGGGTCTTGGCAAATGACATGTATTTTAGGAGAGCTGCACTGTCCCAGGATCATGTGGATCACCATTTCTAATTTTCCCAGCCAGATTCTGACAAAATAAAATCAATGGAGGAAGCCAGATTCACTTAACAACTGCATGATTTACTTAACAACTGTGATGATTGCTTAACATCTGTGGCAAAAAAAAAAAACCACAGGCAGCTGCTGACACGAGTGACATCAAGCTGGCCACGCCCACCCTGGCCCCAACACAACCATGATGCGGCCCTCAATGAAATTGAGTTTGACATCCCTGTTCTAACCTCTACAATGCAACAATCAGACCCTGTAGATGTCATTTCACTTCTGAGACATAATTAGCCCTGAACTTTGCACTTTGGACAAAAGCAGAAATAAAGGGTTACCTTATCTAACAGATACATAGGCACAAGCACCTTCCATGTGACATGACAGGCTGCAGCCTTGTAATCCAAGACTCCATATTTCCCCTCTTACTATAAATTTTCCAGGTACTGAGATGAGAACAGCTCTGGCTAATGAACAGACCTGTTACACTATGCCGTAAATGCTTTTAAGTGGTTCAATTTGAAGCCAGAACTACATTTTTAGATTGCAAAAGGCCCTGCCACTGCTATAGGGAACACATCCTTAGCACAGTGGAATCATTCGGTATAATTAAACAAGCTTTAATTCAATTATAAAAACTGCAATACAAATAAGATCATGTTTAGATGTATGTCATCATCTAATGTTTCCTCCTATCCTGGTCAAAAAAAAGTTATCTAAGTTTAGCAGGCAGGAAAGCTGACCACAGGTAGGACTTTGCAATGATTATGTCTCTTTTTCCATTATAAGACTGCTTCACCGAGTTATATTTTTAGAACATCTATTCCTGTTGAATGACGTCCAGATATTTTGGGATTTGAATTTTTGCCTCATACAAAAAAAGGGAGCGGGAGCAGAGTTTTGAAAATTGGATTCACTCACTTCTTCCAAATTGGCTGTGTGACTCATCCTGCTGAAATGCCAAAAAGAATCCATAGGCAGAAACTGCTCAAAATTTGGTATCTGCGTTGTAACATTGTCAAAATGTCTCTTATTTTTCTGAAATCCTGAATTGGTTTAGCGCTTGGCTTGAGTCCCAATCAAATGTCAAAAAGTCATTCTGTATTTGGTTCAGTACATGACACCACTGATCAATTATAGACTTCACAAAGGCTTTCCAGAAGATATCGTGTACACAGCTGACATCTACATTGGCTCTGCATGTTGAAATCTAATGACCTGCTCTGAAGGAAAGGGATCTAGAATTTGGTTAGAAAACACACTTAGCTGGTAGAAAGCAGGTCCTTTAACAATCTCCCTTGAAATAAGGAAATATATTAACTGTAAAAACACTGCCACAAAAATCAAGAACTATTAGGCATTACATGTTCCCAGAGACATTATACTGTACCTATATAGCTAGATGTCATTAAAAATGACATGTAACTATATGTAACCCTTCCACTGTAGGATAGCACTAGCCAGGTGCAAGGGCCTGACCTCTGAGTTTACAACAGACTGTTGTTGTATTCATGGCAACAAACATGCATATGTATAATTTAAACAACTATTGATTTCTCTGACCCATGCATGAATAATGTATACTGACATAATCATTTCCCTTAAATCATTTTTCTTCTTTGGGTAAGTAGAGGGCAAATTTTTAACCAGCATATGGAAGGGCAAAAACCATTTGGTGCTATGTACGAAGAGCAAATAATATAATGCAGCTGATGACCCAGAAAACCATGTTGCAGTTCCTATGTCTGTCTGCTATATGTCCACGTCAAGAGAGCTAAAGGTGCATTCTCAAGATATGCATGGCTTGCCCCATCCTGTCTCCTAGTTAAATGGTATTAGATTGTGTACTAGCAGTACGTTACACAGAACAATTGGGTCTGTTACTACAAAGCATGCCAGGAACTTATCATTTCCTTCCCAACTTCTTTTTTCTTTTCCTTCTCCAGAGGAGAGATAATAGAAACCCTTGGTGGCATGTCTAGGATCACTTTCCCTCATTTGCATGAGACCTTTTTAATGTATTGTTTCAGGGCACATCTAGATAGACAGTTAATCCAGTTTTGAAGCAGGAGAGAGTATACTAGGTTAAATTTAGCTTCTCTTCACAACCAATCTCTACTCTGCCTAAGAAAGGAGGCAGAGAATTGTCATAACCATGTACTGAAGCAAGTTAAAATGCATTGATTGGTGGACTTTGCTACCAGCAGGAAGAGTATCCACTAATTGTTTCCCGTCACAGGCTGAGTCTGGGGGAGAAGGCAAGTTTAGACAGATGGTTAGAATGCCAGGTTTAGCCATCTGCCAGAAGCTTTACAGCTGACAAGATCCTTTCGCAAGCACCAGGAGTAGAGATGAGCTCAGAGACACAAAAAATAAAAGAGAGAAATGCCCTAGCCTACAACTTTTTCTAACAAACTTGATGCAACTATTTTTCATGTTGCTGGATAAGAGAAGTCCTGGTCTACTACTTTTTCAAATGATATTTAAGAGTCCTGCTTTTAACAGTTTGTTAACTATTAACATCTCTGGCGGAAACAATGAATGGTCATTCCAGAATCTACATATGTTAGATGGGTAATCATGTTTTGTAAAAAGTGGTTGCAAACAACAAGCAGGGTTTTGGATCAGGCATAAGATGTTTGGATCTAGCCAGGGGCTCCATAGTGATTTTATTTTTTTGTGCTTTCAAGTCTGTGTTGACTCCTGGCCTGATTGCAACCCTCATAATGAGGTATTGGGTCTTCCCTTCAGATTCATGAGTAACATGTCTTCAATAAAAACTACTTTTTGGATACTCATTTAAATGTAATCCTGGATTAAGGGATCTTGACTACTAGTAATCCTGGATTAAGAGAGCTTGACTAATGGTTAAAGTACCAAGCTAGAAACCAGGAGACCCTTGAATTATAATTTCGTCTTAGGCAAAAAAACCAGCTGGGTGGTCTTGGGCCAGTCACAGTCTCTCAGTCCTGGTAAACAGTTAGTGGCAAACCACTTCTGAAATCTTGCCAAGAAAATAACTGTTTATCCTTTCGGCACTATGATGTCTAGAGTTTTTCCTTTCCCTGGCTTGTGGCATTGTGGGCAACAGCATAATATACGAGTAAAAGCTGACTTCAAGTACAGAAACGTACATGGACAAATGACCAGAACGTAAACTAAACCATGATTCATGAAGAATTTTAAAACCTTAATCGGCCCTTAACCTATCAAGATAAAATAAAACACTTCAACCTAATAGAAATTTTAAAAACACATGCAGTTGCTGGACCTGGGAAATCAAAAAGTTAGTAAGCAATTGCTGTTTTATGTCATCCCGTTTGTTGCTATCTCAGAGTAAATGAGATCCACCACTCAAATGGGTAGCAGCCAATCTGGATGGGAATCCAGACAATTTGCAGTGACTGACTCGCCTTGGCCCTCTCACCCCAGCCAACACACTGTGGGACAACTCTCACGATGGGACAATTCAATGCAAAATAACTCAATGGAGGGACAAGTGAATTGCAGTGACTGCCTTGTCTTGCTTTAGGTTTGAACCAGTGGTGAAATCCAAAATTTATTACTACAGGTTTTGTGGGCGTGGCTTGGTGGGCGTGGCTTGGTGGGAGTGGCAGGGGAAGGATACTGCAAACTCTCGATTCCCACCCCACTCCAGGGGAAGGATACTGCAAAATCTCGATTCCCACCCCACTCTGGGGCCAGCCAGAGGTGGTATTTGCCAGTTCTCTGAGCTACTCAAAATTTCTGCTACCGGTTCTCCAAACTACTCAAAATTTCCGCTACCAGTTCTCTGAACTGCTCAAAATTTCTGCTACCAGTTCTCCGAACTACTCAAAATTTCCACTACTGGTTCTCCAGAACCTGTCAGAACCTGCTGGATTTCACCCCTGGTTTGAACCTTCTCAAGTTAGAAGTCCTCGACGCTGGGTGAGCTGCAATTCTACTTGTCCCTCTCTTGAGTTATCCTGCATTGAATTGTTCTGCAGTTGGCCATGGCAAGATGGCTGAGGCGAGTTGACCAAGGATATTTGGCCTGGGCAGGTCGGCCACAGTCAGACAACCAGAGCAAGTCAGCCAGGGAGAGTTGGCCATGGCAAGTTGTCCCATTCCATCTGGATGGCCTCACTGTTGGTCCTGAGTCAGTTCCAATTGTTTTTAAGACAAGAAAAACAAATTTCGGTGAAAAATCCTTAGTGACAGTATTGAGTTTGGTGCCTCATAAGCAAGATTGGAAGAGGAGATATTATCTACTTTCAGCCTGCAGCTGCAGGGTACAATGAAAAAAAGATATGGCAATACACATTTTGAGGGTTACCTCTAGGGACTTATTTCATATCTATGACTCTTCCTTTTTTACCAATGCAAATAGGAATGGGATCAGAGATGGGATCAGAGATCAACTTAACCCAAACAATCACTGAGTTCTTGAGGCTAAATGAATCCGTCCATAATCCTCAGGTTGATTAGGTTATGACATTTGCAGAACACGCCAATTTCATCTATGGCCCTCTTAACTGTGTCATAACAAACTTAAAGAACTGATTATGATTTTGTCCTGTTATCAAATCACATCCCAGAGCCACTTCAGAGATAACTAATTTCTTTCACCTCTAGCCAGCAACTAAAAGCAAACATAGATGCTAATCATGCAATTTGCCATTGTGCAATTAGCCTTTTAAAAGCAAATTGCAGGAGCAGGTGCCTGAATTCAGATTAGGAACATCTAATCTTCTCCCCATCTGCAATAGTTATAATCCATATTGGGGAATAAGGCTTTCAAGCCTTGGTCTACTCTATAACAACTTTTTTATTTTTAGTATCTATGCTATGGATGATTGTTGATCGAATAAGCTTCTTAAAATTTAAAATAATCTTGTAGCACTTTATTTTTGAGTTTGGTGCATTCAAACAAGACAACTTGTTTTCTTCCCAATATACTTAAAAGCTGACTTTTGGAAATCAACACTTGGATCACTTAATCAGTTTTAAAGGCTGCCCACTCGTCAACAATGCTGGTCAGATCATATACATGGTGAATGTCCTATAGGCAGATACGAGGTACGTTGTGTGAATTTCCACAGTAACGGAAATGGTGATTGTGATTTCCCAACAATCACATTATTAACCATGACTTTGCTCATTGCAGCACACACGAAAACAGATCCATGCAAAATGGTCCTGAATCTAGGAAGAATATATGGATAGCTGTACTGCTGCCCCCTATTGCTGTGACAAACAAGCAATAGGTCTACTAATATTTTATTAACATGCTTAGCAAATAGCAGGATGGTGTAGGCAGGGGTGGATTCTACTTACCTTTACTACCGGTTTGCAACGGGGCATGCACAGAAGTGTTTTCATGATGTCAGGGTCAGTGGGCGGAGCCTCCCGCCAGTTTTACTACCGGTTCTATAGAACCGGTGCAAACCGGGGGCAACCCACCACTGGGTGTAGGAAATAGTCTGATAGTCTAGGACAGGCGTGTCCAACCTGTGGCTCATGGGCCACATTCGGCCCTGGTCAACTAGTAATCCAGCCTCATAAGATAATTTTTAAAATTAGTTAGTAGTTGAAGCTGTTTATTGTACATGTATATGTAAACTTGTTTCTTGATTAAGTTAACTTTTAACTTAATCAAGTTTTTGTATGTTTTAAATGTTTTTAAGAATGAATAAAGTTTTGCTTTTTAAAATTAAAAAAAAAGATAATTTTTAAAAATTAAGGGAGGGAGAGCAGACATAAACAATCAAGAAGAATTGAGAAGTTGTGGGTGCTCTTTTCTTGGAGGTTATCAAGAAGAGACTGGAAAACCATTTGTGCAGAATGGTATAGGGCAGGGGTGCCAAACTCACAACATCACGTTGTTGTCACGTGATGTATCACAACTTTTTTTCCCTTCGCTAAACTGTGGGTGGGCGTGGCCAGCACGTGACGCATCCGGCCCATGGGCTGCAAGTTTGACATTCCTGGTATAGGATTTCCTGCATGAGCAGATGTTGGACTAGAATCTCCAAGGTCCCTTCCAACCCAATTATTCTTTGCTCTATGTCAGTGATGGTGAACTTTTTAGACACCGAGTGCCCAAACTACACGTGCACTCATGGCCAAACTAAAAGGTGTGCGCGAACACGGATATGCATGAACATGTGTGGATGTGCGCATGCGCAGATGTGCGCAAAGAGGCATGCGCATGTGCAGACATGCACATATGTGCAGCAGAGACCCAAAGACCAGCTGTCCGGTGGGAGGCGGGGCATCCTAACACCGGCAGCTCAGCAAGAGGTAAGATCTTTTTCTTTCGTGAGCTTCTGTTTCGTCATTTGCAGGGAAACAGAAGCTCATGAAAGAAACGCCATTTGAGATCTGACCTGGGGCGACGGCTCACGTGTCAGCGGAGAGGGCTCTGTGTGACATCTTTGGCACGCGTGTCATAGGTTAGCCATCATGGCTCTATGTTCTAAAGCAGGACTGTCAAACTCACGGCCAGCAGGCTGGATGCATCATGCGCTAGTCATGCCCATGCCCCACTTTAGCAAGGAGGGGAAGTGAAGTTTGACACCCCTGTTCCAGTGGTGAGTTGCCCTCAGTTTGCACCAGCTCTATAGAACCGGTAATAAAACCGACAGGAGGCTCCGCCTACCGACCCCGATGTCATCAGAACGCTTCTGCGCATGTGCAGAAGAGCACATGTGCGAACGAAGCACATGCGCGTGGCCCTGTTGCAAACCAGTAGTAAAGGTAAGTAGAACCCACCCCTGCCCTGTTCTAAAGGACGTTTGTTATTTATATACATTAACTGTGTTATATAATTTATATGTAGCCCAAGACAATTCCTTTTTATTCGGTGCAGTTTAGGCAGGTCAAAAGGTTGGATAACCGTGAGCTTGGGTTTGGCTGAAAAGTGATTCAGGTGTTGCAAGGAGATGAAAACTCAGGAGCCTAACACTGCTTATTTCCTGAATGAAGTGGGAAGACAAGTACCAGTAGTGAATTTAACATTTTCTGCAAATACAGAGCTACAAACATATCCAACCACTCCAGCTCCAATAAGCTTCGAACTATCCAATCAAACCAGGTTTAAAAATGTATTTTCCAAAAATAGTGGAAAAAAATAGATGAGCTAGAAAAAGCTTCAGGCTGCTTTATTTGATGTGTTGTAAAGGGTACATTCATATTTCACTTTCTGGAAAGAAAATTGGAGGCTAAATCACTTGTCCTGCAGAAGTGGTATATAATTTTTTTTTTCCAAAATTATTATCCCAGTTTTTCACTCATTGTGAGTTAGGTTATTTTTTGTATGTTCTTTGATCTCACAAACTGGACTACTTTCTGGACCAATTAGCAAAAGGGTCCCATTATAAATGTGAGATATTGAACAAAGATATTTCTCTTGCAAGGCAAATCATATTTTGAGATTCAGAAAGATGGGAATAAATGCTGCCCGTTTTCATGGCAGAGTTACTCAGATTTTGTTTATTTGTACTTTGCCTCTTCAAAAGGATTAATATTACAATCTAAAAGCCTAGCATTACAATCCAAATACATACCCATATGGAGAGGGGGCACATTAAGCTGATTAAAATTTATATGAACCCAAATCAAGTGTATTAAATAGTAAACACAAATATAACATTCCAAGTCTCCCTGATAGGACACCATAGTCTCTTTTACACTAATTTCCACTAATATCAATTGATGGGAATAGAAAATGTCTGTCCTCACAAGTTACATTAAGAGATTTAGGCCATGGCAACTGGGAAATCTCAGAACAGCAGGATTCCAGATGAGAAAGACCATGTCAAGAAGACTATTTTGTATAAACTGAAAGAAGCCCCCCAAAAAATCTGGACCTTTCCAGCTTCCCTTTTGCATCAAATCATGGAACAAACATGTCCCAGCAACTTTTTTTCTTTTTTTCTGTCAGATCTCCATGTTATAGTTTTTTTTTTGTTGTTCCCAACACTTTCAGCATGAGACAGCTTTAACGAGTAGTTTTCACCATAAGTTGGTAGTAATCAGCAGTTTCAAAGCATGTGAAAGTGTGTAAGGTATGTTGCACTTGCCAACAGTTCTGTCAAATGATCTGTACAGAATGGAATTGGCACTTAATTGGCCATTGCCGCCCTCTCCAATTCTCAAGCACTTTCCTGCACTGCAATTTCTTTTTCCTGGCCCCCTCCCATCACCCAGAAGCATGTTTAAGATGACCCTTTTTGAGGGTTCTTTAGTCTTCTGCTTTACCAAGCACTCAACCAGGCAGAATTTTGAAAGAAAACTAATTCCACGCTCTCCAGGAGAAAAATGGATTCAGCTGTCTTTCAAAACTCACAATTTACACAATCCCTTTGAAAAACTGTTTGCAGAGCATGGACATCCATAAGGGAGGAAGGGGGACAAATGATCATCCGTGCGTGATGATGTCATCTTGCAATGTCATGACTTACATATTAGCATCAGATGGTGGGATGCAAGAACACAATAAGGCATTTGTGGGATCATATTATTGCATGCCTTGTGGTCATTTTGGTGTCATTGCAGTGTGCTTGGGTACCACTTCTGCAGAAGCACATTATTCTGAAAAAGCATTAAACCTATGCTCTAAATATCTTTTAAAGCCCACGTTCACATGCCCACTGAACACTCTGTATCTGTGTTTGCTCTTTCAATAAGGAGTCTAAGCATCTCTCACAATTTTGAAAACCAATCTATGCGCATACATTCATAGAGCTCTACGATGCTTGCAGCATCAACTGCCTTTATGACCCCATTCAATTCTCTTTCTTCACTGAAACTTGTGATATCAGCTAGTTTTCATATGTTAGCATGAAGGACACTTCTACTACATTAGTTGATGCCGTCCATAGGGAGAAGTGGTCATCTCCATTTCAAGGCCATTGAGCCAGCACTGTCTGAAGACATTTCAGTGGTCACGATGTCACAGAGCACTGTTACCTTCCTACTGAAGTGGTACCTATATATCTACTCACATATGCACGCTTTCAAACTGCTAGGCTGGCAGGAGCTAGGTCGAGGATGGGAGCTCTCATTAAGAAAATGGGAGCTCTCATTAAGAAAATCAGAAAGTTTAACCAATCACTTTACTTAGTATTCCATGCAGACACAACATCAGAGCACACTCTTGGCACCAAGACAAAGCCAGTGATAGTTTCAGGAAAGGGATTAACAATGGCAGAGCAAAAAAAAAAAAATTCCTAGAGCAAGATGAGCAGGTACCATTTTCTTCCAAATAGAAGCTCACAGCTTTTGCAATCAAAGACACGATGCAGTTTCCTGAATTGAGCTTCTCTGAGGAAGACAACAGATGGGGATAATGGCAGGGCTGGGTTCTACTTAGCTTTATTACCAGTTCACAGTGGATCCTGCATGCAGATCACCTATGACAACATCTGGGGTGGTGGGCAGAGCCTCCTGCCGGTTTTACTACCGGTTCTTGCGAACCAGTCCGAACCGGGGGCAACCCACCACTGGATAATGGGATACCACATGGTTACAAATGGTAGATGACATCACCTGAAGCAAATAAGGCAGGATAACTGCTCTATATCTGAAAGCATTAATTGGCCAAGGAATGACATGGGAGCAATGATGGAGACAACATTGCTAAAATATACCCTGGGCTCATTACCCAAGGACCACGTATATACATAATACAAGACTCCTTACCAAAATCTTGGCACTGCTCTGAACTCCTTTTTTGCAGGCGTTTAAGATTGCACTGCTAAAATTCAGCAGCAAACTCCAATGTCAATACAACTGATAGAAAGTGATCAGTCAAACAGTGTCTAGGCCTTGCCATCAAAGTGCAAAATTGTTAGGCTTGGCATGCTTATTCAAACTGAATTTATCCAGATGTTCAGATGGACTTTATTAGTATCACAGCCTACTCCTCTTTTGGGGTTGAAGCAAGTGTTTTAAATTGTCATGAAGGGAATGGGAAATAGTTCCAAACAGACATCTTATTCATGATGCATTTCTTTAAATGGGAAGCTGTAAGTATAAATCAGATATGAATTAGGTATGGCACAGTTTCTTCCATTTTTTTCCAATTATTTTCCAAACTGCAAGGCACATTTTTCAACAACAAGCAATTTAGGGAAGATTTAAACATTGCATGACCCTTCCATAAAGTTTTGCACGAGGGTTTCTGTCAACTTTTTACCTGTTGGAGCATTTACTATTAAGACTGTGTAATCTTAAACCATTCCTCTTGCTAATAATACCATACCTTCCATTTAAGAAAAAAAAGGTTATTTTCCACTCTATGCTGCTCTAGTCTAATTGTATGTTTCTGCTGCATTAGCGTGCCTTAAATAAGTTCAGGAGGTTCACTTGTCCCTTGGTCCCACTTTCTGACCAAGCAACAAGTGGATATCTGTGATCTTTGAATACCATAACTGCATCTGAGATGGAACATATAACAAATAGAGATAAATAAAATTATTTTCATCATGTATGCACTGACAATAATATCCCTAGTTGGCATGGGATACTGTGCAACTCCATAAAACAAAATACTATTCCAGTTACTGAGCCCTCATATTAAAATACTGAAATCTCATAGTTCTGTGTGATTGTGACTGTGATGAAAAATGTTGCCAATTTCTAAGTTACAGTACATTAACAATGAATCCTTCCTGCAGTTAAAGGGAAATCTGTTAAGTAACTCAAAACATTATGGCAAAATTGTTCCCCAACATGATGAGTTTGTAACTCTTCAGCATTAGAAATATCTATCGTATTTTGCATGGCCCTATAAGCCTTCCTTATTGCCACATGAAAATCAACACAACTGCTTCCTTTTTGAGACAAGGAGGTTACATGTGAATCAAAAATCACAGAACCCGTGCCTTTTAGAGATAAGAAATTCAGGATTTATCCAACAATTCATTATATCAAATATATTTACATTAGCCAGCAGTAAATGGTTAAGGTTCTTTTAGAACTACTACCAAAATCTTGAATCCAAGGAATGAATTCATTCCTTGGATTCAAGGGTTGGTTTCAAGCAGCCTTGTTTGATTTTGCCCTTTTTGTTCTTTAGGAACATTAATTTGTTTTGCACAGAGAAGAAATATCCAGATTCTCCACAACTTACAAGACCGCGCCTTTATGAAATAGCCATTGCAAAATCAGTTTTCCAAGTCAACTTCCTTTGGGATACTTCCTTGGCAAGTGTATGACCTGCCAATTTTACTAAGGACTAAACTAGCATCTCTGGGGACTGTGATCCCATACCTTTTCTTCCAGTAATAGGATTTGTTTGCAGCTAATGAAATAGGCTTTTACTTTGACAACACCCTTTCCTGGATGACATCTGGTCAGGCAGCATCAACTTCCCCTCAGCACACACACACCCCCAAAAAAAAGTTAATGACAACTGAGTTGGAGAGAGAATTTCCTCCTTTTCTTCAACACATTGGTTCAGAAACTGATAATCCCCAAAGACCTCAATGTTTCTCCTTCCTCTCCCATCCCATTTCTTAGTTGCCCCAGCCACAGTAGTTTATCATGTCCAATTAGCCATCTGCCATGCTGATATCATGATACAAAAGATGTGCTCAGCCTTCCACCATAACCCATCAGCGGGCCCTTTGTTCAAGCTGACAAATCGGAATCAGACCCCATTGTTCTTGTCTGACGCTCTTGTCCGCATGTAGGCTGCTACTTCTGATTAAAACAGCAGGAGTACCACAGGGCCCTCCAGGACTCAGGATCTGTGCCAGGAACACAACACAGTATCATAAAACTTCTATTTAGCTATATGTGTTTGATTAGCAGAGTATATTGGGTTATATTATTCTCTTTAGAGTTTGCCCACTGCAAAATGTGCAAAGATTTGGGGGTTTTACTATTTGATTAGCAATTAATGTATAATTTGATTAGTTGGCATGTGTAAGGAGCAGCATCGCACCAAGCTTGAACTGAACTTATTTCTTGCTCCCCAAAACCCCATTTCTATAAAGAAATAAGTAGAACTTCCTAGCAGACTACTGCTCATAATACCAGAAGTCTATTCTGTACTAAAGGTAGTCCTTGGGTTATAAAAAGAAATTGGGACCAGAATTTTCATCACTAAGTAACATGGTTGTAAAGTGCGAAGTAATGTTACTACATCGCATCTGGAAGTCCTGGTCACCCTCATAAATCTAGAACTTGTTAAGCAGAGAGAGGCAGGAGTCCCAAGAAAGCAATGTGCAGGTACCGGTAGATGTGCAGGTACCGTGGCAGGCAACGGGTACTGCAGGCAAGCAGGCAGATGAAAAAGCACCAGAAGGGACTTCTGCCAGCTTCCCCATGGACTATGCTTGAGGGAAGCCAGCAGGAAATGTCAGAAATCACAATGAGATGATCATGGGGACCCTGAGACGGTGGGAACTCTGAGGGCCAGTCATAAGTCCCCCTCATTGAGCAATGTTATAACTTTAAACTTAGTTGAACCCATGGTTGTAACCCATCATTCTGACCTATATATCAGATATGCTGGCATGGCCTATGTACACAGACAGTACTACATACAAACCATCTGGAAAAAGATGCCTGCCCTCAGGAACAAGGTTTCGCCTGAGATCCCAATGCTTTGCTGTTGTCTAGAAGAGTCACAAGACCTGACACTTCACCCAAGCTTTTGGTTAGACCCCTCATATCATCATGTTTGCCATCTTTCATCTTTATCTCTTTTTTTGTATTATAGATTTAATTGTAATTTGTTTGAGTGTAGTGAACTGTCCAAAAGTGTTGAGAGTTGGGTAAAATACAAGTTTAATAAATTATCATCATCTAAAACAGCTGAGTTGGTGCAGTGGTTAGAAGCATTAAAAAAGCCCCAGTAAAAGCATCCTACTAGGAGTCACAGATCACTGCTGTGATAGCCCTCCTATCATAGCAGCCCAATAGAATAAAAGTTGCCACTGGAGAAAATCTATAGACAACCCTCAGTCAAATAATTTACCTATCCTTTGGAAACGTCTATTCACCAAATCTACTCAATAACAGCACTTAATTTTGTTTTTGGGTGTGACCACAAAGGCACTAAGACTCTTTCAATCACTGGAAACACAGAGTAAAACAAAGTTAAATATATTTTAATACCTACAGTACATGAAGTTAATAGGTGAGGACATCTGTTAGAGTCAGGTATCATCAGTACAAAAATGACACTCAGTTGTATATCTCAATGAGGAGTGAGGAGGAGGAGTCTTGGAAGATAGAAAATACTAACATGCACTATAATTCTTCCTGTCTTTCAATAGACAACTACCACATCAGTTTTTATCTATACCCACATAATCCTAAAAGACAGATTGTTTTCTACACATTGATGCCTTCTGTCTTTAGGCAAATAGTTGCTGGAAAACTTAATACTGAGCCTCTCTATTAGCCAATTTCTGATGCCTCCCTTTTGAAAAGGTTGCCCCTTGTTCTGAACATTAAAGTCCAGCCTACTGTAATACTGACTTAATTGCAGAGATTTTTAAACTCCCAAGTAATACAGATTATCATTAGCACTGGTGAAACTCCCACTCTAAACCAAGAGTTGCTAGCCCTTTGTTCAGTGTGAACTGCCAGACAAAGTTAAATGTCTGAATATCCTGCTGATCTTCATATTAGAGGAACAATCATTGCCTCCCACCGAGCAGCAAAGCCTGTTTCTCCTCTCCCTACTCAGGACATATGACCCCACAAAATAATTTCTATTATAGAAACGACCAGGCACTTCAACCTTTTTCTTCTGCGCATGCCCCAAGATGGCGCTCTGGCGCTGAGTCTCGGCTTCTTGGGGGCGATGCCTCGGCTTGGGGGGGCTCAGGGGGGTCATTTCGAACATCTATGACCCCCCGCCCGGACGAAGCAGCATCTGAGGAGCCCGTTGGAAGCTTTGTCGGCTCCCCGGACCATCCCAGCGCTGAGGGGGATGATGTCAGGACGGCGGTGGGTGACGGCGGTCTGCGGCCTGCAGGGGAGCGGCACCGGCGGCGGCGGTCGCGGGCGGTCATGGCGGCGGCGGCGGCAGCTCCTGGACGACGTCGGCGTTGTGAGGCCCCTACGGAGGTTCCCCACGCCCCTGGATGCCTCGAGGTGGATCTTTGGAGGCAGGGGGCGGCTGGGGACGTCCGTGGGGGGGCCGATGGCGACGATGGCGATGGGGACTGCGGAGGCCGCGGCGGTGGTCGTGACGGGGGCGCCTAAGGTTGGGGCGGCTCCCAAGGGCCTAAAGACTTCCAAACAGACGGCCCAGGACTCTTCAGCAGCGGTTTTAGGTCTGATTTTGGGGTGACTGGAGAGTATATGACCCTTGAGGGAAGGGTTACCCCCAGGGAGACCCAGAGCCCCCCCCCAGGGTGAGCTGGATGGGGGGGGACGAAATTGGGGAGCTTTACCCTCGAGAATGGAAGGTTGAGGGTTATTGGGGCTGGAAAATGACTACAAACTTATGCGGTTTGAATCCCCCCCCTCCTTCCTTCAGACTGAGCTTTGGCCTATTGGCCTACTACGATCATAGCTTCCCATCCATCTTGGCCTGCTGAACTACTCCTAATTTTTTCCCATTTCCATCTGGCCTGTCTGGATTCCCTACCATGTAGAACTTTTCTGACGAACATTTACGAACTTAAACCTCCTTTGAGCTGGATATTGGATTCCCTGATGCTGCTAATCCCAGGAGGGATACTGGTTCTATGGACATGGGGCCGAGGAGGCGGAATATGGCTATCCTCACCCTTGAGCTTTCTATCAAAGTCCCCATGGATTGGCCTGGTGAGAGACGGCCACCCTGGAAACTTTCGGGGTCGAATGATATGCACCTCCTTAGCCACTGTCGTGAGAGGACAGTGGAGCTTGGCAGCCTGACCATGGACTGGAATTTTCCCTACGCTTATAACATCAGTGGTCCCCCACCCTTGGACTGTTTCCCCTTGATAGCTATATGTATTCGGTGTCGGAACTCCTCGCCCTGCGAGATTCTCCCCTCTCGCAGATTTGGCCCCCCACATTATCGAGGGCCTATCTCGATGACGGACTTTGGAGTCCGGAGAGATGGCATGGAGCAAGGAAGAATTTATGGGGCTTTTTAGGGAAATTTTTAAAGATTTTAAGGGGTTCTGGGGGAGGGGGTTGTAATTATTCTTTTAAAGATATTGGGAAGACGACTAAGGCGGATTGGGGGGGAAATCCACCAGGGTCAGAGCCGTGCCCGGCACAGGGTAACGATCCGGGGGGCACCGGACGAGGGATTGGGAAAGGGATGGGGGACGATATCTATGAGGGCTGTACCATCGGCACGGTGAATGGGAGGGGCAGATATGGCGGGAGCAGGGGACCACATCAGGTGCTGGGGGCTCGCACTTGCTGTCTGAGAGCAATTGCTTGCCCCGGTCCCCAAGGCTCTGCTCGGATACTAGGTGGCTTAGATACTCAGGAGCTGGGCCTTCGGCTGATGCTGTGCAATGCCAGGTCCGTGGTCAATAAGGCCCCCCTCATTCACGATCTTATACAAGAGGGAGGAGCGGACCTGGCGGGTATTACGGAGACCTGGTTGGGCCCGGAGGGTGGCGTCCCTCTGGTTGAAATGTGCCCACCAGGCTTCAGAGCATTCCATCAGCCGAGGGCTCAGGGGAGGGGCGGGGGGGTGGCGGTTATTATTAACGAGGATCTGGGTCCGAGGGAGACCACTGTGCCTCAGATAGCCGGATGTGAGTCCCTCCTTGTGAGGTGGGGCCGTGGGGTTCAGATGGGCTTGTTGCTTACGTACCTGGCTCCCTGCCGCGTGGCAACAGCCCTACCTGAGCTACTCGACGTGATAGCCACGGTGGCAGTAGATACACCCAGGCTTTTAGTCATGGGTGATTTCAACTTGCCATCCGTCGGTGAAACGTCTGAGGTGGCTCGGGAGTTCATGGCTTCCATGACGGCCATGGACCTGACCCAGTTAGTTCATGGCCCTACTCACAGGGGAGGTCACACTCTGGATCTGATTTTTGTCTCTGGCCAGTGGTTGAGTGGTCTTGTTATAGGGGATATAGACATGGAACCCTTGTCATGGTCTGACCACTCACTCCTTCGCCTAGATCTTCGAACCGCGACCCCTCGCCGCAGGGAGGTGGATCCAATTAGATGGATCCGCCCCAGGCGCCTGATGGATCCTGATAGGTTCCAGACGGAGCTTGGGCCATTTCCTGAGGATCTAGCACATGACTCGGCCGAGGACCTGGTAGCCGCCTGGGATCGGGCGGCTGGTGGGGCCTTGGACCGAGTTGTGCCTTTGCGGCCTCTGACCCGATGCCGATCCCGTGCGGCTCCTTGGTTTACTGAGGAGCTGAGGGAAATGAAGCGCCGGAAAAGACGCCTGGAGAGCAGTTGGAGGGCCAGTCTCGCTGAATCTGATCGAACACTGGTAAGGTCGCATATTAAGGCCTACCTAGTGGCGATGGAGACGGCAAAGTCTAACTACTTTTCCGCCTCTATTGCGTCATCAGGGAATCGTCCGGCTGCCCTGTTTAGGGTGACCCGCGCCCTGCTCCATCCAGGAGTGCGGGAGGATCCCTTAGAAGGCAGGGCGGAGGATTTCGGACAATACCTGTATGACAAAATCGCCCAGATCCGGGGGGATTTGGACTCTGACTGGGTAGATCAGGGCAGGGTGACGAGGAATAGTCTTGAGAATGTTATCTGGGAGGAGTTTGATGCTGTGACTCCTGATGATGTGGACAGGATTTTGGGGAGACTTAGTGCGGCCACATGTTTACTGGACCCGTGTCCCTCCTGGTTGGTACTGGCTTCCCGGGAGGTTACACGAGGCTGGCTCCAGGGTGTTATCAACGCTTCGTTGAGTGAGGGTTACTTCCCCACCGCCTTGAAAGAGGCGGTGGTGAGGCCTCTCCTCAAGAAGCCGTCCCTGGATCCGGCAATATTGGCCAACTATCGTCCTGTCTCCAACCTTCGCTTTATGGCGAAGGTTGTTGAGAGTGTGGTCGCACGACAGTTTCCGCAATTCCTGGAGGAAACATCTTATCTAGATCCGTTCCAGTCGGGTTTCAGGTCTGGGCACAGCACAGAAACGGCATTGGTCGCGTTGGTTGATGATCTCTGGAGGGCTCGGGACAGGGGTTGTTCCTCTGTTCTGGTCCTGTTAGACCTCTCAGCGGCTTTTGATACCATCGACCATGGTATCATGCTGCACCGGCTGGAAGAGTTGGGGGTGGGAGGCACCGTGTTGCGGTGGTTCTCCTCCTTTCTCTCCGACCGGTCGCAGTTTGTGTTGGCAGGGGGGCAGAGGTCGACCTCGAGGCCTCTCATTTGTGGAGTGCCGCAGGGATCGGTCCTCTCGCCCCTTCTGTTCAACATTTATGTGAAGCCGCTGGGTGAGATCATCCGTGGCTTTGGGGTGAGATACCACCAGTACGCTGATGACACCCAGCTGTACATCTCCACCCCAGGCCACCCCAACGATGCCCTTGAAGTGATGTCCCAGTGCCTGGAGGCTGTACGGGTCTGGATGGGGAGGAACAGGCTCAAGCTCAACCCTTCCAAGACTGAGTGGCTGTGGCTCCCGGCATCCCGATATAGTCAGTTGACTCCATCACTGACTATTGGGGGCGAGTCATTGGCCCCCACAGAGAGGGCTCGCAATCTGGGAGTCCTCCTGGATATGCAGCTGTCCTTGGAGGAACATCTGATGGCTGTAACCAGGGGGACCTTTTGTCAGGTTCGCCTGATTCGCCAGTTGCGGCCCTTTCTTGATCGGGATTCCCTGTGCACAGTCACTCATGCCCTCGTCACCTCTCGCCTTGACTACTGCAACGCTCTCTACATGGGGCTCCCCTTGAGGAGCACCCGGAGGCTCCAGCTGGTCCAGAACGCAGCAGCGCGGGTAGTGACGGGAGCAGCATGGCGCTCCCATGTAACACCGCTCCTGCGCGAGCTGCACTGGCTCCCAGTTGTCTTCCGGGTGCGCTTCAAGGTGTTGGTTATCACCTTTAAAGCGCTCCATGGCATAGGGCCTAGCTATCTGCGAGACCGCCTGCTGCTACCGACGACCTCCCAGCGACCCGTGCGCTCCCACAGAGAGGGCCTCCTCGGGGTGCCATCAGCCAAACAATGCAGGCTGGTGACCCCCAGGGGGAGGGCCTTCTCTGTGGGGGCACCTACCCTCTGGAATCAGCTCCCCCCAGAGATAAGGAGAATCCAAGACCTCAGTGCCTTCCGTCGCGCCCTTAAAACCCATTTATTTAAACAAGCCGGGCTGGCTTAAGATGAAATTTTTAACTGTTTTTAAATGTTTTAAACGTTTTTAATTGGTAAATGAGTTTTAATTGGGCCAAATTTATATATCTTTTAATTGTTTTTAATATTTGTTCTGCATGTTTTTTAATCTGGCTGTACACCGCCCTGAGTCCTTAGGGAGAAGGGCGGTATAGAAATCCAATATAAATAAATAAATAAATAAATAAACCTACCAATCGCTACTATTAAAATGAAGATAATTCCTTTTCATTATCCTCAGTGAAGCATAATGCGATCAAAAAACTTTCTGTGTACCTAATTACAGTAGTTTTGTTTCACTAACTAAAATAAAAGCCAAAATCCATGCCTGTTGTAAAGAGAGAATATGAGGCTGAATTTCATGTTCCATCTTAGACACAGTTTCTTTTCTGTAAACTTTAGACCCAAAAATGAAGAAAAGTTCCTTGAAGGAGGGATATGTTGTCACTTGTGAGCCAAAAGCAGAATTTCAAGAGCTCATTGAAAGGGTAATGGATACAACCTCTTTCTTACCAGGATATAAACATCTATCTATCTATTGACAAAAACTGTGGACAAGTCTTGGTCTGAATTAAGATATTGTCAGGATAGGATTCTAAAATAGGAATCTTTTATGAAAATTTACCAGGAATCTCTCCCTGACTCCTGAATAGATAATGTGGCCCTCCACATGTTGTTAGACAATAATACCAATCCAATCATGATAAAACCTGTTGTTTAGAGCTGGATATAGTCTTGTCACAGAGACGAATCCTAAATGTCTCCAGCTTGACCTTGGGCACTTTTAAGACAAACTATTATGGCTCTCAATAAACTTACGTTTAATCTGGTCAGCCACTAACTGAGTCATATCTCCTTATTGAAGGTTCTAGCAACATTCAGTTGCAGGACCTGTGAATGGTTACCATTTTAAGCAATCCTGTCCTCACTCACTTTCTCCTGGAGATGTTTAATAGCTTATGACCTCTTATGCCAAGAAAGGCTAGGCAAAGCTTTGCTTCTTTCTTAGAAGCAAGCTAGGTAGCATCTTACTCATTCGCTGGCTAGCAAAAGTAGGCTTACCTTGAATGTTGTAGTTTATTAGTGCTAAGATGGCACAGACCAGGGATGTCAAACTCACATCGTCAGGGCGGTGTCACATGACTCATCTGGCCCGTGGGCCACAAGTTCGACAGCCCTGGCACAGACATTGCTGCCAGCGCTCTCCCAATGAATTCCACAGTTGACACTCTTGCTTTTCTATCCACTTTATTTCCTACTCTTTTACTTGGAGGACTAATTAGGTAGGACAATAGAAATGCACCAGAGGTTTAACAGAGGTTCCCAGAATGTATTGGTTCATTACTAGTATCTAGTAATTTTTTCACAGCATCCCTTGACTAGTATCACTCTATTTCCTGTGAAACTATTTAAAATTCCGACAGTGCTTCTGAGACTTCACTATACCACTCCAAGGCTACCTATGAGGTTGTAGTACCCTTGTATGGTTGATGGGATGAACCCTCCCCCCCCCAAAAAAATAACCCTCAATGATTGGGAACAAAATTAATCTTTTTTTTTCTTTTTTTTCTTTTTTTTGCTACAATACAGACTGAGCTAAAGTGTTTGCACAAAACATTTATTCTGCTATTAATTAAGTTATTGCAGACTTAATTGCCTTCAGAGGCTTGCCTGGTTCCTGCCAAGATACAAAGACAGATTTTTTTTGGAGATAAGAAACACATGAAACTTCTGCCTGAAAAAATTAGGCATCTTTCTCAGTAGCTATGTTCACACAGCATGGATGATAAAATTGGTTCTTTCTCCATGCTAAAGATTTATCCCTTTCTGCCAGCAGCACATTATCCTCATCTCAATTAATAGGACAGCAGCCATTTTCAAGGCCTCCAGCCACTGCAAAAAAGGTTGGCTAACCGAGGTGCATGTGTGCGTGAGTGTCTGTAATTTAGTGATATAATATCCACACTTTTCTTTCTATTCTCCCTTCCACCCGTGAATGAAGAAAAGATCACAGAATTCCGATCACTAGTTCATTAGCTCAAGAGGGAATTAAAGCTTTCTTAATCATTTCAAATGTATTTGAACAATGTGACTGGCTGAAATACTTAGCTTAGCCCCATATAGCCCTGGAGTTGTGTTGGGTGTTTAAACTAATCCTGTTGGGGATTGGGTTAGGGTGTTCATATAAGACACAAGCTTTCCTTGACCCAGTTAAACATATGAGAAGGAGACTGGTGTCTTTGATTATTTTGAAGACACACCTTTTCCTTTTATCTGTTTTTTTTAAGCATTTAACTCAATTGCCATTTGATTTTGTTCACTGAGGGCTCATTTTGGCTTTTCATGTTTTTTATCTTTGCTGCGTTTTACGGATTATTATAAAAGCTAGTTATATAATAGCTAAACTGTTGGATGAGGATTGGAGAGAAAGCCAAGTTCAATCTTCCATTCTACCACAGAACATTGGGTCAGTCACTCTCTTTCCATCCATCCTACCTCACAGGATCATTGTGGTGAGAATGAAATAAGGGAAACTACCTGAATAAACTATCTTCAGTTCAGGGAGGAAAGGCAGACTCTGTCAGAATATTCATGACTGGGAAGACATGGTAACAAAGTCAGCCAATGAATAGGCATAGCAATTAAGTCAGCCAATTGGGAGCTGAGACAGACTGGAGCCAGGGCATGTCTTAGTCTGCAGCTTCAGAGTCTGTGCTGAAAAACCAAACTGAAACCAGTGTGTGTGTGTGTGTGTGTGCTGTCTGCTCTGCTGAAATTAAACTAACTTTTCTCTCAGAACAGTCTGCCTTGCGTTGTAATTGCTACTACGTTGAAGAAGAATCTTGGTATTGTAAATACTTCATCTGTTATTATGTATATAAAGAAGTTAATGAATCCAGCTGAATCAGTTATCTGCGTATGCTTCTGGATTTGATTTTTGCATGAAACTCTGACAGACTCTACATTTAATAAATCAGGTAAATAAATCATGAAATATATTTTTAAAAAATTATGTGAGGGAAAAGGAGCAGGTTATTTATTTCAAGGTAAAAGAAGCATAAGGCATAATAAAGGACTGTGATATACAAGAGGTTACTAAAGCATAGTTTACTTTTTTTTACTGTTCTGTGCTCGGGCCTGCTTTGCAATATTCAAGTTCTGCTTTCAAAATCCCTTCCATAAACCCATTTATCCTATGCAATTTAGCCCTGGGCTGGTATTCTAGGCTACAGAAAGTATTAAGTGCAGGATCTGCCTCCAAAGAATATAAAGAGCAAACCTGTCCTAGCTCATGATCAGACATGTTGATATTTTAAATAATAAATTGCAGGTAAATTTTCACTTACAACCTCACTTGAGCCCAGAATTATAGCCATTACCCAATGTTATCACATTTTTGCAGTGGTTGTTAAGCAAATTGCCACGGTCACTAAGTGAATCACCAGTCATTAAGTAAATCTGCCACCATTAAGCAAACACTGTGGTTGGTAAGCAAACTCATTATTTGCAATGGATGTTTTTTGACATATAAACCAGAAGTAAAACACAAAGCTACATGTAATCTTCAAAACAGACTCGCCAAGGACCCAAAACTGAATTTTATAAATTATAAAAAGAGAAAAAATAATGACTAGACAGTAATCACATTTGATTTTAGGTGAACTTTCAATGCATATGCAATGAAATCAAGTTTAGTTTTGGGAAGGAGTGTCATTAGTTTTGAAGCTACCAAGAGGTGTCCATTCTCAAACTCCCCATTGCTCTCCTCGTGAACCCCAATGAAGAGGATTCGTTGTCCATCCCCTTCTGTAACAGTCATCACAAGCACAGAAAAGAAGGAAATGTGAATCCTGGACTGGGGGATGGAAGGAGGAAGAGGACCTGGTTCTGAGATAAGAAGGGGAAGATCCTAGATTGGGGACAGGAGGGTAAAGATTTGGGTGTCGAACTAGTGGCCCTATTTTTGAGGACAGTGGCAGGAAAACAGGCGGAGAGCAAAATGTCAGGGAAGCATGTGATGGCTGGGCATGGGCAAAGGAGTATGACAGATCAAAGGAAGAAGAGGGAATACCAGGGACATAGGATGGGGAAGTGAAGAACTAGAAGAACATAGGACAAGGAAGCAGGATTCTAGGTGGACACAGAAGGAGAATGAACTAAATGAACTGGGGGGATATGGATAAGGCAAAGCTGTTTGGTGTCTGCCCACTTAAAAACAAAAGAGCAAGGCTATACATTTTAATTTTGTTAGATTCCTGGGCAGACAGCTATTCAGAGTTGAATAACCAGATATAGTTAAGAAATATCAGGTGTAAAGTCCAATCAAGCATTTTCTTTCCTAATATATAAATCCAGTCTTTTTCCCAGGTTTAAGTTGAAGTCTGTTTGTAGAGACACTGAATCAAATGTGTTGGAGATTCCATATTTTCACCATTTAAATAACTGTCTGCTTCCTCCAGTCAAAATTTGAAAGGTGATAAATCGTCAAAATAACTACATTTAGGACTGCCAAACAGTTCCAGAAAGAATTTGTCTATGGTGGATTTGCAAATTCTGAGAACTGAATTTAGAAGCTCAGAAAAGTGCTTGTATGGCTTGCATTCACAGAGGGAAAACTTACAGAAGAAGGAACCAACAGGCAACCTGTGTCGAGTGCCTGTTTTGTGCAAAGAATTCTTCCACACAACTAGGAATCCTGTTTTTTTCCAGGCTCCCCAATCATCTACAGAGTTCTTGTAGATTTGCTTTTGTAAAAGTGTTGTCTCACAAGCAACCAGGAAAAGACACATTCATGCAGAGGAATCTTCCACTGAGATCCTTTCACATTCCTAATGACCAAAGACAATTATTTTACTTGAAGAATGTTTGCAGAGCTTTGCAGGTAGAGAGGGTGCACGGCCCTCTGCATTCACCCTCCATGGCTGCTTTCTACCACGTTAACCGACAAGGAAGCATCATCATGTCTGCATGGCCTTTAATTCAGTGGAGGTGTGGGCAGATTGTTACTGAGCTCAGTGCCCATCAGACAGCAAACAAATCATTGAAGCTTTCAACTCTATTTATCAATGTACCATGCGCATCTGCATCTGATTTGCAATGCAGGCAGAGAAAGGCTGCAATAATGTTAAAGTTGACACAGAGATTCATAGCCAAAATATTACTGTCTCTTCTGGACCTCAGACTCATTGATTAGTGCATATCATGAAAGCTGACCTGATCAATTACAAAGTCTGAAAGCACAGAAATCAAGACATCCTGAAGTGCAGGACGCACCACCCGAGACAAGCACAGTATTGAATCAACATCTATGACTTATTAAGAGCTTCAGAGTTCTTCAGCCTCAAGGAATCCTTCTCAACAATTTCAAGAAGCCGTATTGATCAAACAGCTCAACCCCTCGCCAATCATTCTTTTCCATCTTATTTAGTAATAGAACTGCCAATCACTTGTCCCTATACGAATAATATCAGTAAAATTATAACCCTGAACTTCAATGACTTGTACAAAAAAAATTTTTTTTGCACTGACAAAATAATTCCCTTTTCTTGGCATTTGTGCACTTGTATTGTATTATTCTGGCATTTTCTATTACAAATATTGAACTTAAGACAAAATATGTTTCTGTTTTCAAGAAGAAACTGATGAAATACTGGTACCAATTTTCCTACACACTCTTATTTCAGCGGAAACAATATTGGCATTAATAATATTAGGCTCACATCAAAGTACTCTAAGAGCTCAAATGAATAAATATTATTTTTAGAGAATTAACAACTTATTAAAAATGGGAGTGTCCTGTTCAGATTTAATCAGATTATCTTTAAAATATCTATATGCAGATGGGTTCTATTTACCTTTACTACCGGTTCGCAATGGGACCCTGCGCGCACGCTCTTCTACATATGCTTCTCTTGTCTGTTTCCTATCTGGTCCATCTAGGAAAACTGACATTGGAATACTATCCCACCAGAAATTAGACCTTGCTGGCCTTTCATAGGACACTAAAAATCTGGCTTTGCCATTGAATCTGGGGCCCTGAAAAGTATGAGTGAGCCTGTGTCATGGCTTGCTTGAGTGAGAATCTTCTTGGCTGCTATTTTTATGTTATTTTTATTTCTAATTCTGGCTGTCTTTTACTGTATTAACGCCATTTGAATTGTGAACCGCCCAGAGTCATATGTATGAGAAGGGTGGCCTATAGTATAAATTCACTAAAAAATAAATTCTAGGCAGCCTCTACTGTACCATATTGTAATATACTATAAATATTACTACTATGGTATTCATGGTCTCTGTAATATCATGATCATTCAGTGCTAATTTATCACCCAGTGCTGTTAGGTCTTTCCTAACTACCTAAGCATTTGACAGCATATTAGTCTCAAGGTAATAGCAGCCTGCTTGTGCGATATATTTGTTTTTGTTTTACAACTGCTGCCAAGGTATGTGGGTGTTTTTGTTACCAATGTCATCTGCTCTTCCACCAATGTTCTTCTGCCTTAAATATGATTATGTTTCCAGTTGTCCATACCCGGCTGAGCCTATGATATTGGTGCTGCATTGTATTTTAGGGGAAGGGAGTTTATAGAGCCCATCTGCTTTGCATACAGAAAACCTCTGATACCTCTTTTTCAGAGTAGCATCAGATGGAAGATGATGGGAAAGGCCTCTGCTTGACATCCAGGAGAACTGATTCGTTGAGAGAAAGCATGTTCTGCATGCAAAGTGCCCCAGCATCATTAGTTATTATCACTCATTAAAAGGTTCAAGGAGCAGGAAAGGGGACTCTATATTTCTGTCAGAGTCAGAAACTGACATAGGCAGGATAACATCTCATCCAGTTGTCACGTATATTTCAAGTTTTAATTACCTGAGGATCTGACAAACTATAGAACAGCCACAGCTGCTCCTTCACTTTGGTTCTCAGATCTTTCTTGCAAAATGGTGACCTCTGTTAAAGACAAGATCCCATGAACCATCAATATTTATTGGTGAACATACCAGTGGACATAATTGCTGGACATTATTACATATTGAGGGTGAGTTTGGTGTAGCGGTTAAGGTTCCAGGTAGAAATCAGAAGACCATGAGCTTTGCCCTTTTTTAGGCACAAAGCCAGTTGAGTGACATGGGCCAGTTCCTTTAAATCAACCCTAGGAAAAAGGTAAGGGTAAAACATTTCTGAAAGTCTTCCAAGAAAACTGCAGGGACTACTTCAGGCAGGCCCTAGGCACTGACTCAAAGATGCACACATACAAAAGGAACATACTACCATATTAATAAATGGAGTAGGACCAAAGTAAGGTAAACAAATATTCTGAAAGTAATTAGGACGACTTTGGTAACATCTCCTGGCGAACAACTATTTTAAAAAGCATACACTTTTAGATGCTAGAGCCGTGATGGCAAACCTGTGGCACGCAGAGCCATATCAGTGGGCACACAAGTTCAGCTCCGGCATGCATACATGTGTTGGCCAGCTGATTTTCGGGCCTTTTGGGCCCACCGGAAGTCAGGAAAAAGGCTGTTTCTGGCCTCCCGAGGGCCTCTGGGAGAGTGGGGAAGGCCATTTTTGTCCTCTCCAGCCTCCTAGAAAGGCTCTGGAGCCTGGGGAGAGCGAAAAACGGGCCTACCTTGCCATCGCATGCCAAAAGTGGGGGGAGCACAGAGGGGTTGCACACACGTGTGGGGGCGGGGTGCATAGAATTATGGGTGTGGGCACGTGCGCGAGCGACCCCACACACACACGCCACCCACTTTTGGCACGTGATGGCAAAAAGGTTAGCCATCACTGTTCTAGAGCCACTCTAGCCACTCTCTCTCTATGGAGTGCGGTCTCTGCATTCTAGGCATTCTTTGCAACTGATAAAGACTCCTTCGTTTTTGTCACATAGCTCCCCTCTTACAATTTCTGCAAGTCAGACAATCAAAATTAAGCTCCCCTTCATGCTGAAAGCTATGGCCACCTCCTTTTTCCTGGCTCCAAAAACCTACCTTAGAGCAAGAAAATGCTCCAGTAAATGTATGTATAGCACTTATTTATCTAAAAATCTGATTTCTAAGCCAGCCAACTTATAGCAATTGAGGGTGATGCACAAGATAGTACAAACAAAAAAGGGGGATAATAAAGCACACAAAGCATGTTTATAAAAATTTCCACTGCAGCTCAAACATTCTAACCTAATGACGGGGGGGGGGGAAGCAAAAGGATATTGCCTAGGTCCCATCAGATAATGCTATTTTAAAGATGGACCTAGGACATGCCATCTGTCAAACCTTACTGTATGTTGTGGAAGGCAGTCCAAGAGTTACTCTTATTTTGTATGAATTGAGACTGAGGCTACAAATCCCAAATTCCCTGCAGGAAAAATGTATTTTTCTGGACTTTTGCAACTTGTCTTTCTTCTTTTAGAAGAATTACTGGGTCTTGAAGCTGAAATGAGGAGAAGCAAAAGTTCTAATTTGGATTTGTTTTGTTTTTGTTTGGGCCCATTCAAGAAGAGAAAATCTACAGGTATGTTTAAGGGCAATCTACATTTCCAGGATTCAAACCACTGTCAAATACATTTAGTTCTTGAAGGCAATTGGTAAGTTATGGCTGATTTCACACGACACTGAACTAGGGATTTAAAACCATTTATCAAACAAAATATTGTGGTCTGGTTTGCATAGAATAATAGGTCATAATGTGTACATTCACATAGCAGACTAAGCCAAATAAGAAACCATATTATGACTTATTAATGCAATGTTGTGAACTTAGTCTGTGACTAAAAAAGCTCCAAGAAGACCTCAGAATCAAAATCTGGTATTATAGCCTGAAGGCCCCCAATTCTTTCTTTTAATGTATTATTATTTATTTATTTAAATAACATTACTACTGGTAACAATGAACATTCCTGTTCGTTATTATTCTTTCATCCAACTAGGGCAGAGGTGTCAAACTCAAGGCCCACAGGCTGAATCCAGCTCACGGGGTGCTTAGATTTGGCCCGTGGAGCCGGCCTGGAAATAGCAAAGGACTGGCCCGCGGTGTCTCTGCTAGCAAAAACGGGGTGCAGGAGGGCACCCGTTTTGGCCACCAGAGTGCTCCAGGAGGCTTTGCCAGGCCCATAACGGGAGCCCTTGGAGTGCTCCAGGAGGCCGTCCTTGACTCAGAAGGTTATAAAAGGAAGGAAAGATAAAATATTTTACTTTGCAGGCTTGTAGGATTCTGCTACTACAGCCTATGTCAATAATTTATAGTTCTAGTCTTCCTATGGAGCCAGTTTCTTGATCTGGTCTCTCTCTCTCATAGGTGATCAAGTAGATCAAGTAAGTATTAAAAAAACAAAATCACAGAAATGTATGCCTCTCTATTTTTATAAGTGTATAAAACCGTGTGTGTGGATGTGCAGTCCCATGTCACACGCCCATGGCCACACCCACACCGACCACGCCCACCATGGCCCAGCACCCCTCCCCCACACACACACACATGGCCCTCCGAGGTCAAACACAACCTTGATGCGGCCCTCAATGAAATTGAGTTTCCTGAACTAGGGCTTTTAACTGTTCATAAAGTTTTCTTTACTACAGTGTGTTCTTTGAACAAGCTACTCACTGTTCTGTTCTCTTTCACTCCGTCCCCTTTCCTAGCATCTATCAGTACTGACAATAACACTAAGTATGTTGAACATCTATGGTACATATGCAATGTAGAAAAGTTGTACAAACTGAAAGAGAATTTCTCTAAGCGAATGATTTTTCCAGTAATAGTTAATGTGACTTCATCAATTTGAAGCCCACAGTCAGAAGACTGGATCTTTCTCGCTCACTGTCCACTGTTCTCCTTAATTTAAAATTCTGCCTTATTTTATGACTACAAATGAATGTTTGTGTTTATGACTTAATAATAAATTCCTGCCTGGAACACAATCACTACTTATCTACAGAGTGCCAAATATTTCTCTGAATAGATCTGAATGCCAAAACCACACATATACATTACACTAAATCCACAGGTCTCCTAAACTAAATTATAAACAAGATTATTTCAGTACTGAATTTCTACTTGGGCCAGAAATGTCTCATCAGATTATTACTTCAAAAAATAATTAAGAAATTACCTTTCAAAGTAAACAAAGAGCAACAAAGAATTAAAACAAAATAAAAACAAAGCATTGAAGATATTGAGTTTGGTAAGATTTGTACAAATTAAAAGGTATCCTTTTTACCATACATAGCCCATTTGTACTCCAGAAACCTGTGAAAAGTCTACAATTGGTTTGCTCATTTCCCTGTTAAGGTTTCAATATCATTGAAACTATCATTCAGTTGGAAAATATCATTCAGCTGAAAGAAGTTCATGAGATACAAGCAGAGTCATACCCTTATTATAATTATCCTCTGAGATCAAAGCAGATTCCCTTAAGTGGGCTGTAACCTTCTATGAATGGCAGGGGACTAAGAACGGAAGTCCAATATGAATAAATTTCTTGAAAAGTTGTGGGGGTAATGTGAATGTCTGGTGTGACTGCAGGAACCTTGGATGGGACAGATGATGGGGTTGAATTTAAGATGAAAAGAAAAGCAGCTGGAAAAGCAAAGCAGACGGTCACCATAGGAGCAAAAAAACAACCCATGTAGAAAGGTCAAGCTTCCCCCTAAAGAAAATAAGGGATACTTTGCACTCCTTAATGACAACTGCCTGGACTACTTCCCCACTTTGGGGGAAGTTCTGTTACGGGGGTAAGGAAGACACTGAAGGAAGAACATTTCTTACACTTTTGTTAGACTAAGAACATAAATGGAAAACAAGCTCCCTCTTGCATTTACAGGCATAGTTCACAAGCCCTCTTCTCCTGTGCCCTTTTAGAGAAATGAAGCTACTTGCATTCACACATCCATTGTGAGTGTCAAAATTAAGGAGCAAACACCAGTTCCCCTGTCGTGCCCTTTATGTTGACCTTCTCAAAGGCCCAACTATAAAGTTCACAGCAAGAAAAGCCTTCTCTTTCCAGGAAACATTCATACATTATTAAAATCCCACAGAGTTCTACTGGAATTCTGGTGAGAAGTCATAACTGAAAACATGGAAGCTACAGGCACTTCCTCAACTTACCACCACAATTGGGGCCAAAATGTCTGTGATGTGGTTCTTAAATGAGTCACCTGATTCAATGATCTTTTTTTTTTTTGCCACAGCCATTAAGCAAAGCACAGTGAATCCTGCTGTCATTAAGCGCAATCAGCTTCCTCCATTGATCCTGCTTGTTGGCGGTACCCTAGCACATGACTTTGAAAATCATTGTAAATACATGCCAGTTGCCAAATGCCCAAATTTTGGCCACATAACCATTGGCATAAGACACTTTTTTTCCACCATCATTGTAACTTTGAACAGTTATTATGTAAATGGTTGTACACCAAAGACTCCCTGTATTTTAAAACATTGATATCATCATCATCACCTACAGAGCAGTAAGATACTTGAAAGAGGCATGAGTGTATTTACAATTATGTTAATTCCTGAGCAGAGTTAATGCCATCTCTGTTACACACTACTAAATTGTAGTTAGTGAAGTCATTCTTCCCCTAGTAAATTGTAGTTACTGAAGAGCCCCGCCCACAATTTTTATTCCTCTTACAAACCCCGGGTGTAAGGTAACACCGTGCCAAATCGTAGTAAGAGCTCGAAGATGGCTAATATCTAAGCCTCTGGCTCCATCACCAGACCTGATCTATACATCACTTTAGAAGATGTGTTCAGAAAGCCAGCGTACGACTGCCTGCCTTCCCCAGAAAGGCAAAACGTTACACTATATAGCGTCGTTTCATCCCCTCAACTCGACTTTTATGCCTAAAAAGTCAGGAGGGTGAGGCAGGCTGCACTAAGGCAGCCTTCAAACAACGCGGGTAGTAGTGCGGAATCTTGGAGACACTAAAAGCACCCAACAAGCCGCCTTCTCTCGGTTGTGCACAAAAGTGGCCGAAGATCGCCCGAGTGAAAAGCGAAATCCTCTTTTTAAAAAATAAATAAATTAATTAATTAATAGCAATAAGTGTTCCGACAGCCACGAAGCCCAGGAAAACACAAGAGACCACAAACCGGCGCACACCCCTAAATGGAACCCAACCCGTAAGAAAGGAAAGAGAGCACAGCATCCGTCCGCTTCGCCTTGCCTTGCCTTGCCTTCGACAACTGATAGGCAGCCAACAGTTTGTTCTCTTCCCCCCCCCACACACACACACATACACACCGCCGCCCAACACACACACCCCATCCTTCCGCGGCAAAAGCACACCAAAGCTCAGCTCACAAAAAGCACCGTTTGGCAAGGAGACGTTTTGCCCAGTGCCAGAATAGTGAGGGGGGAGAGAGAAGGAAACACGAAGTTGCGGGGCTTTTGTAGGGTTTTTTTTTTTTTCCTTTTTTGCTCGCAACGACCAAGGAAAACAATACAGGGCGGGAGATGAGACGGCGGATGGGAAGGAGGCGTGAGTCCAGAAGAAGGCTCCCCAATTAGGAACCCCTCAGCTTCTCTCTCTTCTCTCTCTCCCCCCCCCCCCCGTAACAAAGGCAACCGAACCTCTCACGCACGCCGCTACGCCAATCGTCCCCGCACACACAAGGCAACACCTCGCCGAACCTCGCCTCCAGGTCTCTCGCTTGGGCGCTGGCAGCCCTCTCGTCTTGTCAGCACAGCCCAGCCCACCCCCGGCCCCTGCCTGGCCGCGCCGTCCCTCCGCGTTTCTACCTGTTCGGAAAAAGGCGTCCACCTCCGAATCTGGGACCGCTCCTTCCTCCGCTGCCCCTTCGGCGGGGTTCATGGCTGGGCACGGGGAGAAGGGGCTCGCGAGCAGGAACGGCGGCGGCGGCGGCAGCAGCAAGGGATCCCGGCGGCTGGGTAATATCCAGTGAGTGGAAGCAGAGAGGAAAGGGGCGAGAGACGGAGAGAGAGAGAGAGAGAGAGAGAAAGAGAGAGAGAGAGGAGCCACGCGCCCGCGCGCGCGCGCGCCCCCCGAGGAGGGAGGGGGGGAAAGTGGGATGGAGGCGTCTTCAGCAGCCCGCTTCGGCACTTCCCATCCTTTGCCACAGTGTCTGCTGGGAGCTGCCGCTGCCAACAACCCGGCGGAGGGTGGCAGGGGTCCCTCTCCGCCGCTTTCTCAAAAGGCGTGCGCACAACACACGCACGCACGCCCAGACCGTACACACCCACCGCAACCCTATCTCCTTCAGCGGTAGCGGCAGCCGCCTCCTTGCGCCGCTCCGGCTCTGCCCGCCCGTCCGCCGCCGCCCCCCCCCTCCCTCCTCTCTATTGTTCAGACCGGCTTTGCTTGGACGTCCTCGCCCACAAGCCGCCTTCTCAGTTCGTGCCGGCGGTTCCCCTCGCTCTCCTCCGCTGGACAAGCCTTTCCCCCCCCCCGCGGGACTCTCGCTCAGACCCACCCCCCTCTGCCCCGCCTCCCCCGCCAGAAAGGCGAAGCCCACCGAGCCAAACCCACCAGAGGTGGGCGGCAGAAGAGATGACAGCTCCACGGTTGCGGAGCCCCCGTCGCCGCCGGCTTATAGCCGAAGGATGTTCCCCCCAACGCCGAATCCACTCCCGCTTCCTTTGAAGGCTCATTGTTGTTGCAAGCGGCTTTGGCAGGACTTCCTGAGAGGAGTGGGGAAAGAAGCGCGGGAAGGGCGAAGAGTGTGTGTGTGTGTGAATTTACTGGGGGAGGCCAAGAGATTGAGGGGCTTCCTTTTATTTTTTGTACCGTTGTGTGGTACAACCACCTTCCTGGTCGAAACGGCCCCGCTTTCCCATTCCCCAACCCACCCACCCACCCACCCACCCACCCACCCGGCTTCTTTCTCCTGCCCGCCTTCGCCTCCCAGCCCAGCTCTCCTTTAAGATGAGTCACTTCCATTTACAGAAACTGCAATTAACGTCGTTTCTTTCTCGGGCGGAAGAGTTTAAAGCAAACGGGGGCCGTGGTGAGGGGGGGGAGGAGAAGGGGAGAAAGGCGGCGAGGAAACGTTCAGGTGCTTTTCGCTGGGGACCTAAGCGGGCAGAGGGCGGGGCAGGCTCCTGTTGAATTTCGGAGAGCGGAGGAGGGGGCGTTTCTTGCGGACGTCATTTGGGTAATTGTGGCAGACAGGAGGCTCGGGAGGCTTCGGAACAGTAATTAGGGGCCTTGACAGTTGCTAGAATAGGACTGGAAGTTCCATTTTTGAAGGTGTCCAAAATAAAAAAAAAATGTCTGTCCAAAAGGAAAATAGATAAAAGAGGAGGAGGGAAACATCACCCAGTTTTTCCAACAAGTGGTTTTTGTTTTTCTCCTTCAAGGAAAACTATTTCCAGCACTGTGCATTTCAAACTGGCATCCCTTCAGAAAGATCCCTATAAAATCACCACTTTCTTATTTACCTATTATGCTGATAGGCCTTCAAACTATTCCTCTCCTCTTCTTTTTTTCTTTTAATGTTTTACGATGGTTCAGGTTTCAGGATGGTGTTCAATTATAGCAATGGGTAGAGAGGTACTGTAGATATAATAAGAGAAAGGGGTCCACCAGGAACTAGATTTTCAGATTGCTGGAGACCTTGGGCTCAGACTGATGGTTTTATTTTTGAATCAGTCTCTATTAAATTTATATACAATCAGAAAAAAAAACAAGGAAAATTGAGAAGAAAAAATTGAAATGACATTGATAGAAATTTAGAAAGTTGAAATCAGAGTTTAAAAAATTGCAATGTTTGGATTATTGTACAGTAACTGAGAGCTTTAGCAAGTATGATTCAGTTTATAAATTATAAACTAAGATGGAATAGAGGGCAAATATGTGATATAATCTTAGGAAGGAAGGATTGGTTGGTAGCTGCTATAAAGGAAGGATTGGTTGGTAGCTGCTATAAAGATTGGATGTAACAGATTTAATTATCTTCTCTTTATTGTACAGCTTCTCACCTTTTTTTGTTTTCATCTTTTTCTTAACTTTCTTTTATATATGTTCTTGCTGTATCAATTAAAGAAGTTACATCCAATCATTTATCTTTTATTTAAAAAAAAATCTTCAAAAAATTATATAAAGAAAAATATAGCAAATTTAGGAAATTGGAGAATGGGAGACACGATGAATATGGTATGATGGACCCTTTCTGCAAAATTATAATCCAAAAATGACATCTACTTGAATTAAATTCCATAAGATTTATTTTTAAAAGTATGAAGTAATTTTTGATACTAACACATATTCCCATAACTCAGTTTATCATTCTTCTGTCTAAGGAATTATTTGTGCTTTCCAATAAGAAGTATAGAACACTCTAGCAGTTGTTACCATATACAAAGCCAGATGAGTATATTTTCCAAAAATATAAGATATTTATATTTAGTAAGTAAATAGCAGATAACCACCCAGAGTCATAAGATGGGTGATATAGAAATTCCATGTAGAGTGCATTGCATTGAGAAAACAATGCATGCTTTGGGACATCTTATGTATAGGTCCTTTGACCCACTCCTACCACCTGCTCTTCAAACAGGAGTAATAAGTCAAGGAGGATTACCTATTGGGCAGTGGTGGGTTTCAAATGTTTTTACTACTGGTTCTGTGGGTGTGGCTTGGTGGGCGTGGCATGGCTTGGTGGGCGTGGCTTGGGCATAGCAGGGGCAGGATACTGTAAAATCTCCATTCCCTCCCGATCAGCTGGGACTCGAGAGGCAGAGAATAGACGGGGGCGGGGCCAGTCAGAGGTGATATTTACTGGTTCTCAACACCTCAAAACCCACAGCCATTTAGTCTTACTAGGGTTGAGTCTGAGTCTGTTCCTTCCCCTCTACACCCTCCCCAACTCTAAACACTGACTCAGAACTTGACAGCATCACTTAGATGTACAACTGGATATCATCAGTATATTGAGGATACCTAACTTCATACCAACGGATGACCCCACTCAGTAGTCTCAAGTAGATTTTAAATGACAACAGGGAATAAGTAGAATATAGAGGTACTTCATAAAATAAGAGGGCTGGACCCTCATTCAAAGATGAATTCACATTATCTGGGCCCAGTCACATATTATTTAGAAATAAGTGATAGTCATAGCTTTGAGTACTCTATCAACTTTCTTACAACTACCCTGTTTCCCCGAAAATAAGACCTCCCTGGATAATAAGCCCAATCAGACTTTTGAGCACATGCGCTAAAATAAGCCCCCCTGAAAATAAGACATCCCCTGAAAATAAGCCCTCCCCAAAAATATTTAAACGCATGTGCAGCTGGTCCTCACCATTTCCTCTGGTTAAGGTTAGGGAGACAGAGCTGGAAATCAGGTAAGATGGCAAGAGGAGCCCCATCTTGCTCCATGCACCCCAAACTAATAAGACCTGCACGAAAATAAGGCCAACCGCTTATTTCGGGGTTCAAAAAAAATATAAGACAGGATCTTATTTTCAGGAAAACATAGTATCAACTTTCTTACACCCAACAGATTCTAACTAATCCTAGATAGCATGCCAGACTATACCTCAGCTAATTCAACGGGATCTGCACAGTTGCAGTCCAGCTCAGAGTGAACCTGAAAGATTTTATCCAACAGATGCCTTGAAAAATTCTCACAGTAGCTACAATGATATATGGAAATGACCTTAGGAGACTACAGGAAGAGTTGCACAGTAAAGGACTGACAAGCAGCAGCTGAGTCCACAAAAGCAATGGGGGCATGGCAAAGATCTCAGACTTGCAAGTTTGATGTCAGCCATGCAAGGCAGTCCAGACAAGAAGCATGCCCAGAAGTAGTAGCCCTAACTTTATCCTAAGGTTACATTAACAGAATCTTGCAAGTCTGAAAGTACATCTTTCCCACATACCATTACAGGGGTCTTTCAAAAAAATGTTTTGACCCTCACTTCACAGAAGGAAATGAGTTAGCAATAGCACTTACACCAGGGCTGTCAAACTCGTGCCCATGCCCACGCCCGGTTTAGTGAATGGGAGAAAAGTCCCAATACGTCACGTGATGCTGCCATGACGATGCAAGTTTGACACCCCTTAGATTTATATACCACTTCATTGTACTTTAGAAACCCTCTCTAAGCTTACAGAGTCAGCATATTGCCCCCAACAATCTGAGTCCTCATTTTACCAACCTTGGAAGGATGGAAAGCTGAATCAACCTTGAGCCAGTCAGCATCGAACTCCTGGAGTGAGCAGTGAGTTAGCCTGCAGTACTGTATTGTGACCACTGCTCCACCACGGCTCTTAAATTGAGACATCTTAAACTGGGCCATCAGATGGTAATCCATGGGTGCAATCAGAATGGAGACATACCTATGTTTTCCCACTGTCTTCACATGATGTAACCCTTAATAAAAGGATTAATATACCCAATATTTTAATATGGTGGTTGATTTTAATCCACAGCCCTGGAGGTGGGATCAGGATTGGCTTGGAATTTCATGGTGGCCTCAACAGTCATGAGAAGATCCCTAGCATTACAGATCCAATGTGCAAGGAAGGTCATATGTTGCTTGTTATTTATATCTAAGACTATCTGAAACATCAATTGGAGTGAAGAGGGAGGGGAGAGAGGGAGGGAGCATAATAGTACAAAAACCATGCCCCCTCCCCAAAGTATAGAAATATGATCAGTACCTCATTGTACTCTCAGCTGCCACACACATTGAGAAAATGTGTGTTATTTAAACAGGCATTTAGGGGCTGAGATGAGGGAGATGGATATGATTCCATTCATGAAGTTGTCATTTTCATTATGATTTTTATTATTATATGTACTGCATAGTGTCTTGTGTACCACATTGGTATCCTTATTAGATTTATTATTTGAATGAAATTGCATCAGATCACTTATTTATTTACTGCTTTTATTGAATAGAATAAATTAAATGATACACAAAAGTACAAGAAATAAAAATTTACATGACATATATATTGACAGATACATATACATAAACACAAAGTTCTACAGAGGCATTGCAATGAACAGTAACCATGTGTCATTATAATCATCCCTAGCTAATTCATGCTGATAAATGATTCATTCATAAGTTGCCCAGGGCATCAACTTTGCCAACCCATGGGCCATACGTTTATCTTTCCAATGCTGAAAGAATAGGCCTTTTAACTATACATATGCCATTTTCTTTGCTTAGATGTCAACTTCCACATGAAAAGAATAATGTGAATATCTGAAAATATTGGAACTTCATCCAGAGTTGAGTTAGTACTTGTGATAACTGCTTCCCCTTTATCTATCTATCTATCTATCTATCTATCTATCTATCTATCTATCTATCTATCTATCTATCATCTATCCAGTTTCTATGATGGAAATATAGGATGGGGGGAAATGGAATAAATTTAGGGCACTGTACAGTAGTATCTCTAGGGTTCTGCTTCAGTTAAAAGCAGCATTGCAAGATATGTCTTGCTCCTTTGTGACATGCAAGCAGCAGTGTAACAAATGTAAAAAGGAGAGGGGCTTGCATCACACCACTGCAACAGTGCTTTCCTCAGTCTGACCCACCTTGTTCCCCCTTGCAGACAATACTGATCCTGTGCAGATGTCTGAATGCAGCATTAAGCTCATCACATCTCCAAGAACAATTAATTCAAGTTTTTTTCTATATACATGCAATAGAATGCAATACATCCAAAATATGGTGGGGGGGGTGTTGGTGTTGAATAAAACTTAATCAAACTCAGATGTTTTAGGTACTGATGTTAACTGTGCTTCTCATTGTCTAGGCAAAATAGAATATGTAAGTAAATGAGTAAAGTACAATAGGATCAGCGTCATAACTACACATTAAGAGGCAGAAAATAAATCCATAGAAACAGCACTGAAGGAATAAAAGCCTCCAGTATATAAAAATAACTCAGTATGTAAAGACCAAAGTCTTCTCTTTAAAAAGGCTTCTACAGAATTAAAGTGCACCTACTTTTTAAAAAAATAAGCACTTAGAAAAATATTTTTAGCAAAATATTTTAAAACCACTTTTTAAAGGTTCCATTCTACATTGGATGTTACTGCACATTCTCTGCTTATACATATACACAATTTACATATATAAACATGTACAGGTGGAATTGACATGATCTGTTTTCAGACGTGATAATTTTGCACTGTGTTTCAACAAACAAGAAACAACTGCTTTGGGGGAAGGGAATAATTACTTCAATCAATAATTAAATAATCAATCATAATATATTATTAGAAATATATTAGATAATATATCTAACATATTATCTAATATTAAAATAATATTATTTCTAACACATCCACGCACTGGCAGTATTACAAACATTATAACAGAGATTATTTTAACACAGTGATAAGAAAGACAATGTTTGCTGCATAAACAGAAGCCACAGAAATGGATAGTAATAACTGCTGATAAATGTGAAAAGCAGGAGAATAGTAAGTAATTTTTGTCTGGTTCATTCATCACACTAAGTCTGATTTAATGAATTAACTACATTTTCTTGAATAAACTGCAAATGGCTAAATTCACACAAACTATAGCCACAGCCAACCAAACTATATTATTTCTTCCTGAAAATCCATCCTGTAAAAGGCACAAAGCCTCATACTTGTTTAAATACATTTGAAAAATATGTTGTATAAACAGAATCTATGGAAGCTAACTTCCAGGCCAGGCTGGATTAAATTAGCCTGTCACAGAGCCAATGATATATAGATTTAAAATAATTCTTCATCAGACAACCATGTCATGGAAACTATTGACCCTGGATTTAACCATAGGCTCTTCTAACTCTATCAATTGAGAGACAAATGGTGTTTCATCCACCTCTCTGTAACTCCTCAAACATGTAAGTTCCTAGGCTTGCACTAGACCTGCAGAGGGGAGCTACTGTAAGAAGCAAAACAAAAATGCTCCTTAAGTATATCTGTATGCTCCAAAGCAGTTTCCCCTCTATAAATCTGAAGTATATCACAGCCCTGTTACTAACCCAATTCTTGTCCTGGAGACAGAGTAGAAGTTCTACAAAGACTACAAAAAGAGGGTCTCTCTAGGCATTCCCTTTCTATGTCTACTTTGATGTTCTCCACTCTCACTATCAAATGGAGGTGGAAATAAAGCAGAAATGAATAAAAGAGAAGTAAGATACCAGCATCCCAATTTTTTCTTTTTACATTCAAGTGACCCTAATCACAGCACTTTGAACTTTATTTTCTTAATTTGGGGAAGGGGAGGAGACAAATGCTTGATGTTAATCTCTTGACTAAGAGATCATTCAACCAGAAAGATAATTAAATACTCCACTTAAATAATTGAGCCCAAAATTTCCACTGCTAAGCAAGACTGTTGTCAAGTGAATTTTGCTCCATTTTACAATCTTTCTTGCCACAGTTGTTAATTGAGTCACTGCAGTTAAATTAGTAATATGGTTGCTAAGTGAATCTGGCTTCCACATAGACTTTGCTTGTCAGAAGGTCACAAAAGGTGATCATATGACTTCAGGACACTGCAACTGTCATAAATACATGCCAGTTGCCATGCATCTGAATTTTGATCATGTGACTACAGGGTGCTGCAATGGTCATAAGTGTGGGAAACAATATTTAATTTTTTTCAGTGCTGTTGTAACTTTGAACAGTCACTAAGATATAATTGTTTTTGGCTTAGGATCCTTAGTAGCAGTTTTCCAAAATCTAACTTGTTTGACTATTTCAAAGTTGGCAACTTGGATATAAAACTAGTTTAGCATAAACCAACATATGCTGCACTATGCATAGAATAAGATTTTGTTCTCACTGGAACAGGAGCTGAACCTTTCTTGTTTTCTCTCTGAGTGTATAAATAGATGTCTTTATGACAATTGTCCCTGATGTGATGCCTTCCAGGTGTTATTGACCTCAATTAAAATAAAATCTTTTTTTTTTTTTTTAGTTTTGGTTTAACATACTGGATGAATCTAGTCCCTGGGATTTGTTCATTAAACTTTAGGGGACTGGAGGCTAAAACGTATGAAGAACGGTTGCAGGAACTGGGTACGTCTAGTTTAATGAAAAGAAGGACTAGGGGAGACATGATAGCAGTGTTCCAATATCTCAGGGGCTGCCACAAAGAAGAGGGAGTCAAGCTATTCTCCAAAGCACCTGAGGGTAGAACAAGAAGCAATGGGTGGAAACTAACCAAGGACAGAAGCAACTTAGAACTAAGGAGAAATTTTCTGACAGTTAGAACAATTAGTAAGTGGAACAACTTGCCTGCAGAATTTTTGAATGCTCCAACACTGGAAATTTTTAAGAAGATGTTGGATAACCATTTGTCTAAAGTGGTGTAGGGTTTCCTGCCTGGGCAGGGGGTTGGACTAGAAGACCTCCAAGGTCCTTTCTAACTCTGTTATTCTATTCTATTCTATTCTATTCTATTCTATTCTATTCTATTCTATTCTATTCTATTCTATTCTATTCTAAACTGTAGTTAAAATAAAATATGGAAGATTGATCATGCCTACTTAGAAATAAGCATTGCTTATTTCATAATGACAAACTTCATAATGGTTACACCAAACTCTTAACCTCTGAGGGTTAAAATATCCAAGAAAAGTTGTTTCTGAATTCTTTACAGGTTTATGTTTTCACACTTTGTCCCTCGTCATGCTCCTACAGAGAAGAGATACTGTAACAGACAGTATTTCTCATTTACCATTATTTTTCTATGAATCTTTTCAGTGTGTATTAGACTACAGCTCATTTAATTAGTTGTATCAAACAACAACTTCCATAATTGGCAGGCTAACTGGCTTTCCAGTTGGAGGACTGAGAACATAGCCCAATATATTTAGCAGGCTAGGGAAAATGGAGCCAATTCAGCATGAGAGTAATATTCTCTCTTCTAAGTTGTTCTCATGCACAATGCATAAAGAAGGAAAATAATGCAAAATTGTAGAACAATGTTAACATGCTCTTCCATTAGAATTGGGGGAATTCCTTCCATTCTGAATAGAATTGCCTGTCCCAGGGGTGGGTTCTACTTACCTTTACTACCGGTTTGCAACATGTGAGGAGCGCACATGCGCAGATTGTCAATTATGACGTCTGGGCAGGTAGGCGGAGCCTCCTGCCACTTTTACTACCAGTTCTAAAGAACCAGACAGAACCAGGAGCAACCCGCCACTGGCCTGTCCTAATTAAAATATCTGGAATTTGTTTTAAAAAATGAGTATATGGGTTGTGCTGTGAATCTTGCTCCTTTTACCAAATTCTTATTATTCCCTTTTTTAAAAACTGAATACCAAAATGTATATATGAAATATGAGTGCATTGCTTGTATCTTGTGAGTAAATTAGAGGTATCACAATTTTGTGGCCAATTTATGAGTCCATGACTGAGAGTTGTGGGACAAACCATTTTTACTCACAGTTATGAAGACAACCTTTTTTAAGAACATAAAGCTGGACAAACATAATTTCTTAATCACTTTGTATTTACTTTTTTGTTGTTATTGTCACTGCTGCTTTGGAGGGATTAAGAATATTTAGAATATTGTTATATCGCATTCGCCAGGTGAGCTGCTTTCTCCTTAGCGAAAGAATTTTAAATACAATTTTAAGATTTTTGAAAAACATTACTTTCTGGATTAAACAATAAATGGATGCATAGAATATCGATGTGATAAAGTTAACAATGGATCAACGGTTCAGATGGGTTTAGAATTATACTTTTAAACTATTAGAAGAATTCATCCTGTGGGAAATGAGCAATGCAAATTTAGGGTCTAGAAATTGCTTTCTTTATGTATTGTTTAACAAAGGAAGACATGGAATGGTCAACCATGGGCCTTTACAGTTAAATACTCCACTGATGTAAATATGACAACAGCATCCATGAAAAATAAATTTCATAAATATGAAAACAGGCAAGAGGACAGATGTAGCATCATAATTCAAACCTCACCCCTTTTGTAGATTTCATATACATGTACAAAGAGAAGCACTTTGATTACCATGCCATAACCATGTCTCATTTTTTTCCCAGGGTCCACTGCTGGTGACAGTGCATGTCCATATGGAAAAAGAAGTTTTCATCCATATTAATACTTAAATAACAAATATTTTCACTTCATATTTATATATGCATAGTGAGTGAAACACAAAAAAATCACAAATCAGGTCAGACATCATTTCGGGTTTATACTGATTACAACTGGTTCTTTTTGCTCAGGAACTAGTAATTAATTGACAAAAATCACTTTATAGCAACCATTTATTTTTATATCACTCATAATGATAAATATTTGGAGTTCTTCTGCCAATCTACATAGCCATTGTTTTCATAAAGTACTACATGTATGAATAGAATGTCAACTTTATGTCAACCATTCTTAAACATTTTATTATGTAATGTGGGGTCCCAGTCAAACTGCTGAAATGCAACAGTTAGTATGTTTCTGAATGCCTGTTTTTAACATGAGGCTGAAATCCAGCAGATTCTGACAGGTTCTGGAGAACCAGTAGCGGAAATTTTGAATAGTTCAGAGAACCAGTAGCGGAAATTTTGATTAGTTTGGAGAACCAGCAAATACCACCTCTGGCTGGTCCCAGAGTGGGGTGGAATTGGAGATTTTGCAGTATCCGTCCCCTGGAGTGGATTGGGAATGGAGATTTTGCGGTATCCTTCCCCTGCCATGCCAACCAAGCCACACCCACAGAACTGGTAGTAAAAAAATTTGAATTTCACCACTGCATGGGGCGTATATAGGAAGGACCACAAATAATAAAATGTTTTAAAACAATAGTCTTGCACCACTAACACTGCAGTATTCTAATCCTCTATTTACTCTGTACAGTTTTTATTGTACATTTTCAGTGCTTAAAATTGTATTCAAATATAAAACCTTTTCATATCAGATTAAAGTTCTATAGCATCGCTAATGTCTCTCTACATAAACTTTTGTGAAGGCTTCAGTGAAAGAGGCATATCCTCATTAAGAATGCTATAAAAGCCAGGTTTTATAGCTTAAAGCTCAACAGGCCACGTTTGGAAAACAATTTATATCAGTAAATGAAACCTGAAGGACTATATGTCTGAGAAGCATTTGGTAATCTGAAACTATGTTAAATTGACATAGTAAGCATGATTGGATATTAACAAGGCATATGGCAATTCTCCAATAAACACAACGAAAATGAGACAATAAAGAATAGCTAGTGAGTTGGTAGTCTTCTTTCCCTTTGGCTTGATTTTTTAAAATTTTGTTGCAGATTGTCAATTGGCATTTCCTGGAAAGTTTTTTTTTTTTTCAAATGGCATCAAATTGATGGTGATCCAATCATGGTCTCAGCCAACACATCCACCAAAGTTACACAAGTCCATATATGATCACAAAACAAGAAAAATAATATACAGGTAGTTCTCAATTTACAACAGTTCATTCAGTGACCATTCAAAGTCACAACAGCACTGAAAAAAAGTGGCATATATTTTTCACACTTACAACTGTCCCCATGGTCATAGGATCAGAATTCAGACACTTAACAACAGGCTCATATTTATGATAGTTGCAATGTCCCGGGATCATGCGATCACCTTTTGCAACCTTTTTTTTATATATAACAATTTTATTAGTTTATAATATAGCAAAGAAAGAAAATACAAAAGTAAATAATAGGGAAAATAGGGAAGGAAAAAAGGGAAGAGATAAGGGGGGGAAAGAAAAGGGGAAAAAGAAAGAAAAGGCATTGACCCTAACCCTAACCTTTTGCGACCTTCTGACCAACAAAGTCAATGAGGAAGCCAGATTCATTTAACAACCGTGTTATTAACTTAACAACTGCGGTGATTCACTTAACAAATGTGGTAAGAAAGGTCGTAAAATGGGGCAAAACCAGGGGTGAAATGCTCCCGGTTTGGACCGGATCGCCCAATCCAGTAGTGATGGAGGCGGGTGGTTTGGAGAACCGGTAGCAAAAATCCCTGCCCCCCCACATGCCCACTTGAGCTGCGCAATCATCAGAGGCTTTTTAAAATTATTTTTAAAAGCATTTTTTCTACAACCTCTACGGCCAAAAAATGCTTTTAAAAGTAAAAAAAAAAAGCCTCTGATGATCGCACGGCTCAGCTGGGATCGTTGAAGGCTTTTAAAAGCATTTTAAAATGCTTTTAAAAGCCTCTGACGATCCAAGCTGAGTTGCCTGATCGGCAGAGACTTTTAAAAGAAAAAAAACCTCTGCCGATCAGGCAACTCAGCTGGGATTGTCAGAGTCTTTTGAAAGCATTTTTTTACAGCCTCTTCACCGAAGAGGTTGTAGAAAAAATGGTTTTAAAAGTAAAAAAAAAAAAATTGGCCACGCCTACGCAGTCACATTACCCCCCACCACCAAGCCACGCCCACAGAACTGGTAGTAACAAATTTTAGATTTCACTACTGGGCAAAACTCACTTCACAAATGTCTCACTTAGCAAACAGACATTTTGGGCTCAGTTGTGGTTGTAAGTCGACGACTACCTATATTAGCCTGGAATCACATGACGTATTACTTCCCAGCTACTGCTGTTTAACTATGACTGAATCAAGATTAAAGACTGTCTGAGTTTACACATTAAGCCAAATTGAAGTTTGAGTATCAGTTTGGTGTAGTGAATAAAGGCACCAGGTTAGAAACCAGGAGATTCTGTGTTAGGCACAAAGCTAACTGGGTGACTTTGGGCCAGTCCCTCTCTCTAAAGTCTAAAGCCTTAGAAATACAAACCATTTTCAAAAATCTTGCCAAGAAAACTGCAGGAACTAATCCATCTAGTCATCTCTAGTAAAGATCAACTGGAACACATTTTTTTGAAAAAAGATTTGTGTCTCAGCAAGTTATGCGAACACAGGCATTGTAGCTTCTAATAATGGATTATGATTCAGCTTTGTTTGAATTCATCTAATTTGGTTATATTCAGTAAATGGTAACTAAGAGATTGGTGATTATGCTTATTATGCTTAACAGCCTTAGTAACTATGTTTTCAGGTCTGGATGACATAATAAATCACAGCATGCAGAACAACAAAGAAACAAAACATAAAGTTTAGCCTAAGGTGTAAATTCAATCATTGGCCCTGATTAATCATGGTTTAAAAGGGACATGGTGGCTCAGTGGCTAAGATGCTGAGCTTGTCAATCGAAAGGTCGGCAGTTCAGCGGTTCAAATCCCTAGTGCTATGTAACAGGGTGAGGTCCCGTTACTCGTCCCAGCTTCTGCCAACCTAGCAGTTCGAAAGCATGTAAAAAATGCAAGTAGAAAAATAGGGACCACCTTTGGTGGGCAGTTCCATGCGCCTTTGGCGTTTAGTCATGCTGGCCACATGACCACGAAGATGTCTTTGGACAGCGCTGGCTCTTCGGCTTTGAAGCGGAGATTGTCCCCTAGAGTCGGGAACAACTAGCACATACGTGCTAGGGCCGTGACGGCAAACCTATGGCATGCGTGCCAGAGGTGACACGCAGCGCCCTCTCTGATGGCATGTGAGCCGTTGCCACAGTTCAGTTCCGCTGCGCATGTGTGCGCGCCTCCCGCTGGCCAACTGGTCTTCAGATCTCTGCTGTGCATGCGCAGGGGGCAAGATGTGGGGCGGGTGCACATGCGCGGGGGCAGGGCGCATGCAGGGGCTGCGTGCTCATGTATGGGGGGTGAGTCACATGCACGTGGCCACACACACATTGCATTTTGGGGGTTCGGGCGCACACACGCCCATTCGTGTGTGCACACGTGCACTTTGGGCACTTGGTCCAGAAAAGGTTAGCCATCACTGTGCTAGGGAAACCTTTACCTTTTTAATCATGGTTTATTTCTTATTGAATAAACCATAAACAAATCCTTGAATTAAAACACTGTGTGAACCAGATCGATAGCTTACTTAGAAACATGACCTATTCAACACAAAAGTTACAACCAAATATCTAAGCATAAGATTGTACTATAGGGTATGATTCGGAACACACTTATACTTGTTAATAAATCACATAGTTAAATTTAACTTGTGGCAATAAAAGGTCATAGAAATTAATTGTAGGGTTGGATGTTGGCAACTGGACTCTGAAGGAAAAACTGAATGAAGCCCGGATAGAAGAAATAATTTAATTGGCATGCCAGGGGCAGAGGAAAACCAAAGGCATAACCATTCATATTGGCTGGGGAATTCTGGGAGTTGAAGTCCACACCTCCTAAAGTTGCCAAGTTTGAGAAATTCAGTTCTAAAGCATTCACATAGGCCAGTGGTATCAAAGTCCGTTTTATTCAGTGTTGTGTTTGACCTCGGGGGGCGTGGCCAGATCAAGGACACTTGTGTCGGGGGTGCCTGTGGTGGCCTGAGCACTGTGCCAGTGAAAACAGGGCGTGTTTCCAGGGTGGCCCCATTGGCCAGATCTAAGCACCCCAAGGACCGGATCCAACCCCTGGGCCTTGAGTTTGATACCTCTGACATAGGCAGTCTTAAAGAGTGATTTTCACGTTGTAGAATCTTTAAACCTGAGCTGGAAAAATCTTCAAAGAATGGTAATTGCCTTCCTTGCCATTGTATTCATGGCAAAACAGGCTACAGGTAGTCTCAACTTACAACCACAATTGAATCCAAAGGTTCTGTTGCTAAATGGGTTTTGCCCCATTTTACAACATTTCTTTCCATAGTTGTTAAGTGAATCACTGCAATTGTTAAGTTAATAACACGGTTGTTAAGTGAATCTGGCTTCCCCGTTGACTTTGCTTGTCAGAAAGTCGCAAAAAATGATCACATGACTCCAAGATACTGCAACTGTCATAAATACATGCCAGTTGCGAGCATCTGAATTTTGATCATGTGACCGTGGCGATGCTGTCATGGTCATAAATGTGAAAAACAGTCATGTCACTTTTTTCAGTGCCATTATAACTTCAAATGATCACTGAACAAACTGTGATAAGTCGAGGACTACGTGTATTAGGTCTCACCTAATGGAAGCATTTTAGTGGGCCTAAGGGGGAAAAACATTCTGGGTGATAAGAAGTTTGTTTAAAGTTCCAGTGTCAGGCAGAGAACCTTTACCTAAAAATAAAAATAAACCCTTTGGGAATACTAATATATATATATATGCAAATATGCTCTCTTGTTTGCTTTTTTGCTTTTATTGCTATTAGGTTTTAATCATGACACTGTTAACTTGCTTTTGTTGTATTTGATTGTAAGCAGCCTGAGGAAGAACTTGAAGAGAGAATAAATAAATTGGCTTAGATGAAATTAAATGACAAATATTTTGGTGTGACTTAATCTGCAACTTCTCCGGGAAACCGGAAATAAATATTGCTAGCTGAACCTATAATTTGAAACATGTTAGTTCTTTAGAAGACTGCTGGGGGAAAAAAACAGTATTTGCATTTTCACCATTGCAATTTCTGATATAGAAATCATACTTCAACACCACTTTAAGGTGAGCTGCAATCCCCAAAGGTCCCCCCTCTGGCCCACTAGGTGCTCAGAAAGGAGTGTAACAGGGATATATTCTTGTCCCCTCTCTTTTCAAGTTGCACCTTAGTTTAGCGGTGGATCTTTTTCATAATCTGGATTTCCGCACTCCCTTAAATTAGCAAGGCGCAAAATCCCCATACTCCTCTACATTGATGATGCCACCATAATTTCACAAACTGCTATGGGGTTGAAAAGAGCGATAAGCAGCGATATTTGGGCACTGCAGGCAAAATCATCCAGATCCTAATTTTGAAAAGCTTACATTTCTGGTCTTTGCTAAGAGAACCATCTATCAGTCCTAGTTGAACAGTTGAAGGACACAAATTAGAACAGGTTACTGGATTGAAAAACCTTGGCATCAGTGGTGGGTTTCAAAAATTTTTACTACTGGTTCTGTGGGTGTGGCTTGGTAAGTGTGGCGTGGCTTGGTGGGTGTGGCAGGGGAAAGATACTGTAAAATCTCCATTCCCACTGCACCCCACTGCAGGGGAAGGATACTGTAAAATCTCCATTCCCTCTCCAATCCAGGGGAAGGTTACTGCAAAATCCCCATTTCCTCCCCATCAGCTGGGACTCAGGAGGCAGGGAATAGATGGGGGCAGGGCCAGTCAGAGGTGGTATTTACCAGTTCTTTGAACTACTCAAAATTTCCACTACTGGCTCTCCAGAACTGGTCAGAACCTGCTGAAACCCACCTCTGCTTGGCGTGTTTTTCCACTCTAAAGGCACCTGGAATGCACATCAGATCATGTAGTTAGTACATTCAGCTCTTAGGTCTATAAATGCTGCTAAGCGCTTCTTTTATACAAGCAGAGAACAATTAATCCCTGGGGCATTAAAACATTTTGAGGCCAAACCACTGGCCCAAATCCTTTATGGTACACCAGTAGGAATTTATGCAAAGAAGAGTGCACTGGAAACATTACAAATAAAATTTGCAGGATCACTTCTCGTACCCAAAGGAGCAACAAATGCGCAGTTAAGGCTAGAGAGAGGAATGCCTGCAATCCAGGTAAGGCCTTGGAACAGGAAAATAAACTACTGGATCATCCAACTACTGGATCATCCAATTCCTCCGTGTCAGAATAACTCCTTTAATTTTGATAGACAATTTCCCTTCTCCCTGGAAACTGGCCTAGGAGCAGAATTCAAAATCATATGGGTTTTCTGCGCCATTCCTTCCCCCTCCCCAAATTTTTAATAATTTTATTCATAAACATTTTTGAATACAGTGTATTGTCAAGGTACACCATTTACAAGAGAAAAAAAAAAAAAGACCAGATAGAAAATAGTAATAAATATTAGCACATGAACTGATAACAGTAATAATAATATAATAACACATCTACTGAGAATAATAGTAATAAAATATTTCTGCGCCGTTCCTAATTTCCTTAGGACAGGGGTGTCAAATTCGTGTCATCATGGCAGGGTCACGTGACATATCATGACTTTTTCCCACTTCGCTAAACCGGGCGTGGGTATGGCCAGTGCATGACGCATCCAGCCTGTGTGCCACGAGTTTGACAGCCATGCCTTAGGATATGACCAAGCCAAACAACTGCTCACTGAAAGAATAAAGGATATAGAATTACAGATTGAAATTATATATCCAATTTCAACTAGGTTGGGGCAATCTACTAACAGGCCTGACCAACAAGGTATCTTTACTATCTTTAAAATCCTACTTTCCCCAAACTGAGGATAGCATTTTTCAAAGCCAGGTATAACATCTTATCATCCAAGGTAGATACTCCAAAAACCCCATTAAACAAGGTTACCTACCTATGTGGCGACAAGGAGATTGAAATCATTTTGCATGCATTATTACACTGTAAATTCTACAGGAATATCAGGCCTGTTTATGTTTTCCCCCTAATAAGTAAATTTCCAGGAAGGCCAAGCAAGTCCTATGTGAATCATCTTCTAGAAGTTCAAAGCCCTTTATCACTTACGAAGTAGCCAAATAATTACTTCTGTTTTATTTATCACTTTAGGGTTAATACATACTAGCTAGCTTGTTTTTTAGATGATACATATTTTACTCATAGATTATAAACGTTAGATTTACACTTGCACAGGTAATTGATGCATTATTATAGTGGAGTTTGTCATATTTTATGTGTTATTTTATCTTTGTTATTCTAGTATCTTATTTCATCAATTTGATTCCACTTTGGCTGCTGCTTTTTATTTATTTTTGTGAGTCCTGGACCAAATAAACAATATTTCATTTCATTTTCGCCATAGGTTGGATTTCTTCAGGGAATCCCTTTGCCAGTAAATAACCAAGCGTATATTCCTATTCGCCCACTTGCTCACCTCTTTTCAGCTTGTTTCAGTAATTTCACTTTTTTCATATGGCGAACAGATGTTTGCTGAGCAAAGAACCAATATTTCATCGTGAGATCCTCAGTAGCAGCTCAACAAAAAATTCACCAAATATATAGTCTTAATAGTTTCAGACATCATTCTGTCATGCACCTCAGAGCCACAGATAAGCAGAGCAAAACTAAGGTCAATTTTGTGTGGTTTTTCTATTCTGTTGCTTTATTTGATTTATCTCTTTCCTGGGTAAACACTCAAGGTGGATGACATAGGAGTGAATACAGCTGGAATTCCAAATCCCCATATAGCCCCCAAAGCTCTCAATTTCTCATTGTGGCTCCTAGACTATCTTCTGACTGCATGGTTAATGTTGATTCTCCATTATTTTGAGATTGGAAGTCTGGAAACCTAAATAAACTTTATGCGGTATAACAAAACAAAGATTAGCCTTAATAGACCCAAATCAGAATTAATCTTGCAAGCATGCATGTTGCACACACAAATACCCACACATGATCTTAGACGTTGCAAACGCTGATAACATGATATGCGTATAACCAGGTAGCATCTTTGCTTTGCTCACTGAAGATCTCATCCCAAACCATTACAGTGGCCCTTAGCCATAGAAAGATAATCTCCTGCATTGTCATTAAAAGAGTGACTGAGCTGCAAAGTTTGTTCTTTGCTTTCCCTGGAATTCTTAATTTTTATCGTTCTGATCGTTTATTGAATAAGAAGGACTGGGTAAACTACAGGCACAATTTCAGCTGTGAAACACTCCCTTTACTTCCATGATGGTACTACATTTAGAATAAGACCACAGAGTAAGAACAGAAATCTAAAGTCAATTTGACTCGACTGTCAACATGTTGCCCTATTTGTGGCCATTCACTTTCACTGGAAATACAGCCTGCCTGATACAAATATAAAGGTAGTCCTTGACTTACTACCACAATTGAGCCCAACATTTCTGTTCTTAAGTGAGACATTGGTTAACTGAGTTTTGCCCCATTTTATGACTTTTCTTTCCACTGTTGTTAAGTGAGTCACTGCAGTCAATAAATTAGCAACCCGGTTATGAAGTGAATCTGATTTCTCCATTGATTTTGCTTGTCAGAAGGTTGTAAAAGGTGATCACACAACCTTGGGAAACAGCAATGGTCAGAAATATGAACCCGTTGCCAAGCGTCTGAATTTTGATCAGGTGACCATAGGGATGCTGCAAAGGTCATAACTGTGAAAAATGGCCATAAGTCACATATCTCAGTGCCATTGTAACTCTGAACGGTCACTAAGCAAACTGTTGTAAATTGAAGGCTACCTATATCAAGGAATGTAATGTAAGCATATCATCTGTATTTTATATTTGGCTCTCGGCTTACTAAACCTAATACTCAATATAAAATGGTAATTCAAAAGCAGATACAAGAGTAAATAATTCATATCAATTAGCCATGTGCCATTAATATGAATGCAAGATTTTGGCCTGTGGGCCAAATGAGTCTCCACTTTTAATGCTGAGCCACTCTGAGAACAGGCTTTTTCCTCTTCCTTTAAAGTAGCTCGGTTTGATTTTGTAGACAAAAATTATTTATCTGAAAGCAACTTTTGCCCTTGCTTTCAGTGACAAGAATGTGTATGCCTGGCTGGAAGTGAGATGTTACCTCTTACAACTGGGTGAGGCCCTGTTAGCTTTGGGATAGCAATTCTGGGGGAGGAGAGAAATCGTCATGGTGGTCAGAGGCTGACAGTCAAACAAAGCAATTAAATGTGGGGGGGGAATAAAAAGGAATACAATTTAAGGGAAATCAGAACCCCACAGCACAAAGAAAGGAAAGAAACAGTAAGCGACATTTTAAAAGGCATGGCAATCAGTGGATTGAATTGGACTGACTGGGCATAGAGAGGAAGAGAAGAAGAAGGAAGAATTGGCAAGCTGATTGGAAGAAGGAAAGGTCTCTGCTTGCACTCAGAATAATAGATAATAACAGAGTAACAGAGTTAGAAGGGACCTTGGAAGTCTTCCAGTCCAAATCTCTTCTTAAAAACCTCCAGTGTTGGAGTACTCACAACTTCCAGAGGCAAGCCATCCCACTGATGAATTGTTCTCACTGTCAGGAAATTTCTCCTTCATTCTAGATTGGTTGTCTCCTTGGTAATTTTCCATCCATTGCTTCTTGTCCTGCCTTCGGGTGCTTTGAAGAATAGCTTGTCTCCCTCTTCTTTGTGGCAGCCCCTCAAATATTGAAACACTGCTATTATGTCTCCCATAGTCCTTCTTTTCACTAGATTAGACATACTTCTTTTCACTAGATTAGACACACTAGATTTGCACTCTTTCCAGAATCTCAACATCTTTTTTATATTGTGGTAACCAAAACTGGATGCAATAAGTTGTCTAAACTAAGGAAGTTGTCAATGAGTATTCCTCATTTGCTCAACCTGACAACTTACTTAGTTCTATTCTGATCTAACACTGCTATCATGTCACCCCTACTCTTCATTACCCAGTTCCTGCAACCATTCTTCATATGCTTTAGCCTTCAGTCCGCTAATCATCTTTGTTGTTCTTCTCTGCACTCTTTCTAGAGTCTCAACAACTGATCGTGGTTATCACATGTACTGCCTCACCCCACCTATGTCAGAACCCCCAGAGGGGAGCTGGAGCTGTCACCCCTTCCTGGATTTGCTGAAGGAGAAAGCTTTGATCTTCCAGAACTAGAACACCTCCTGATTGCTTTTCAGTCTTCGAAGAGAACCTTCATTTGTCCAGTCTTTCTCTTGGGGTTTTAATCTTTCTCTTGCCACCACCTCCCACTTTGGGTCAGTGTCTCCCTTATTGGTTGGATCACACATTTGCACGCAGACACACACTCACACACACACACACACACCTCTGCCCAGAGGTGAGTTTCAGCAGGTTCTGACCAGTTCTGGAGAACCGGTAACAGAAATTTTGAGTAGTTCGGAGAACCGGTAGTAAAAATTCTAACTGGCCCATCTATTCTCTGCCTCCCAAATCCCAGCTGATCAGGAGGAAATGTGAATTTTGCAGTAACCTTCCCCTGGAGTGGGGTGGGAATGAAGATTTTACAGTATCCTTCCCCTGCCATGCCCACCAAGCCACGCCCACCAAGCCACACCCACAGAACCGGTAGTAAAAAAAATTGAAACCCACCATGCCTCTGCCTCACCATCTCTCCTTCTGTCATTCCCCCTCCTCCTCTCTGGCAGTTGGGGCTTAAAGATCCCTTCCCTCCCCCTTAAATCTTCACCTAAGAATTTTGAGACCCTTTTCTCAACAACAACAACAATAACAACAACAACAACAACAACAACAACAACAACAATAATAATAATAATAATAATAATAATAATAATAATAATACTCCAGCATCCATCTAAGCCCTACATGGCTTAGGGCCAGGCTATCTTCTAGACCGCCTTCTACCGCATAGCTCACAACGACCGGTAAGATCCCACAGAGTTGGTCTCCTCTGGGTCCCATCAGCTAAACAATGTCGGCTGACGGGCCCACAGGGGAGGCCTTCTCTGTGGCTGCCCCGGCTCTCTGGAACCAATTATTTCCTGAGGTCCGGACCGTCCCCACCCTATTGGCCTTCCAGAAAACGGTGAAGACCTGGCTTTTCCGACAGGCCTGGGGCCGTTGATCTCGCTGCTGCAATCTTATGAGATCCGGCCATGAATGGAGTGTATGGTTTTTAATGTTTTTTTAAAACAACTTTTATGGTATATTGTTCACATTATTTTTTGTTGTAAGCCGCCCAGAGTCCCCAGGGAGTTGGGCGGCATAGAAATGTGCCAATAATAATAATAATAATAATAATAATAATAATAATGATGATGATGATGATGATGATGATGATGATGATGATAGGCTGAGGAGCACCACAGCTGGCTTGGGAGCATGAATGCTCCTTCTTTTTTCCTCTCTCCAACTTTTTTTAACATTGTAAAACAGTAAAACACTCCAACAGAAGAGATGAAGAGGAACCTGCAGTCACAAGGAGTCAAATCAACGATATTGGTAACTATTGCTGTGGGTAGGCTAGCTGAGAAAGAAGAGAGAGCCCAGGACGAAAAGCAGTGCAGCAGCTAGGATGTATAGCTTGGCATGATGAAGAAATGTCGTATAGTAATGTCAGTCAGGAAAAAATGGATAATCACACAAGATTGAGTACATACTCAAATATATAAGAACTGTGGATCATTCACAAATCCTTGCATTTACTTAGTGATAGTTATGGAAAATCTTACCTTCAATACCGGCAAAAAGATTTGAGATTGCCTGGCCTGATCTGTGCAGGTCAGGGGATGAGGAAACAAGCTGGGTTGAGAAGGCTATTCTCCAGGGTAGCAAATATATCCAACACACCTTCCTCTTCCTATTTTCTCCACAACAGCAGCCCTATGAGGTGAGTTGGGCTGAGAGAGAGTGGCTGGCTCAAAGACACCCAGCTGGCTTTCATGGCTAAGAGGGACTTGATCTCATGCTCCCTAGCTTTCTAGCCTGGTAACTTAACCACTAGACCAAACTGCCTCTCGTTCATTGCTAAGCTTTAGAGAAGAAAATGGTCCCTTAGATACATATTGGCAGTAAGAAGTTGAAGAAGACATGGTAGAAGGTATCACCAGGTAAACTGTTACAGGGTAAGGCTGATCAATAATTTGGTGGTGGTCTCCTCTTCCAGCCCAAATGCCTCAATTCTGACCCCAAGAAGTCACTGATCAACTTGATCTGCTGATGATAAACACCAGGTCCATTTGCAGTAACATCACATTCATTCTCAATCTAATGGCAAACGAACAAGTGAACCTGGCATGTATCCCTAAGATGTTCTCTCTTCAAACAGACTTGGGATTCTTCGGGATTTTAGCCTCTACAGTAATTATGAGCTTGTCCCGGGTAATACCAAATCATGACTAAAAAAAATGCTCCATTGGCTTCAGCAGATTTAATCCAGATGAAAAGGAGCAGACTAAATTTAAACCCCATTCCATTATTATTTTTAATTCAAAATAAATGTGTAGAGTCTATAATCCAACATATACACTTATGTGGGAGACCGCCTATTGAATTCATGAGATTTGTGAATTAACTCGAGAGTGTATTATATGTCATGGAGCTGAACTTTTGCTGAATTACCCTGTATGACAGCAGTTCAAAAAGAGTCTTTAACTACTAAATTAAACAGTGAAAGCTAAATGTATTTAGTTGAGTGTGCTTGTAGGACATTAATTTCACACTTGACTGGGCATAAATACAGACCTGGTTTTCAATTCACTCTTACCATATATATGCATTTGTGTTTGTGTATATTTGTGCGTAAACACACAAGCACATATATGTACACTTATACATTGAAAAATGGATAAAAATGAAATTTATAGAGATATAGTTAAATTAACCACATCAGTTTTACCAATCATATAGTTAATGGGTTTGAAGCAATAAAAATAAACTGCAAGCAGAATGAAATATCTTAAAACCTTTATTAACCTTAAAACATCTACCTTTATTTCCTTGTCAATAAATTCAACACAAAAAATAGTTTGTTGCAAAAGCAACTGCCTGTGAAGGCTCCTGGATTGGGGCTGAAAGGAAAAAGTGGAAGCAGTATGCACCAAGACAAATTCCTTCTGTGTCCAATCACACTTGGCCAATAAAGAATTCTATTCTATTCTATCAAGTATGCTCCGTCCCATATTTGGGTAGATCAGGTTGCCCTGATAGACCGGTTTCACCAGAAAAACACTTAATCTTAAAAAACCCCTTAAAGATAAGTTCTCTAAAACAGTGGTCCCCAACCTTTACAGCTTGGTGGCCTGGCTGCGGGGAGGAGATGGGAACCAGATTGCACAATCACTCAAGAGAGAAGAGAAGCCTTTGGGGCGTCGCTCGCATGAGCGGAGCTGTGTATGCACGCGTGCATGTATGCGGACCAGCCTGCATCTAGTGCGGCCCAGTTCCAAATAGGCCATGGCCAGTGGTGGAATTCAATTTTTTTACTACTGGTTCTGTGGGCGTGGCTTGGTGGGTGTGGCTTGGCAGGGCTTGGTGAGGGTGGCAGGGGAAGGATACTGCAAAATCTCCATTCCCACCCCACACCAGGGAAAGGATACTGCAAAATCCCTATTCCCACCCCACTCCAGGGGAAGGATACTGCAAAATCCCCATTCCCACCCCACACCAGGGAAAGGATACTGCAAAATCCCCATTCCCACCCCACACCAGGGAAAGGATACTGCAAAATCCCCATTGCGTCCCCACTCCTGGGGGAAGGATATTGCAAAATCTCCATTCCCACCCCACTCTGGGGCCAGCCAGAGGTGGTATTTGCCGGTTCTCCAAACTGCTCAAAATTTCTGCTACCGGTTCTCCAGAACCTGTCAGAACCTGCTGAATAGCACCCCTGGCCATGGCCCAGTAGTAGGCCACAACCCGAGGACCCCTGGTCTAAAACACTGACCTATAGATTTTCTAACTAGAATTGATTTCTCCAACCTTTTGACCTCCAGACAGGTTGGATTATAGTTCCCAGTTATCAGGCCTCAAAACATTTGGAGTATCATCAAATGCTGGGTAATGCTGGCTGAAGTTACAGATTGCATCATGTCAGAAACACAGCATATTTTTGGACCTGATAAAGTATGAAAGATACATTATTAAGTTCTCCAACAATTACTTTCCAAAGATGCTGTTAAAAGATTCCAGAGTTACAGTGTTTGAGGTGGGCAGCCAAAGAAATTCTTTAACTACCCATAGTTAAATAAATAACATTTTTCAAGAACTCAAGTGAAGAAGGATTTTGCTAATGGTTTGCATCTCCAGAACCTTCTAGTGTTGGGAAACCTGAAAGGTACAAGTATTGGGAAGAGGGACATACCTTTAGTAAATTTGGAACAGCTAACGTAATATTTGTGTTGCCAAGGCAACTGGGCCAATATTCATGTTTTGCTGCACCATGCTACACTATGGTAGTTTCTTTTCAATGCAAAAGAACTAAAAATAATCTCCCTAGTTTCCTTAGCAACAAAATATTCCTTAATAGCAATATGGGTTCACTTGTCCTCGGTGACACTGGCACATAACCCCAACTGATTGGTAAAGTAGCATGCCAATGTCACTGTATTCCATAGAGTGGGTGGCACAGATGGGAGGTGTCCATGAGCAATTCAGATGTTGGTACATCATTATCAGAAATTTTGCCTGGGAGTTGGAATCCAGCCACCGTATCGGATTCAGTTCTTGATTAGCTGAGATCATTTAGGGAGAAAGTCTCCCTCATCAGTCTTGCCACAGCAGCAATAGGGAAAATAAATTCTTCTAGGTTAGGTTGTTTCAATCTGTAATTTCACGATTCCTAATTCTTTGAAATGTTTTGGAGGAAAAGAAATTTCCTTCTGTCCCGCCATCAATGGCACAGATGCAGCAACAGTATGGACAAGCAAAAGTTGTAAACACAAATTGAGAGCATTTTGAATCCAGAAAGGCACCTTCTCACATATATTTTTGAAAAAGAAATGTGATTCAGCAGTAAAAGTACGATCCTTCTTAACAGAGAGACTTATGAGCAAAAAGCAAAGGGGCATGCCAAAGTTATTCAATTTTCACATATTTGGATAAATGGAGATGATGATTATAGATATTTGTTAAACCACAAACCGTGATTTATCAAACACAAAGTTTCCTGAAGAAACAGAACTTTTTGACTTAACAAGATGTTCAGATTCATACAACACACTAAGATGCAATGTGTTTTTGCCTAGTTAACTGTGGTTTAGCAGATGGGAGTATGAATACTATTTAATCATGATATGATGAATAAAAAACATAAATGCATAAATTTATTTAATTAATTAATTTCTATGATGCCCATCTCACTTTGAAAGACAACTCTGGATAGTAATATTAAGTTATAAACCATTTGCTTACAAATCTCTTCGACTAGCTTAAACCACACTTTAAGCCAATACTAAATCAATGACTTTAATGCCTTAATGCATTAAATATGGCCCCTTTATGACCTGTGGACTTCAACTCCCAGAATTCCTGAGACAGGTTGTAAAAGGACCACAGTTGCCCACCCCTGCCTTAATGTGATACATGAACCAGTGGTGGGTTTCAACATTTTTACTACCGGTTCTATGGGTGTGACTTGATGGGTGTGGCATGGCTTGGTGGGCATGGCTTGGTGAGCATGGCAGGGGAAGGATACTGTAAAATCTCCATTCCCTCTCCACTCCAGGGAAAGGTTACTGCAAAATCCCCATTTCTTTCCGATCAGCTGGGACTCGGGAGGCAGAGAATAGATGGGGGCGGGGCCAGTCAGAGGTGGTATTTACCGGTTCTCCGAACTGCTCAAAATTTCCGCTACTGGTTCTCCAGAACTGGTCAGAACCTGCTGAAACCCACCTCTGACATGAACATAAACACAGTCTTTCAGATCTGAGTCTTGCTATATAATCTTAGGCTGATTTGCAACTGAAACTCAATGGGTCACTCCTGGCAGTTAAATAGATGCAAGGTGAGCGTCCTTCACGTCATGCTAAGCCAGGACATTTTATTCATAGTTTATTGAACAACATGTGTCACACAGACCCATGATTTGTCCAATAGACTCAAATTATAAGGCTTTCAGTAAATCAGAATTAAGTAAGCCATACTTTGACATCATAAAGATGTACCTTGGTCAACAAAGGTGTGAAAACCAATCAGGGAACAGGGGAAAAAAAGTATAGTTGCACTTCTATCAGCAAAGGTGCTCTGCAAATTTGAGTAGCTCATGCATCTTTTTTTTTTTAGGTGGCCCCCAAGGTCTCCAATTATGCTTAATCTTCTTGTGCCACCTGGCCTCTAACAGCTGGTGTGCACTCAATTCTGTGACCCTAGCTCCTTCTTCATAACCCCTCCAAGAAAGTTGGAAGTCTTTCTGTGGGAGAAGGTGGGCAAGGACCCTGAATACAAAGGCAATCAGGCTCCATCCGGATCAGTTCCCCTGGGCTATCTTTGCCCCCCCACCCCCAACCTACCTAGTTAGGAGAAGTCACTAAAATAGAGGAGCAGGTGTGGGTTGCTTATGGAGGGCAAGCCAGGCTGGAGAAGATCTGGCCAGCAGGCAGAAGAGGGAACAAGAGGGAAGCCGGTCATTACTCTCAATTTATTCAGCTTCACTGGCTTGTAGAAGCTGTAGCTTTGTTTTGTGACCTTGCTGCTGGAAAGGGAAGGAAATCTCCTTGGCTCCTCTGCTCCTATACAAATTCACACCTGGGCTTTGGAGGAATGAATCAATCACAACAAAGAGTTCCTCCTTCCCCCAAAAAATGTACAAAAAGAAAGAAACCAACAGAGGAGGAAAGTTATGGTGGAATCATGTAGAGGATAAGCAATGGACCCTAACATTGGTTATGATGGGTTACTGCGATTATTCAAAATTTTAGGCTACCGAAAGTAAATAAAATGCACACTTGGATAGAGGCCAATTAATTTAATGGCATCAAGACAGGCCCAACTCCAGATGACTATACAAACAGGAACCTGCCATCTCAGCCTGCCTCTGCTGAAAATTTGCAGCTTTCCAGGGATGTTCCTAAAATCTTTTTTTATTGTTCCTCCAGTTTATCTATGGTTTTGCCTCCTACTTCTGCTAAAGCGGCTAAGCATAATTCTTTTTTTTTTTTCCTAGTTCATCATCTGTTTACATCACATGGTGAAAGTACATCAATTTCATTGCCTCGAGGGAGCGGTCACTCTATTTTTTCCAGAAATGATTGATTGGGTTGTTGTTTTTTGCAGTCCATCGTACTCTTAGTAACCATCTTCACATCCATAATATGAAGGCATTTGTCTTTTTTCTCTTCTTCTTAGTGATCTGCTTTCATTGCTATTCATAACCACTGGAAAGACATTGTTTTAATTATGTTTGTGCAGCACTTCAAAAGGGAATGCAGGTAGTCCTCAACTAACAACTATTTAGTCATTTAGTGACCATTTGAAGTTACGACGACACTCGAAATAGTGACTTTTGACCATTTTTCACACTTAAAATCCTTGCAGCATCCTCATAGTCATATAATCAAAATTCAAATGCTTGGTAACTGGTTCATATTTATGACGGTTGCAGCATCCCAGGGTCATATGATTACCGTTTGTGACCTTCTGAATCAATGGGGAAGCCAGATTCACTTAACAACCATGTTACTAACATAACAACTGCAGTGATTCACTTAGCAACTGCAGTAATCCATTTAAAAACTGTGGCAAGAACGGGCTTTTAGTAAAACGGGGCAAAACTCACTTAACTGTCTTGCTTAGCAACATAAATTTTGGGCTCAATTGTGGTCGTAAGTCAAGGACTACCTGCAGGTAGTTCAAAGTGGGCATGGGTGTGGTCACAGAACCTGTTGGAACCTCCTTAATCCAACCATGTCTTCTCCCAAGATTACACTAGAGCTGAGAAACACAGTGGCACAATCACAGGAAAAGACATGGCCACTTTAAGGGGACTGCTGATGGTAAGGAGTTGCCTAAAAGTGCTAAATGAACTTTTCTGGGCACTGTATTTGAATCTGAAATGTTGCACAACCCTATTAACTATTCTGATCTTCATTGTCATAGAAACATCTTCATCCTTCCCAATTTAGTCTGTTTCTCATTGCCTTCTTCCCTAACATCAATCTGTTTACTTCTTCAATATGCAGCCCTTTTTAATATATTCCTAACCCGAAGGAAACCAAACTATCTACTACCTTTGTTTCCTTTCTGTCATCTGTGAATTCAACAAGCCTACGAGATTTCTTTGTCTTCTTTCTATTTAACACCAAGCCATTTTTTTTTTAACTTTCTATTTTTACTCTTCTTAACGAGCTTTTCTATGTCTTCTTTATTTCAGCTAAGAAAAGGATGTCATCTGCATATCTCAAATTTTTAGTGTTTAATTTCCAATTTTGATTCCAGCTGTCATTTCTTACAGCCTTGGCATTCTGCATAATATATTCACTGTGTAAGTTGAGCAAACATGGAGACAATATGCCTTCTTGTCTCACAGTCTCTTCTACTCTGTTCTGTTCCTTCTGGCTCACTTCTTGCTGTAGCTTCTTGTTCCTTGTCAATGTTTCTGAAAAGAGTATGCCCATTTGACTTAATATTTTCTATATTTTGGCACGTTCTACACAAAGGTAGTCTATAAAGCAAAGGTAATACTTAGAAACTCTTGCTCTATCCATCATCTTATCTAGATGTATATACTGCCTTTACTTTCATCTATGGAGATTCTCAATCATCTAGGTCAGTGATGGCTAACCTTTTTGCCATTGCGTGCCAGGAGCAGGGTGGGGGTGAGGGTGGTTCCCACCGGAAGTTGGCAAACGGGCTATTTTGGGCCTCTGGAGGGCCTCCGGGGGGTGGGGAAGGCCGTTTTCACCCTCCCCAGACTCCTAGAAAGGAGGCTGGGGAGAGAGAAAAATGGGCCTTCCCACCACCCCCCGAGGTCCTCGGGAGGCAGGAAACAGCCTGCTTCCCTACTTCTGGTGGGCCCAGAAGGCCTGAAAATCAGCTAGTGGAGCGGAGCTCACGTGCCCACCGATATGGCTACGCGTGCCACCTGTGGCACGCGTGCCATAGGTTCGCCATCACGGATCTAGGTCATGGTTGCCCCACAGGTGCTTTTTCAAGAGGCAACTGGACTTTTTCCTTGAAGATGTTTTGCTCCTTATCCAAGAAGCTTGGATGAGAAGTAAAACGTCTTCAAGGAAAAATAAAGTCTAGTTGCCTGTTGAAAAAGCACCTTTGGGACCGTCTTTATTTTGTATAATTCAAGGCAGCAGATATCTTGTTCCCCCACATCAGCCCTGGGAGGTGCTACCTGATTCAATGTCTCTCTGCCTTTTCTAAAATGGCCACTTTGCCATTTTTATCTGACCAGATGCCTATTCTTCGTAAATGTTATACAAAATTTTGCTTGCATTTGAAATTAATATAACTCTTTGGTAGTTTTTTAGTCTTCTGTCAGAGAAAAGGACATGCTGAATGTCTCTTAACTTTAATGACTACATTTCCTTAACTTAATCTTTGGGGTTTTTTTCAGACTCATGGAAAAATCTGAAATATGGTTGGCCTCCCTTAACAAATAGCAGACAGGCCTTGCTCTTACTCCAGGTCTGGATCACTTATTCTGAATAATTATAAAGACTACACAGCCCTGGTGGAAATCCACACAATCTAACAGATGTGATGCTGTCATCTACTACAGAGGTCCCCAATCCTCTGGTCCATGGACAGGCACTAGTCCACAACATGCCAGCAACCAGGTCGCACAAACAAGTGGAGCTCCATCCTTAGGATGCAGGCAGCATGCAAAACCATGGCCCCTCTGGTCCGCAGACAAACCTCTCTCCACAATACTGGTCTCTGGTGCCCAAAAGATTGGGGGCCACTGGTCTACTACTTTAAAGCCAAGCACATAATGATTGTTTTTTTTTTAGTAGCATTATCATTCCATTCCTTTGTGTATCACAATCATTTGATTTATAGTGGCCCATTCCAGTCTACTTATGTTCATTTATTCCTTAAACAATTAAAACATGCTCTAGTTTAATTTCAATAATTCTTGATTTTCCTTCTTTTTTATTTTACCTGCTCCATACTCCAATAATGTTTTTTTTAATACTGATGCCATCAGTGACCAGACTTCCTTGCATATTTGGCCTGGAGGTTTATATGTTCTCTAAATATACTCATGAATTTTTTTTACATTCTTCTTCAGTAGCCAGAAGAGAGCTATCCAAAAAATGTGTCTCATCATCCAGAACCCAAACTGAACAAAATATTTGGACCATATCTATAAACTTCTTGGCAACTATATAGAAGTATTTCACCACTGCCCTCTTCCGAGTTTTATTTTGGAGTTTCTTCTTCTAAATGGTTGAGTCCTTCACCTGTGGCCTCAACTTTACTGTGGACTATCCTTAGCTCCTTTCTCTTCCTACCTTCAGCAAGGGGGAATCCTACTAGAAATTTATGCTTCCACTGGCATTATTCTCAGCATTAACTAGAGTTGTTGAATCCTCCTACTACATCAAGGCAATAATCCTCTGGGAAGTGATCAGATAAATAAATAAATGGATAATTATGGATTCCCATATTCAGTCAGGAGTATGCAAAAAAACATCATTTCAGTTTCAAAACAGCGGGGTGACAACACTAAATAATACCATTGCCTTTCATCAGTGAAATTCTAAACCTCTTAAAGATTGTTGGACAATTGTTAATTTAAGCCTGGAAAATAATCTTTAGCGTAAGAATAACTACATTAGCTTTTCTACTAATTTTCTGCCTTAACACTGAGCAAATTATACTTCTGTAGCACAGATATATAGCTATGTAAACAATGAAGCAAAGAGACCTACTCAACATTATCTGAAACAGCTGTCAGAACTACACCTTCTTCCTGATTTAAACCCAAAGAATCCTTAAGCTTAAACTATTAATTAGGATAACAACTTTTATTGTTCCAGCTGTAACTCTCAAAACTGCTGAAAACCTTTTCTCTCCAATCCAATCATAGTTTTTTTTAAAAATGTTTTATTCTCAGATTACTGCAGTGGACTCTATTTAAAAATGGAGCAACGGTTACTACAACTTAACATACTATGCTTTTCCTGTGATAATATCCTCATATGCTGGTGATAAAAGCAGGATCACCTGAAGTCCTATCTGAACTGCACTTGTTAAGCAGTAAAGACACTGCTTATGTGTTCCTCAACTGATGGGAATAAACAGGAGGACAAATTATAGCTTGATTGTCCACTATGTTAATCTAATGGGAGTTCATTAATAGGATTCAATTATGAATTTGTGCTAAGAATTTGCACCATAAATATTATCTGTCAAGCAGTGCATAATGGCAAGTTCATTTTAACACAGAGATAGGAGCTGCTTTATAACTTCCTGTAATACTAGAGGTTTAACTGCATGTTTTACAAAATAATAAGGCAGGGGCACTAAACTTGCAGCCCACAGGCCAGATGAATCACATGCTCACCCCAGCTCCACGAATGGGGAAAATGTTGGGAAACATCACGTGACAGCAACATGATGTGGTGAGTTTGATACCCGTGTCCTAAGGTAATCTGGGGGAAGGCATGATATAAGCATTCTGACATCATCACCTGTTACACAAATTATGAACTTGTGTTAGAGGTCACAATCCTCTTTCCTCACTTTGGGGACATCATGGCTTGTGACAAACACCTTTGTTTGGAATGAAGAAATGGTGCCCAGTAGAACAATACAAAATATTTGAAGGAAGTGCTTCACAAACAAAGCACTTCCCTTCGAATCATTTGCAAAGTATAAGTGGCTGCTTCACAATCTGTTCCTGGCTTTTTCCACATATGTCAAGACCATTTAGATATCTGTATATTCCTGTTGCCAAAGATTGAGAAGTATGATTAATTTAACAAAATATTATTTTGTGCATATTAAATACATCTCTTGAAATAGATCTTCCTGTTGCAGGATGCATGCATTTCATGAAGAAAATGGAGGTTTTAACTAACAGAGATCTGGAGCTAAAATACAGTATTGATTCAGATAATATGGTCTCTGCTTTAGTGGAAGACATATTGGGTTGATGCATATTTTTCTCTTTCTAATATTCTGGAAGTTAAAAGGAGAACAATAGAAGTGGATAATATGTGTTTTATGATTAAAAAATAAATATACCACAAGGTTGGAAAATAGCAGTTGATCAAGTTATAAGCTTCAAAGAACTTACTTTCTATAAACATTTTGCAGCTAGAAGTACCAATATGAGGACCATTTAGAAATTAAATTTTCTTTTAATTTCCCATTTTCCATCTATTTCTCTTCTTAATTGATTGAAATGTTGATTTAATTATCTATTATATAATGAAAGCAAGCTTTGATTAATATATATGTCTGCATGCATGTGTTTAAATGTTATAAGGAGAATTGTTTACTCTTTAGCTTTTTTATTTTTACATACAAATAAAGTTTTAAAATGAAAAAAGTTATCTCCTATGGTAATTGAATGTGAACAAAAACTTCTGAAAATACTGAGTTGAAAAAGAAATATATACTGTATCTTTAATAAGTAATGTGCCCAGATCACTGAATTAAGCATTGCAAGATTTGCTTCTTAAACATTTGCCAAGTCAAAACTGTTGTGGATAATTATCTACCCACTAAAAATAGTTAGACATTTTAAATAATTAGATTTTTTTTAACAAATAATTGAGGGGGAGATTTATTTATGCTGGATTCTTATACACAGAAGGAAGTAAAACTCACTGAGCTCAGTGAATTTACTTCTGAGTAAATATGCATAAGATTACATGTTGAGGTTTAAAAGATAATCTGGCCTCCTCATTTTCATAGTAGTTTACTGCCCAGTGGTTTAATGGAATAGCTATTGCTCAAGAATGAAGCAAAAGATTTTTAACATTGAGTATTTCAAAATCAGTCCTTGGCATCTCCGTTTATAAGGATCAAGTAGCAGATGGGGAGAAATAATTTGGTTTCAGATTCTGGAAAAAATTACTAGTCAGAACTGATGAATGTAGAGTAATGTAAAAATATAAGAGACCTGAGATATTAGGCCAAAGGATTACTTGGCCCAGATTTTGTGGCCATATAGTGACCACATTTATACATATATCAAGAAGCTCACCAACATAGACTGAAATGATAGCCCCTTTGCATTGTTGCTCTCAAGCAACTGATTTTTAATCTCTTTGATTCTGGAGTTAGTCTGGTGTCATCAAAATTAATAGCAGTGATCTCCCTCTCTACAAAATTGTCTAATGCCATTTAACATGTTCTAAATGTGGGGTTTTATCATATCTAGTAATAAATTCCAGCAAGTAAAAAGGTTTGACTATTTCTTGACAGCTATATATAGATGATTTTAGGTTCTAATGTTTTGGGAAATGAGACCCCCATCCTCAAAAAAACCCTTATTTTTATTTTATCCCTTAAATAGATAGCTATCTTCTCTCTAAAAACTGGCTAGATCAGAGGTGGAGAGCTATTCAATCCTCCACCCCAACAAGTCCTAGCAAGCCTGTCTAATATAATGAGGGATACTGAGATGCTGCCATTAAGCAATACTCTGAAGAGCAGAAGTTCTCCATACCTGAGCTTGCTAGTTTAACAGGCACTGCTTATATTTCTAAGAGAGAAGAATTTAAAATATGTCCCAGAGACTCATTTTGGATTTTAAATTTCTAAGCTTCACTTTCTGGATGTTTTAAAATTTCATCCTTTAAAATAAATTATTTAATCTCTATGAAGGCTGGACACTTCATTAGCTGTATGAAGTATTAGCATTCCAAATGAGGTTTCGGTCAATGAGTTGATAAGAAGGATGGCCAGATGGAGAAGATGAAATGGCTCGTATATCGTGAAAGCTGGACAAAAAAAAGAGTACTAGCAGTTGCAGCTTATCTCACACTTCACTTGTCAATTTTTTCTTCTCTTCTATTTTAGTATTAAAGCTGTAGGCAGTACCTGATAACTTAGGTTAACCAAGTACCCTCCAGTTCTGTTAGACACCGACTAAAGGGAGCTTTTTTACATATAAAGGCACTCCTTCAATGGACTAGATAGGTCAAACAGAAGAATTAAATTATTTTTAGGGCATGGCTATCTATAGGAATTTGGTCCGTGTGATACCTCCCACTCTCCTAAAAGGTTTAAAATAAAGATTGAGTCCACTTACCCATATTTTCTTCAGATGCTTGCCATTAGAGTCTTTGAACCATATCCACTTTGCAATCGATTCCACAAAAACCAACAACCCCAAACATCCTTATAAAATTATTTCAAGGGAGATGAGGAGCGGGGGAGAATCTTTCCTGCAGCCAATCCAGTAGCGTTGCCAAGCTTGCTCAGGGCTCACAGCATGTTCAGCTTTGACTTGAATAATATACTAATAGTTAGCATAAATCATTAGGGCAACTTTACTATATAAAAGACCAAAGCATTTAATCTGAATTGTTCTTTTATATATTCCCCGCTTTGCAATGTTGCCATGCAACTGATGGGTAGCTAAGCAGCAGTGAGGAAGGGATGGTGCTATTGCTCCCTCTAGTGTAAATATACCTTGCTTATGAAACTGATAAAGTCGGAGCCCCTAATTCTTCATCCCAGCAAATACGAAGAAAGAGCAGGGCTTTCCCTCAGTGACATGCACAGTATTCATTATTACTTGATGCGAGATGACATACGAACAGAATGCACAGGTAACTTTGGATCCCCTGCACGGACTGATTACCTGGAGGGGTTCATTAACCTGAATACTAGGAGCTAATTAGAACAAGTGGGGTGGGGGCCCAGTTGTCAGGATTGAAATTTGACAGGCATATAAGAATCCGGGAGCTTCTGAGGAGATAGTTTTACTACAGAAAAACTAGGAAGCCATTATGAAAGAATTCCAGTGATTGTTCTGTAATTAAACACAGATTCTATAATCACCATTTTTTTTTTCCCTACCCACTCTACATGAAGGACTATAAGCAATTCTGTTTGAGGTGAGAGATACAATTTCCCTCTGTTCCTGTTTAGGTAATAGCTTTGTGGGGTTTTTTTTATTATGTTGTTTGCTTCTGACAACATAAAGCATCACTTTCGCCCTGGAGGGATAACATTTTCTTGACCTCTGGTTCACTCTATTTGTTTCAATCTAAGGTCTCCGGAAAGCATGATTTCTTTTCCATACTTATTCAATTTGCTTCAGAAGAACGGGACAACAGAGAACAAGGTGGCTGGATGGAGTCACTGAAGCAGTAGGCGTGAACTTAAATGGACTCCAGAGGATGGTAGAGGACAGGAAGGCCTGGAGGAACATTGTCCATGGGGTTGCAATGGGTCATGAACATTGTCCATGGGGTTGCAATACAACTTTGCAACTAACAACAACAAACTTATTGCTATGGGCATCTGATGGTCACACTTACCCATGTTGGGAATAACTTTGATACAAATGCTGACTTTTGTCATTCAACATTTTTAATTCCTTAATGTCAGTAAATAGAAATAATGGTTTACTGTATGATAATAATGAGTCACAACTGCAATAAAGTATTGAGGTAAGATCATTTTATGGCTTGGTAGGATTTTGGTTCGGACACTATCCTTCCACAAAGGGTATAAGGAATTGTTGGAAGAAATATCCATCTGGTTCAGTTCCAAGCTAGGAGAAAGACACTGGAAACATGGAGCTTGACTGGAAAGATGGTTTATTGATGAAGCAGAACCACATGGGTTTGAGGGTCTGGTGCAGCTGACAAAATGGAGTTGAGAGTGGGGAGGGAGTTATACCTTCTTTGGGCTTTGTATTTGAGCTTTGTATTTGAGCTTCCTGTTCCTGTGCCAGAAAATGTCCTTTAATATTCTATTGGCTGTTGTCAGATTCCTATGGGGTCATGTAAGGGTTATGTAGGGGTCATAGCTGGCTCTTTAGGAAAAAGAGGAAATGCAAATCCTAGGTGCTTGTCTGAGCTAATTTGGACAACATCTGGCTTATTGTTTATCTAAGCTTCTGTCTTGACCCAGTCTTTCTGAATGAATTACCAAATCTGCATTTCTAAAAGCTGGCCTCCTTAGTTTCTGCTTGGGGCAGGGAAACTGGGGTTGGTTTCTGAATAGGCTGGCCCAATCTTTCTTAATGGGCACAAAATATCTGCTGGGGACTATTAAGAAAGACTGAGTCTGCTTACTGTTTGTTTGTTTGTTTTTTTAAAAAAAACATGTTTCTCCATTAGGGAAATATAATATTTTGCCTTTTTAATATTTCCCAAAATATTTCATTCTTCGGGGTGGGGAGGGTGCTGACTTTCTACAGAACTTTGAGTTTAGTCCTAGCCTAACTAGTCACCTCATTAAGATGATGGAAGAACTCATCCTAGTAGTCCAGACATCAAAGTGGGTCCAGCATGCTGGCTGGAAAAATAATAATGAACATCAGTAATTATTGACAAAAGAATGCATGTGCTTCCACAATTCCATTCATCATGACCGTTGCTGAGAATTCTGGAAATTCTACATATCTGGAGAGCATTTAGGTTGGGGTAGGCTGCCAGTTCATGCCAAACCTTCTGGAAGCTATAATCAATAAAATATGTAGCCTTCTTATTCCAGTTTTAGTTGGAATGGAATTGTTTTCTTTTCTCCATGAGCATGCTGTCCTTTTGGCTGTTGCTACAACTACTACAATTTGGGGAATTGATGTGGTTGCCTTTTCATTACCAACTGGAAGTCTCTGCTATTTTTAAACTTTATAAGGAAATATTGAGCAAGGATAGGTTGGTTCACTCCAATGGGTCTTATATACGTAAATTATCATGGATTTTTTGATAGGCAAGAGTGATGGCTGTTGAGTTGTTAATGGCAACACTGAAAAATAATGAATAATTTATTCATTGTTCTTCCCAGCATCAGGTAAATCACATTTTAAGAGACAGCAGCACATATCTATTTAACTTTATTTGCCTGACTCTTTCACTATACTTTCTCAACTGGGACACGCTTAATTTTTTTATCTTGGATATCTTTTCAATGATATGTTTCTTTCGCAGTACAGTTGAGTAAGAAGATACATGGACTTTCCCACCTTTTTCTAGACAGAGGTAGTGGGTGGCATTTTAATCAGGCAATCTGCTAAATAGCTCATTACTTGTCTGTGTGCATACTTAACAAGTGGTCTTGTGGACCATCTGCTTCTCCAACTACTTTGTAATGCTTTTCCCTCAGTGCTCCTGAGAGACAGATTTAAGCTTTGCTTACCAGCTGGCATTCAAGAAGCCAAGTCTTGGTGCACTTCCTATAGAGAAATATCTTCTAGAGTTAGAATTGCACAGTGCCTTAAAATTGGGGACTATCCAACATTCTATCCCTATTCACATTTTTTTTGATTTTGCTATATGTTGTTTATAAATTTTATACACACACACACACAAACACCATGTTTTCCCAAAAATAAGACCCTGTCTTATATTTTTTGAACCCTGAAATAAGCACTTGGCCTTATTTTTGGGGAGGTCTTATTATTTTGGGGTGCGTGGAGCAAGACAGGGATCCTCATGCTGTCTTACCTGATTTCCAACTCTGTCTCCCTAACCCTAACCAGAGGAATTGGTGGGGACCGGCTGCGCATGCGCTTAAATATTTTTGGGTAGGGCTTATTTTGAGGGGAGGGTTTATTTTGGGGGAGGGTTTATTTTCGGAGAGGGCTTATTATCTGAGGAGGGCTTATTTTCGGGGAAATATAGTGTGTGTGTGTTTGTGTGTATCAAATTTATATTTCGCTGATAAAGAAATAAAGGGAGACTAGTACAGATCTATTTCAAACTATTTAGCTCTCATCAGCTAGCCATACTCTTACTTGGATTCAAACTTGGGCTGCCTGCATGTTAGGCAGTTGTATTAACCTCTGAGCCACAAGTTTTCCTCCCTTCATCAGCTTGAGCCAGGGGAGAGATTAAGTGTTTTTCTATCGAGACACCTCGATAGACACATATATGTATGTATGTGTGTATGTACACACAGACACACAGACACACAGACACAGACACAGACACAGACACACACACACACACACACATATATATATATGTAGGTCTTTGGTTATTCGGGTCTTCTCCCACGTAAAATTGGAAGTGTCTTGGCAACGTTTCGACGAAGTCTCATTCGTCATCTTCAGGCTGGTGTTCTCGGCTTCGTGCTTCCAGGAGCAATGTGAGATCGCAGCTGTCTCTTCCTTTTAACTGCTAGTGGAGGTGTGAGCTGATTGGGTGGGAACTTGGCTGTGTTCTGATTGGGTGGAGGTGTGTTCTGATTGGTTAGGGGCTTGGCTGTGCTCTGATTGGCTGGGGTTGTGTTCTGTTTGGGTGGGGGCTTGGTTGTGCTCAGCTTAGTCTGAGTTGCAGGGGGATTTGAGCTGGTGAGCTGCGTTGTTGTTGTTTGGCTTCGTGTTTGTGGCCGTGCGAGCTCTTCATGGTGGGTGTCAGTCTGCTTCATGTATGGATTGGAGGGGTTTAAAGTGGCTAATGATGCAGCTGCGGTCTGGCTTCTGGTCCTTGGTTTTACGTGGGAGAAGACCCGAATAACCAAAGACCTACATACAAACACCCGCAAAAACCTGAGAAAACATATATATATATGTTAGCTGTCATCAGTAGGCCACACCCATATCCTCCCTGTAAAGGCATAGTATCAATTTTCTTACTCCTTTACAGGGAGGATATGGGTGTGGCCTACTGATGACAGCTAACGAGCTAGAAATGGATCTATTTAGGTCTCCCACCTAGCAGTGAGAGCTTGCTAGGTGTTAGAAAAGAAAAAAGCCCAGAACCGAGTAGATGAGATTCTACTGAGCTGGAGCTACAAAAAAACCTTGGCTACGTAGGGAAAACCTGGCTAGAAGAAAAACACATATAAACCCTACGAAGAAGTAAGAAAATTGATACTATGCCTTTACAGGGAGGATATGGGTGTGGCCTACTGATGACAGCTAACGAGCTAGAAATGAATCTATTTAGGTCTCCCACCTAGCAGTGAGAGCTTGCTAGGTGTTAGAAAAGAAAAAAGCCCAGAACCGAGTAGATGAGATTCTACTGAGCTGGAGCTACAAAAAAACCTTGGCTACGTAGGGAAAACCTGGCTAGAAGAAAAACATATATATATATATATATATATATATATATATATATATATATATATATATATATATATATATATATATATATATATATATATATATATATATCACACACACACAAACTGCAATGGGAGCTGAATTTGCATTGGTATGATTTTGGATTATGCAAGTGAGGCCACACAAGAGGCTAATTCAGTGGTGGGATTCAGCCAGTTTGCACCTATTTGGGAGAACCGGTTGTTAACTTTCTAAGCAGTTCGGAGAACCGGTTGTTGGAAGAAATCTTATTTTCTTTTTTTCCAATTTACAGGGCTAATCCTGTAAGGAAGGCAGGAAGGAAACATTCTGGTGTTGTTTCTAGCCTAACTTTTATCATCCTGCTTAAAGAAACTGCCTCTCTGATTAACCCTTATTACATTGTAACAGCTAAAGTGAAGCACCCATCGATGTGAGTGACATTGAGTTGGCCATGCCCACATGATCACATGACCACTGAGCCATGCCTACCCAGCTGGTCATTAGGGCAGAGAACCAGTTGTTAAATTATTTGAATCCCACCACTGGGCTAACTGTGGGTTGTTGAATAAGCCATATTAACAGGATTTATGAAACATGCCAAGACAACATCAAGGAAACCATTTATATTATGACTTAGTTCACATATTGTTCTAAATCCAGACCATGCAACCAGTGCCCCATAAGCCATGTGCAACTCCCAGTACAGTAAATTTGCACCACCTCATCAAAAGTCAGAAGCAAAGAGCCAAGGCATTTTTAAAAATTAAGAGCAGTAATGAAAATGAAATAATTTGAAATCACTAAAATAATTGTAGGAATCTAAGATCTTTAAAAAAACATGTTGCATGTTTGCTTCAAATGTAGAGATCTGATATGCAGGGTATATGGACGTAGTTCAAAAGATTTTGTGGTCCAGAAAATAATGTATGATTTTGTAATATTGTAGGATATTTTTGAGATACAGATACAATTCTCTAACTGTTGGATGTTTCTGACAACTCCTGTAAACTTTTGTAATTTGTCACCTCAACTACATTTCAGTCAAAAACATTTGCAGGACAATAGACTATTTCTTTTACTTTCCTGATGAATTTGAAGTACCAGTATATTCTTCAAAGTGTGCCAGAAAAACCTTCCTTAGTAAGTGTACTGAATTAACTACTACTGGATTTAGCTATTATGGTTAATATGCAGAATATGAATTTGTTTATTTAATGTATGGCAATATAGATTATAAAATATTATTACTATGAAATAATATGTGTTTAATTTATTTATTCAGTTTCTATAACTGCCCAACTCAACCATGTGAGTTAGGCAGCTTACAGTTCTAAAATCCTAAAACAATTTAAAAGATATCAAAACAAGGATAACATCCACAAAATAAATGAATATAACAGCAGGAGAAGCAACCTGGATATACTGGAACATTAAACCAGAAATCCAACCAAGCTACCATGGAATTAAGAAAGAAGAATCTACTAATGGAGTTAAAATATAAATGAGATGATAGGGAACATGGCCTGCCTTAAAATTAGTTAGCTCAGAAATGTTGAATTGAGCCAAATAGTAGAGAGACTGTCAACTTGCAAAGCTTCAAGTTGCCATGAGCAGGAGGGAGGGAGAACTGAAGTGAATTCCATACATTCTTCTGACCGCAATCAGAAGGAGGGCGTTAGGTTTCACAGCCAGCCAAAGTGGTTAATTGGAGAATGTGATTTATGACATGGCCAGAGAGGAGGGGAGAGACAGGGTCATAGGGGAACGTAAATCTACATAGGATTATTCCTAACTGCATCCCAGTATTGCCGGAATGGTGCTCCTAATAAATGACTATATTTCCTTTGAAGTTTGGATCATGGCTCATGAATTAATTAGGGCATCTTTCGGAAACTTGACAGACAGTTAGGACTGCTTTTAAAAATCTGTAAAGATTACCAGGTTTCCTGAATCCTGGATTCTCCAACAGCTCCCTGATGTCTTGGGGGCTGGGAGGGAAAATCAGGCAACCATGGCTGGAGACGAGCTATCTGAAGACAGCCTAATTGCAGCCAAAGTGCAGCCTCCCTCGGACATCAAAGCTGGGATGCCTGCTTCAGCGACGGAAGCAAGAAAAGATGAGTATTGGGGCGAGTTAATCTCTAAGGCAGCTGAAGTCGAGTTTCCTCACCCCAATGCCCTGAAAAAGGGAAGATACACCCGGTATTCTATAGTAGCCTCTTAAAACCTGTGGTCGGATCAACCCTGAGGCCACTACCCCGTGAGCCCCCAGACCCCGTGGTCATAGGGGGCCAGACCCATTATGAGGTGCAGCAAATCCTCAATTCGAGGTGGCACAGGAGGCAACTCTAATATTTAATCAAGTGGAAGGGTTACCCCTTATCAGAGGCATCTTGGATAAAGAGTCGAAACATCCAGGCTGATCGCCTTATAGCCAAATTTCATGCAGAAAATCCAAACAAGCCTGGTGGGGGGTCACATCCCTAAACTCTGCATCTGTACTCAAATTGTTTTGCTTTGTGCAGGTCGCCCTCGGGGAGTGAGGGGAGCCGAATGTCAACTTGCAAAGCTTCAAGTTGCCATGAGCAGGAGGGAGGGAGAACTGAAGTGAATTCCATACATTCTTCTGACCGCAATCAGAAGGAGGGCATTAGGTTTCACAGCCAGCCAAAGTGGTTAATTGGAGAATGTGATTTATGACATGGCCAGAGAGGAGGGGAGAGACAGGGTCATAGGGGAACGTAAATCTACGTAGGATTAGTCCTAACTGCATCCCAGTATTGCCAGAATGGTGCTCCTAATAAATGACTATATTTCCTTTGAAGTTTGGATCATGGCTCATGAATTAATTAGGGCATCTTTCGGAAACTTGACAGAGACTTTATAAGACAGATGATGCACTGATGGATCAGCCTTGGTTTTTTTTTCTCAATGAATTATTTTTTTTGGTTTCAGGTGATTACACAAAGTGGAAACATATAATGATCATCTACTCAAGTATATCAATAGCTGAAGTCCAGTACGTAATGAGGAGAAATGCATGACGCCTTAAGGCACAGGTGTCAAACTCGCAGTGTCACATCGCCGTCACATGACGTTTTGCGATGTTTTTCCCCATTCGCGGCGTTGAGGTGGGCCTGGCCTGTGTTTGACACTCTGCCTTAAGGCTTGAGCAAAATGCTGGACTTGTTGACTGGAAAGTTGGCAGTTCAAGACCCAAGTACCATATGATGGAATGAGCGCCAGCTCCTGCCCACCTAGCAGTTCAAAAGCAAGCAAACGCAAGTGGATAAATAGGTACCACTTCAGTGGGAAGGTAGTAATAGCAATAGCACTGATATCCCATATATACATTATTTACACATTAGGGAATAAGGCATTTACATCTGACAAATCCCCCTCTAAATGCCGGTTCGCTATACAACACCAATTACATTCAGATTCAGGACAATATAAGACATACAATTTAGAAGTTAAATATTTGTGCTGTTTAGAAGGTAAAGGCTTCGTCAATATGTCAGCTAATTGTTCAGAGGTATCACAATGCACTGCTTTGATAAATCCATCTTGGGACAATTGTCTCACATGCTTAAATTTTATATCTATATGCCTGGATCTTTGTCCTATGGCATCGGATCTAGATATTTCAATGGCTGCTTTATTGTCTTCATGCATAACAAAAGGCAAAGCAGGTTTTTTCCAAACATCTGAAATTAAATCATTAAACCATACAAGGTTATTTGCAGCTTTGGATAAACAAACATATTCCGCTTCTGTGGTTGAAGTGGCTACCAGTTCTTGTTTACCAGTGTACCAGTAAACTGGACAGTCATTTAATAGAAAAATATAACCAGAAGTACTTTTTCTGCATGATATATCTCCAGCCCAATCCGCATCTGCGTAACATGTAAGTTTTGGTTCTTTATTATCACTAGGTTCTAATACTAGGCAAAAATCTAATGTACTTTTCAGATATCTTAAAATTCTTTTGACAGCTTCCCAGTGATACATTGTTGGTTTGCTAACGTGCCTTGATAATAAATTGATTGGTAATGCAATATCTGGCCTAGTCCAATTAGATATATAAAGAAGTGAACCTATGACTGATCTATAAAATGTATTATCCTTGAATTCAGGGGAAGATTCATCAGTATTTCTAAGGAAATCAGTTTGCATAGGAGTGTCACAGGGTTTGGCATTGTTTAAATTGCATTTGTTTAGAAGTTCAGTAATCTTATCTTTCTGAGTAAGTTTGAATCCCCTTCTAGTTTTGTTAATTTGTACACCAAGGTATTTGTTTACTTTACCTAGAGATTTCAACGAGAAATGTTCATTTAGCTTGTTTACAAAGATTTCTCTTCTCTCTTTGTGTTTTCCTATATATAAAATATCATCTACATAAATCAATACAAATTCAATGTAATCATCACTCTTTTTGACAAAGAAACAGTTATCAGCAGTGGTAGCGTTGAAATCCATGGTCTTAAGTACTTTTACCAAGCAATCGTACCATCTTTTGCCAGATTGCTTTAACCCGTATAAACTCTTGTTCAATAGCCAAATTTCATTTTTATTAGTGTATTGACTGTGGGGTGCTCTTACATATATTTCCTTATCTAGTTTTGCGTGTAGATACGCAGTCTGTATGTCATATTGAAATACATCAAGATTGAGTGCAGATGCTACTACTAGAGCTGTTTTAACACTCTCTGTTCTTACTGTGGGGGAGTACGTGTCAGTATAGTCCTCCGGATATTTTTGTGCATAACCTTGTGCAACCAATCTAGCTTTGTATAGAGTATTGCCTCCTTCTAGGTTCTTAATTTTATAAATCCACCTGGTACCAATAATTGTTTTATCTTTAGGTGCAATCGCAGGTGTGAATACATTTAATCCTTGCAAACTTTCCATCTCTTTTTTCATAGCTAGTTCCCATTTTTCTTTTTCTTCACGAGGGAGTTTTAATACTTCCTCATATGTATTAGGTGTTATTTGTTCACCATCCATATGCATTATGTAATCTCTGTATTTATTTGGTATTTGATTTCTGTTGTTCCTAATAGCTCTTTCAGGTTTGCTATGGTTGTCATGCAAATATCTTGCTTCCTTTTTTGTTAATGTGTCTGTCTTTATTTTGTGTTGACTATTTGTCCATGTTTTGGTTTTGTTTTTATTTTTGTTGATATTTTGATTTTCTATTGTCCCTTCCTCACGAGATTTTGTATCTTTGCATTTATTTGGAAATATTTCATTAAGATGTAATTTAGACCAATTGGCCTGTTCATGGAACACAGCTGTTCTGGAAACTATAAATTTGTTATTATTATCAATGAATCTGTACCCTTTGGTGCCAGTTTCATATCCCATAAATTTTAGTCTTCTGGATACGTTTTCTCCCTTTCTTCTCAACTGTTTAGGTATGTGTACGTCTGCAGTGACCCCAAATATGTGCATGTGTGCTAATTTTGGTTTCCTATTATACATCACCTCATATGGTGTCTTATTCACAATACTGGACCAGGTTCTATTTTGAGTGTAATTTGAATAATGTAAGGCTTCTGACCAAAATTGTTTGCCTAAACCAGCATCCTCTAATGTGCACCTAATCATGGTTTGTAATGTGGAATTCTTTCTCTCTGCAATCCCGTTCTGGAACGCAGAAAATGGACTAGAGGTGTAATGTAGCATTCCTCTATCCTTTAACCATTGGGAGAATTCTTTAGACATGAATTCACATCCCCTATCTGTCATAATTTGTTTTATTCTGATATTATGTTGTGTTTCTATGCGTTTGTAAAATTCCTTAAATTTTTGAAAGGTTTCATCCTTGTGTTTTAATGTGTAAACAAAACCATAGCGACTGTAATCGTCTACTATTGTTAGGAAGTAACGTTTTCTATAAGTGATTGATGGAGTTAATGGGCCAACTAAGTCCATGTGTACTAAGTCAAAAATTTTGTTAGTTGATCTGGTGGATTTTTTTGGCCTGGGACTAGTTTTTAGTTTAGTAGATTTACATACTGAGCATTCCAAATAATTTTCACAATTTTTTATTTTGACACCTTCTGCGTGTTCAGTCATTTTTTGTACTATAGGAAAACTTGCATGTCCTAACTTCCTATGTAAGATGTGAGCACACTCATCATGAATTGGTTTACCTATTTTTGGTTTCTTCTCATTGTGTGTATCTGTGTGATCATGAGATATTTTACATTCATCATTGTCACTGTTACTAATATTTTCATCATCTGCCTCAATACAATCTTCCATATTTGAATCAATGTTATGTAACCATCTTTCTTTTGTTATCAGATAGGGTAGGCCTCCTTTAATCATCACAGTGCCTACATTTGTTTTATTCTTCTCTAAAGTTGCTTTTCCCTTTGAGAAAACTATATTGATGTCAGAATCTCTGCTTAGTTTTATGGCACTTAGTATGTTATGAGGTATTTCTGGTATTAACAATACCCCCTCTATTTTTCCTAGACCAGGTAAGGTCACATTCCCTCTGCCTAATACTTGAACCTTTTCTTGATTAGCTACCTTTATTACAAACTTATCTTCTGTAAATGAAGATAATATATTTTTGTTATTAGTGGTGTGATTAGTTGCCCCAGAATCAATAAGCCAATTATTGTTCTCATTTTGTTGCGTTTTAGTGCTGTCTTGTTTATTTAGTCCATTCAGTGAACCAGATTTTCTCTCTTTTGAATTTTCTCTGCCCCCTCTACTTTCTCTGTAATTTGGTGGGCTTCTATATTTATATCTATCTGTGGAAGACTGTCTATAATTGTATTTATTCCTATATTCTGACCTATGTCTTTCCTTTGAAATTTTGGGACAATCTCTTCTATTGTGTTCCCTGGACCCACAATTGTGGCATTTAAAAGTTTCATTATGTTTTTCTTGGAAAGCTACCTTCCTAAAAGATTTGTGTTCTGTGTGATTGCTATAACGATTTTTTCTTGAATTGTCTTCTGCTATCAATTTGTTAGATAGACTTTCTATGGATAAATATCCTAGATTGATGGTGTCTAAGTGTGACATAAAACTATCCCATGATGAATCAAGTGAATTGATAATAACACTTTTCATTGTTTGATCTGAAATCACTTCCCCCCTCAAATGCAGCTCAGCTCTTATTTTGTTTAAAGATATTAAATGTTCACTTATGGAAACCCCTGGTTTTACTCTGGAAGAAAAGAAGTCCTTAGACATTCTTGTGGTGGTAGCTACACTATCGCTGTGAAACAAATTAAACATGCATTGAATTATTTCTGAAACAGTTAGATTTGGTTTGATGCTATGATACATTGCAGGAGATACGCTAGATATTATTAAGAAAAATGCTTTATGGTGTAAACAATCTATTTTTAAAGTCCAAGGTCTTCTTGGGGGACTAGTGATAAAAAATAGTAAATTTTCTTTCATAAAGACAACCTGGAGTTGTTGATACCATTCTTGCAAATTAATGCCATCAACCCTAAGTTTTGGGAAGTCACTGGGTAAGTTTCCCACATTATTTTGTCCATTACTTACAACCTGAGGTAGTCCGTGGTCTCGCAAGTGTAGGAAATTGCAAAACGGCATGGGGATGCTCGCAACGAGTCTGCGCGGTTCTCTGGCCAGTTCAAGTCTTTCCGGACCGTCTACGTAGTTTCGCACATGCGCGTTGTTCATTTCTTCTTTGGCGTCGTCGTGGAAGGTTCTCTCCATTGTTGCTCGCTCGCTCCGCTCCTCTTCAGACGAGTCGGTCTCTGGCTCGGTCTTAGGAGTTCTGATGGCAGCGACTGCTCTTCTCTTTCTTTTGGGTGCGTTGACACTTGCTTCGGTCTGCGGTGTGGGGCGGAATCGACATGGCTCTCTGGGCTCGGGCGTCGTCGCTCTCGAAGTCAGGATGGGAGCGTGCAGGTCTTGAAGTATCGGCTTGTTCGCTTGCTTTTTCGTTGGCGCTTTGGAAATTTTTAATTTTGGCCCAAATGCAGCAAAAAGCGTCTTCATTGCTGACTTTACTTGGGATTTCTTTAAGTCGTCTTCACTTTCTGATTCTGGCTCTTCCGAAGAGTTTGAATCCTCCTTTTCACTTTCGTTGTCTGATAACGTTTTTCGCGCCAGAAATTTTGAACTGAGCATCTTGATTGGCTCTGCTTCGTTCACTTTGGAGGCTTGTTGAAACCAAGATGGCTGCCATTCAAAATTTCGCGCGGGATCACATTTTTTCTTTTTCATAACGACTTTCTCTGTAGTCATATCACTCACAGTTTTTTGGTCTTTGGATTTCTCTTTAGCGATGTTTTTCTCTCTCGCTGCTCCGCTGTTCTTCAGCATTTCTTGGAGGTTCGCGATGAGGCTTTCATCATTCTTCTGGCTTTTTAATAACTTCAATATCTCTGACCTGAGTTCGTTATTTTCTATTTCGATTTCCTCCTGGTCATCATTTTCATTTATTAATTCTTCTTCTTCAGTGGTGTATTCTTCGGATTCTCTCGAAATCGCGTTTGTGGATTCGTTGGTTATTTTTTGTTCAGTTTCTATTTCTTTGCTGTAGGCCCTGGTGTTGGGCCTATCTTTCTTAGACATTTTTAGGTATTTATTGAGTCAATTAACCATCCTCTGCTACCAGCTTGTTGCAATATTTTCAGGATCAGACTCAATAATAATAATAAGAGTTAGAGGTTTAAATATATTTCTCTTTAATTATAATAGGCATTCTATATTCACTGAATATTCACAGATAGAAGCGAAGAAAATGGTGAAGGTGGCTCCTTATATATACAAAGGGTGGAGCCAAGAGTGGGAGTGGTGAATTATGAATACATTAAGAGTCAAAGAATAAGTTAACCCCTGATATCCCATATATACATTATTTACACATTAGGGAATAAGGCATTTACATCTGACAAGCACTTAGACTTATATATAGCTTTACAGGGCTTTACAGCGCTCTCTAAGTGGTTTACAGAGTCAACATATTGCCCCCAACAATTTGGGTCCTCATTTTACCGACCTCAGAAGGATGGAATGCTGAGTCAACTTTGTGTGCCTTTAGAAAGTAGATATGTATGAATGTGAAGAAAAATAGACATGAAAAGAAGAGGCAGAAGATAGAAGGTTCAATCATAAATAGATACTATTGTACTGGAGAAAAAAAATCTGTATAGAAAAGTTTATTTTATTTTATTTATTTATTATTTCCTCCACAGAACTTAAGAGCAATGTAGTTTCTTTCTTTCTCCCATTCTGATCTTATAACTAAAGTCTATACTGCCTTGATTAGCACTTTCAGCAAACTGAACAAGGATTTGAACCCAGGATCTTCCCACTTCTAGGCAGCCCTCTCGAACTCCTCTAGTGCCACAACTCTTTTTATTGCATTCACCTTTTTTGCATGTCTAAGTGTGTACCTAGAAATGAACTACAAAAATATTTGCATATTTAGGTAATTTTATTCTAGAATTATTGATCTTTAAATGATGTTTTGTATTATTGTATTTTAAAGCAAATGAAATCAACTGCATTTATTCTCTTTCTGTAAGCATCATTTTTTAAAAAAAGATCATGTGGGGGGTTTTTTGTTTTTGTTTTTTTCTTTTCAGAGTATTAGAGTATACATCCTTTGCATACCTTCATCGTAATGGAAAATCAGTATAACTTTTCTCCCGGTCTACTTATAGATTCATGCTGTTGGAAAATCCAACTCTTTCAACAGATTTGCTGCAATCTCCTTGAGTACTGAAGCCTGATTTTTAATATAGAAGCACTTGACTCATGTTCCACCCACCTTTTCCATTCTATTCTGTGCTACATGCAGAAGCATCTGGCCCATTGTGCTGGAGTCTATAAATATGCATCAGTTTAAAATAGCTGAATATAAATGGTGCACCCTGAGCTTTTTGATAAAGCCAAAAGATGTACAAGGTCAGGATCTTTCTCTGTTTTTTTCTGAATTGAATGCCACTCTGGCTTTGACTATCAAAACACCAGGGATACCTATTCAGAACACACCATTGTTGGAATGTTGGCAGCTTCCTTATTGTTGTACAACAAGCTCTTTTTTGAGAGTAATGGCACATTTGAGTTTAGGGTTCTCCTTCCCAGCCTAAGTCCTGTGGACAAATAGGTTGCACAGATTAAATCCCTCCAAACAACAGAACTACTTCTTGAACCTAATTAAAGTTATTTGTTACAATCAAACACTGTAAAAGTCAGTATTGAACAGAAAATGAAATGATCTTGGCCTGGGTATAATTAGTGTAAGAAGGATTAATAAGTACGTGCAATTGTACATTGGCTTTCCCACCCAGGTTTTGCATTCTTAGTGAAGAAAGAAAACGAAGTCAACAGGGTGGAGCAAATGCAATAAACAAAAGAGATAAGTACATCTTGGTGCAGTTAAACATAAGAAATGTATAGCCTGGTGAACATAAATTACTACGAGCTTGGCAGCAAGCTGTGGCAGTACTTTTCTTGTTAATCAGATGTTCCTAGAAGCAGGTCTTTAAATTTATTCTTAGCTTAGAAGAAACAAAAGAAAATGCAAATTGCGTTCATCTTTTGTGAGATTTACATGCATCTAAGATCAAGACTGCCAGGTTAATGAGTAAGTTCAGGATGCTTCAGTGTACAGATCATAATGGAATTATCTTCCCATTCTTAATAGTAATTTTATTAAATATTACGACAATAAATCTAATACAAATTTAAAAAATAAGTAAATGTGCAGAAAAGAAGAAAAAACAGAAAGAAAAATAAAAAATAAGAAGAAAAAATAAATACCGTATTTTTCGGACTATACAATGCACTCTCCCCCCACCCCCAAAAGTGGCTGGAAATGTCTGTGTGTCTTATAGAACAAATATTGCGTCATGGGGGGAGGTGGGTTGATGCAGCACCAATCAGCTATTCTAGGCGGCAGGGATCGCCGTTGCTGCTGATCACCGCAAATTTAGCTGGACCCTTAGTCTGTTTGTAATAATTGCTCTCCAGACAAGGAAAGGATTTAAGATTCCACAAAGTGCTCCAGACAGCTTCTCCTTGCAAGGAGACTGCAAAATGGTGGCTTCCAGCAGGTGTGGAGCACTAGGAGATGAGGGAATAGCCATCTCCCTCCCTCAAATTGTGGCCAGAATCTTTGAAAGGAGACTACATTTACATATTTCCATTCATTGTACTTTAAAAGCATGGATGATTTAAAAATTCCATGAACAGCCAGTTGTGATTTATCCAGTAAATTATAGCTTGTTATAATGTATGAACCAGGTCAAAGAATTATATTTTGACATATAACATATACGTATGTTTCACTGTCTATTACTGTTATGGTATGTTATATCTATACTTACTATATAATAAGTAATGTAACTATATAGTTACCTTTTCAAGCGTTCTGTTTTTTTAAAAAAATAGGACAAGAAAGATGTATTTTCGAACAATTTCTTTTGATAATTGTTACAGTCATTACTTTCAGAATATCTCAATTCCATTTGCTTCTGTAGATAGCAACAGCAATAGCACTTAGATTTATATACTGTTTTACAGTGCTTTCCAGCCCTCTCTAAGCAATTTACTGAGTCAGCATATTGCCCCCAATTTGGGTCCTCATTTTACTAAGGTGACCAGATTTTAACATTGGTAAAGAGGGACATTGTGGGCGTGGCTTATTTTGTGCGAGGACCTGTCAGAAATGACTTTTTTCAGCCCTCTGGTTAGTCCTTTTGTGCATATGGACTACTCAGAGGGCTGAAAAAGTTATTTTTGATTGGTCCTCGCACTTTTGACCAGTCCTCGAACTTACGACTGTCCTCACATTTTACATTTTTGCCCTATCTTGTCATCATGGTGAAGAGAAGCAGTTGTGAAATGAGTGACATGGTTGTTAAGAATGCTGCATGGGCATAAATGTGAGGATGGTCATAAGTGTGAGAACCAGTCAAAAGTGTGAGGACCAGTCAAAAATAACTTTTTCAGCCCTCTAAGTAGTCCATATGCACAAAAGGACTAACCAGAGGGCTGAAAAAATCATTTCTGACAGGTCCTCGCACTTTTGACTGGTCCTCACACTTATGACCATCCTCACATTTATGCCCATGCAGCATCCTTAACAACCATGTCACTCATTTCACAACTGCTTCTCTTCACCATGGTGATAAGATAGAGCAAAAAACGTAAAATGTGAAGACAGTCGTAAGTTCGAGGACTGGTCAAAAGTGCGAGGACCAGTCAAAAATAACTTTTTCAGCCCTCTGAGTAGTCCATATGCATAAAAGGATACAGCAATAGAGAGGGATGAAGGAAGGGAAGGGAAATTAGAGTAGGAGTGAAGGTAAGAGGGGGAGAAAGAGAGGAGGAGAAGGAGAAAGGAAGAGGAAGTAGGGAGGAGAAGAAGAGGGGGGGAAGAGAAAGTAAGAAGGAAAGAAAAGAGAGAGGTGGTAGGTTTGAGGAGAAAGATTGCTGTACAATAAAAAAGATGAAAGGGAAGAAAGCCAATCCCAAACAAATATAAAGATATTAAGATAAAGAATGAATTGTTAAACTTTAAAGAATAAAAGAGAACAAATATGAATAAATAGCAGTAATTAGAAACACACATACAAACGTACAATTTATTTTCTTTGAACAGAGTATTTGGCCGGTTCACAAATTTAAACAGTGTTTAGTCACTTCAATTAAATTTACAATTTCTATATTTCCTTTTTGCCATATTTATTCCTCATCTATTTTTTTAAAAAAACCAATATTACCCTTCATCCTCATCTCTAATCTTAATCAAATTCAATTTTTCCCTTCTATTCTATATTATACCCCTTCCCATTGTCATCTATTTTTATATCCATCCTCACATTGTTTAATTATGTAATACAGTTGTTTAATACAAATTCAACATTTTAATATAAATCAATTAGTTATAAAACTATCTTTTTTGTATATTAATCAATATGAACATGAATATTCCTATTATTTCCATGCAATCCAATTTCTTACAAATCAATTAATTATATTTACCAATAATAATAAACCAAATAATTTCCCCCATATATTCCTCTGAACCACAACTTAACCATTTCTGCTTTCAACACAATATACAATTAATAGTATCTCAATTATTACAATTCCCTAGTTAAATACAGCTTTTTTTTCTTTTGTGTTTTAAAATCTTGAACTCTCCTCCTAAATTTCCCATTGTTTGCAGTTTTTCACCTACCTTTTTTGGGGAGGAAAAATAAAAATAAAAATAAATCTCTCTCTGCCTCATTTTGTCACGTTGCACCAAAGATCCTGGTTTCGGTTTCGTTTCTGCAGCTTAGCTAGGGGAAAAAAAAACTGCTTCAGGAACTCTTTACACTGATTGCCTGTAGGGCGGCCCTTTGAAGCCCCGGGCAAGAGTTTAAACAGTTTTTTTTTCTTCTAGCCATCAGCTGGGGCTCAAGAGGCAGCGGGACTGAGGAGGCAGAATGAAAAATCGGGACTTTTTTGAAACGCCGCGGGACGCGGGACAAATTGCTAAAAATCGGGACTGTCCCGCCAAAAGCGGGACGTCTGGTCACCTTACATTTTACCCACCTCAGAAGGATGGACGGCTGAGTCAACATTGAGCCTGGTGAGATCTGAACTGCCAAACTGCAGGCAGCCAGCAGTCAGCAGAAATAGCCTGCAGTACTTCACTCTAATCACTGCGCCACCACATCTCATGTTGAAGAACAATCCTGCCCTTCTCCTCAAGAGCAATTTTTGGAAAGCAAGACAGTTTTGTGAACCCAGGTATATCAAGAGAAGTTATGTGGAATTATTTTCACCAGCATGAAAGATGGAATAGAGTTTGACATCTGACTAGGGCTACCAGATCCAGCCTGCTAAAACCCAGATGGCCACTAGATGTTTGCTGCTATCAAGTGGTTGTCCAGATTTTTCCAGTCCAGGTCTGGTAATTTTGCTCTGACTTCCAGCCATGAGGATGAGGTTTAATTGATACTAATACAGACGTCTATGCCTGAGTGGTTCAACATCAGAATGCTGGGGTTTTGTAGGGAAGCATAGAACTAAAATATCACTTTTTTTCCAGTTAGGCTCAGTCAGATTGTTCTACAACTGAAGATGAATATGCCTCCATAGATAGGAACATAAACACTTTTCTTTGCTACCAAGTAATACTGGCTACGGTGGCCTTGTTCTATTATAACACTAAGAAATGTTGTGCTGGAACAAAGTCTATTATTAGCTTGACTGTTCTGTGCTTCCACTCTGGTTGTTCAGCATTTGATTTCTGGTCCTGAATCCTTGCGTTTCTTGGATTGTAGTTCTTTGCCCAAAATCTGGCACTATTGACTTAATCGCTGATTTCTTCTGGTTGCTGAATTATCTCTGATACTATCCTTGTTCTTTGAACTTTTAAGAGAGACTGGCCAGAGCTAAGCACAGCATAATTAGCTGACCAGTCTCTTTGAATTTCTCCAAGAGAAGGGAAAATTCTCCAGTATGTCCTCCCGATTACCCTTAAGCAGTGTCAGTAATGATATGGCTGAAAAAGCCTCATGAGATAAGTGTGTGTGTGTGCGTGTGCGTGTGTGTTTGTGTGTGTGTGTAATGTTGGCATGCATCCAAGCTGAAGACCAGCAGGTAACTAAGTTCAGGAATCTTAAAGTTAGAAATCATGATGTCTTCCCTTGAGGTTTAATTAAAACATGAGAAGCTAGAAAAGTGACTGGGAGGTGACTGTTCAATGAAATTTTGAAAGCACATCCGCTTTCATCAAATTGAATGAATACAGGAAAAAATGCAGAATTATTAAAACTGCCAGCAAGATTTCCTACGATCTCCATGAAATGAAAATGTTTTCACACTGGCAGCCTGAGAGCGCCAAAAAATGAGAATGGCAAAAGGGGACAGACCAGAGGTGGGTTTCAGCAGGTTCTGACCAGTTCTGGAGTACCAGTAGCAGAAATTTTAAGTCGTTCGGAGAGCCGGTAGTAAAAATTCTGACTGGCCCATCTATTCTCTGCCTCCCAAGTCCCAGCTGATTGGGAGGAAATGGGGATTTTGCAGTAACCTTCCCCTAGATTGGGGAGGGAATGGAGATTTTACAGTATCCTTCCCCTGCCACGCCCACAAGCCACCCACAAGCCACACCCACCAAGCCACGCCACATCCACCAAGCCACGCCCACAGAACAGTTAGTAAAAAAAAATTGAAACCATCACTGAGACAAACCCCTTACAAACAACTTTGCCTACATCCTTTTTATACTCTTGTTCTCAATCTCAGTTTATGAAGGATAAGACTCGGATCTTTTCACCAATAAAGTCAACACAATTTTACTTGCATGTATTTGTTTAATCTGTGTCCCATCTATTAAGAAAAAAAAAACCCTCAAGGTGGCTTTCAGCAGCATCTTGACTGAAAGAAATAGTAAACAAATAGATCAATTATATCTAAACTGGAATTGGTGGAAATAGACTATATAATAAAAAAGCAATTCATAAAGCAGTCATCAATAAAATGAATAACAACAGCAGTAATAGATGCCACTGAAAAGAACAAGAAGGCCTCAGCCAAAAGTTCTCTGCAAAAATATTTTAGTCAAATGTTTCAGGTCACAAAACAGCATTCTGCACAATGATGCTTTTTGTGTTTTTCCTTTTTCTCACATCCAGGAGTTTCTCTTCATCTGTGCTGGGGTTTTGCTGATTTATTGAATCCCAGAAAATAAAGTTCTGAATCTCCTTTTGTAGCCTTGATTTGGACAAAATCTGAGAAGCCTCTACCTAGACATTAAATGTTTTAGTTCTTTTATTCACAATTGAATTTATATCACACCTTTTGTTCTCTACTAGTTTTTTTTCTCATAACTCTAGGATGTATGTTAGGCTAAACCATTCTAGTAAAAGTAATGGTCAGGTGGGGATTTTATTTTTTTACAAACAACACAAGGCAGTGAACGTATGTCATATCCTTTCTTCGTCCTATGTTCCCCACAACAACAACTCTGTTTCAGTAGGAAAGTCTCCCATGCAGCCATTTTGTGAAAGAATTCACAACATACTATCCCTGATGTCAATGGAGGATACTTTTTCCCAAGATACAACAAGTATGGTCTAGAACAGTCATGGCTAACCTTTTCCAGACTGAGTGCCAAAAGCATGGGCGTGCATGCCCGAATGCGTGTGGGTGCACCCGAACCCCCAAAATGCAATGTGTGCACAGCCGTACATGGGCCCTGCCCCCCATGCATACCGACGTGGTCCCCCACATGTCCCCCACCCAATGCATGTGTGTGTGGGAGGCATGTGCACATGCATGGCGCAGGTGAACTGACGCGATGGCTTGCGTGCCCACAGAGAGGGTGCTGCGTGTCACCTCTAGCACGTGTGCCATAGGTTTGCCATCACGGGTCTAGAAGCAGAATATTAAACTGTAACAATTACCTTGAGGTAAGATGGGTGGCCTATAACTTTTATAAATAAATAAATAAAATTGCCATTCAGCAGTTATTGAGACTCTATCAAATGCTTTGCTTTTATTAACTACAGGAATGATTTCCACTTCTAGAAGGCATATGAATAAAACCAAGTTTGGCTTTGCTGTGTATATGGTATATTTAATTTAATTTAATTTAATTTAATTTAATTTAATATTTAAATTTATATACCGCCCTTCTCCCGAAGGACTCAGTCATGTTCCCATTGCAGCCTGAATCTGCGGAGGAAGATGAGCCGGAGCTGGAGCTGAGGGAGGCCGAGAGGGCGGCTCCGGTGGCTTCAGAGGAATGTGGGGAGTAGGCAGGCCAGGGCCCCTCAGGAGTGGGACAGCTTGCTAGCAGGGAGGAATGGGGCCAGAATGACCAACAGAGGGCAGGCAGTGGAAATGAGGAGCGAAGAAGCTCAGGCAATGAATAAGAACCACCCCCTCTTGATCCCCGAGAAGGGAGAGTGGAGAGGAGGTGGGAAGCGCAGACAAACCAGATGACTTGGGAGGAGAGTCCCCGCCCCTTTTCACAGGGCACACTTGAGGATTAAGACTTAAGGAAATGCTGTGGGGAGGGGCATTTGTCAAGAACAAACACTGAATTTCATGGAGTTTTGTGTGCCATTGCTGATGTTTGGAGTTTCCTGGACTTCTTGCTTTATTTCTTGCTTCCTGAATTAATTGCCTTGTTAACTGCCTTTGCTTCCTGAAACCATTGCTGTGTTCCTTTGCTTCCTGGACTCATTGACTTATTCCCTTGCTCCACTGGATTTCTTACTTTGCAACCGTTGTGCTCACCGCATTTTGCGGGACTACTTGCAGCCAGAGGCTGCTGGAGGCGTGTGTGTCATCACTTAGCTCTGGGACTTTCCATAATGTGGGAGCATTTGGGAGAAAGTTGGAGCAATAAAGGGGCGAATTGAACTGTCAGCTGACTTTGTTGCCTCTGTGACTTGCTCCGGGTCATCAGATATGGTATGTGTTTAATGATATATGTGTGGAGAATGGTCAAATATGATGGCTTGTACAAAGCACAATCAGTGAAAAGGCACAGAAATGCAAAGAAGCAAGCAAACCAAAACCACTTGATGACCCTGGAGACAGAGATAACAGAAACCAGGATGCTCCTTTCCTTTGGTATGAAGGGAGGCAGTGTACGGGGACAACAAATGGCATTGTTGATGATACATGGGGTTAATATCCGTAATCAGGGTGGTTGTTGTTGTTAGTCATGAAGTTGTGTCCGACCCATCGTGACTCCATGGACAACGTTCCTCCAGGCTTTCCTGTCCTCTACCATACCCCGGAGTCCATTTAAGCTCACACCGACTGCTTCAGTGACTCCATCCAGCCACCTCATTTTCTGTTGTCCCTTTCTTCTTTTGCCCTCAATCGTTCCCAGCATTAGGCTCTTCTCCAGTGACTCCTTTCTTCTCATTAGGTGGCCAAAGTATTTGAGTTTCATCTTCAGGATCTGGCCTTCTAAAGAGTAGTCATGGTTGATCTCCTCTAGGACTGACCAGTTTGATCACTTTGCAGTCCAAGGGACTCGCAGGAGTCTTCTCCAGCACCATAGTTCAAAGGCCTCAATTCTTTGGTGTTCAGCCTTTTTTATGGTCCAACTTTCACAGCCATACATTGCAACTGGAAAAATCATAGCCTTGACTATACGCACTTTTGTTGGCAGGGTGATGTCTCTGTTTTTTTAGTATGCTGTCTAGATTTGCCATAGCTTTTCTCCCCAGGAGCAAGCGTCTTTTAATTTCTTGGCTGTAGTCACCATCTGCGGTGATCTTGGAGCCCAGGAAAATAAAATCTGTCACTACCTCCATTTCTTCCCCATCTATTTGCCAGGAATTGAGAGGGCCGCATGCCACGATCTTAGTTTTCTTAATGTTGAGTTTCAAGCCAACTTTTGCACTTTCCTCCTTCACTCACATCCAGAGGCTCTTTAGTTCCTCTTCACTTTCTGCCATTAAGATTGGTATCATCTGCATATCTGAGGTTGTTGATATTTCTCCCGGCAATCTTAATTCCAACTTTTGATTCATCTAGCCCCGCCTTTGTCATGATGTGTTCTGCATATAAGTTAAATAGGCAGGGCAACAGTATACAGCCTTGCCGGACTCCTTTCCCAATTTTGAACCAATCAGTGGTTCCATGTCCACTGCTTGCTTCTTGACCCGCATATAGGTTTCTCAAGAGACAAATAAGATGGTCTGGTACTCCCATCTCTTTAAGAACTTGCCACAATTTGTTGTGATCCACACAATCATCATTGGCATCCTTCAGTCTCAAGAGACTATGGTATCGTCCTCTGGAAAGAGGTCCTAAAACAGCATCTAGTGTGACTAAAAAGGCCAATTCTAGAGTGGCAATCCCTTCCACACTGAAGGCAGATACATTCTGTCCCCTGCCCAACCCCCAGATTTCGCTGGTTCCGGGACTGCCTCTTTGCCTCAGCCTGCCGAACAAGTGTCTCTTCGAATTGGAGAAGGCCATGCTGCGTCTTTAGCCTCCAAGATGAACAATCGGAGGTCAAGGTTTCCCAGTTGTTAATGTCCATTCCCAGGGCCTTTAGGTCCCTCTTGCAGATATCCTTATATCACAGCTGTGGTCTCCCTCTGAGGTGCTTTCCCTGCATTAATTCTCCATACAGGAGATCTTTCAGAATCCGACCATCAGCCATTCTCACGACATGCCCCAGCCAGCGTAGACATCACTGTTTCAATAGTGTATACAATAGTGTATACATACACACAATCAAAGGCTTTAGCATAGTCAATGAAGCAGAAGTAGATGTTTTTCTGGACATAGCTTTCTCCATGATCCAGCGTATATTGGCAATTTGAACTCTAGTTCCTCTGTCTTTTGTTGATGACACATGGGGTTAATATCTGTAATCAGGGTGGTTAGTGTCCCATTAATGGTGAAAAAATGTAGAAGTCATCCCATAGTATTATCAAATGTTATATTTCAGCTTTAAAGGTCATGGTTTACATTGCTCTCTTTATTATTCCTGTGCTACATTTTGGGTTGTACAGCTCAGAACCTTGCTTAGTTAGGAGCCTTGGCAATGTTAGCAGGATTGGAAGGTCAACATATGTTTCCAACTTTTCTGGCTTTGGCAGATTTCTTTTATTCATATCTCATAGCTGTCCTTTTAAATACAGTAAACACTCATTATTTAATTCAGGATTTGCTTCTTTTCAAAGTTGATCTGGCCATATGAAACTTGATTTAATTTGAATGAGATTAATATAAATTGAAATTGGTTCTGTTTATTTGCCATTGTTTTGATAACATTCTTCTTTCACACAGGAAGAGAATTTAGTGACAAATTTTGGAAAGCCTCTAGATATGCCTGCAATCTTGAGACCACAGGCTGTGTGCCCAAGTTAATTATTCTTAAAGTTGTTTGTAAATTGCCAGCTCTGGCAGGAAAAGAGATGCAAGCTTGTATTTTCCAAAATATATTGGAAAAGAACAACGCTTCCTATATCACTGACTAAAACCAGTCCTCAGTTCTTTGCTGATTCCTTATCTAGCAAGGAAGTTGGCCCTGCATGATTACAAAAAACACAACAGCAGCATACATGGAAAAACTGCCCAGAAATACTGGAAAGTGGAAGGCATATGCATCTAATAAATGGTTATTATTATTTAATGAACTATGGGTGAAAGAAAAGGAACTCCCTTCACAAGGATAATTTCCCCACTAGATTTGAAGAATCATCTAAAGTTATCTAGCTATTACTGTGACAAAATAACAGTAAAGACAGCAGATTTTATATCACTTCAAGAGTGAAAACAGTGTAAAAACTAGGATGATCAAAAACTTTAGAAAGATATAATACATTTTCTCAACCCCACAACCATAAATGTCTGAGCCGTAAATATATTTTAGAAAAAGAAATTGGCATTAGGAGCTGCAATATGCAAACTTTTCATAAGTTTACTTTTTTTACAATAAAAAAAATCAGCAGAATAGTAATTTGTGTAGGTGACAAAGCACAATTTGCTAAAAAAAAAAGTAACTATAGCTAGTTTGTAGCTCATTGGGTTTTTTTCTGTAATTCATAATGCATGGTTGGTATATTATGCGAACATAATCATAGAATGCTGTATTTTATATTAAGGATTAACTGAGAAAGTCTCGAGGAGGTACCTTGAAAAATAAAGTACCTTGTTTGTGAACTACTAGTGAAAATATTAGATAAACACAATCTGAATTAATATGTTTAGTCATAGTATCCTTCCTCATAATGCTGAAAAAAGGCCTGGAAGATTTACTAATCCTAGGAATGCAACAGGAATGATCTATAGTAGAGTCTATACCTAGATCTGTAATTGTTCAAGCAGAGATTTAGGTCCTACATCTACTGTACATCACTGTGGTTTCTATGACTTTGCAGAGAAACTCTTGGTAGATCACAGCCTCCCGAAAACATTTTGCAAAACAGCTCCAATTCTCTTAGCTCCAGCAGATGCTACCAATTCAGGCTATAGTTTTCTACTACTCTCTCTAACACCAACCTTTTGCAAGCAATTTTGTTTTACTCTTATTGAGGTTCTTTCCATCTGTCTTCCCAGCTGGACAACCTATTACTTTTCTTTTTTCCCATCTCCTCTCCAGCTGCTGAAAATAATTCTCTTTCTCTCTTCCCTCCCCTCTTTTAGTCCTTTGATCTTTCCCTTTTCCCTGTCCTCATAAGCCACCTGACTCTTTTGTGCTTTCTCACACTCTCATTTCCTCTTCCCTTGATGTTCAATTCAGCTTTTCCTTCTTTTGTTCTCTAACTCCCGGGTCCTTTTTCCTTCAGATATACGGCATTTCTCTGGTCACTAGGAAAAATTCAGAAACAAAAAAAAAAAAGTCATTTGTAATTTAACACAGGCAAGGATTGTATCATTTCACTCCAGAGCTTACTGACCCTGCCATATTTTTGGCTCCAGCAGAAAAATATTTCAAGCTCTCAACAGAGAAAAAATTATGTTGAGATTCTCCTCAGTGCGCTTGTTTTAAATTGGTCCCATTAAAAACATTTTAAAATAATAAATAATATTAAGGTTTTAAATTTCTGGGGTTTTAAAATTTAGCCGAATTTATTTAATAATTTTAAACTATTTTAACTGATGTTATTTTGTGTTTTTAATAGGCTGTACACCGCCCTGAGTCCTTCAGGAGAAGGGCGGTATAGAAATAAAATTATTTATTTATTTATTTATTTATTTATTTAAGACATATATGCCATTGCATGCAAATTATTTTTATTTATGTGTGGCTCCATTGTTCATTCTATTTATTTGAAAGGATAGGTGAGATAGCACAAGCATCCAGTGATGGAGCATTCACAACTTCTCAAGGCAAGCTATTCCACTTGTTGACTGTTCTCCATGGCATAGGACCTATTTATCTTTGAGACCGCCTGCTGCCACCGATGACCTCCCACCGACCTGTGCGCTCCCACAGAGAGGGCCTCCTTGGGGTGCCATCAGCCAAACAATGTAGGCTGATGACCCCCAGGGGGAGGGCCTTCTCTGTTGGGGCACCTACCCTCTGGAATCAGCTGCCCACAGAGATAAGGAGAATCCAAGACCTCGGTGCCTTCCGCCGTGCCCTTAAAACTTTCTTTTTTCAGCAAGCCGGGCTGGCTTAACATATTTTTTAACATATTTTTTAAATATTTTTAATTGGTTCGTTATTTTAAATTGAGGCCAAATTAATATATATCCTTTTAATTGTTTTTAATGTTTGTATTGTATGTTTTTATCTGGCTGTACACCGCCCTGAGTCCCTCGGGAGAAGGTGCGGTATATAAATTTGAAATAAAATAAAAATAATAAATAAATAAAGTCAGGACATTTCTCTTTAGTTCTAGGTTGCTTCTCTCCTTGGTTAGTTTCCATCCATTGTTTCTTGTCTTGAATTTTGGTGCTTTGGAAAATACTTTGACACCCACCCACCCCCATCTTTGTAGGAGCTCCTCAAATATTGTAACATTGCTATCATGTCTCCCCTAGTCTTTCATTTCATTAGACTAGACATACCCAATTCCTGTAGCTGTTCTTTCTATTTTAGCCTCCAGCCTACTAATCATTCTTGTTGCTCTTCTCTGCACTCTTTCCAGTCACAACATTTTTTTATATGGTTCACATCTTTTTGTGGTTCTTCTTAAGCATTTTTGAAGCATGTATAACTCTGGAAAAGATACATTCAGCTGACATTCTATTGCATTCTGTGATAGGATTTCGCATGGAAGAGGATCGAGTGATTGTACCTAAAGGATGTATCTGTGTCCTTGAAACAGTTTGACTATTTTTTTTTTCCTTTTCCTGCAACCCTTCTCTAAGAGAAACAGAGAAAATTAAAAACAATACATTATTTTCAGAAGGTTTTAATCCCATCATAGTAAGGCTCATACAAGACAGGAGGAAAATATTAGCTTGCTTTACAGCAAATGTGACACTTGCTAGCCGCATTCCATTTTGCCGAGGATTGGATTCCCTATGTATATTAGTAATCTCAGGACAGGGTTTTAGGAGAGAAATCTAGGGTTCTGTTCAGCCAAGTGCACGCTAGAAAGCTCCCAGTACAGGATGAGCAGTTTGCATTTTGAATAAGCAAAGTAAGACGTACTAAAGCAAAAATAGCATGGTTCCCTATGACTTACACTAATATGTTGTATATTATGGTGATTGGTTAATAATTGATTTAAGGTTTATGGCAGAGGTGAGGAATATCTTACTAACTAAAACCCATAATTAACAATTTTGGGAGGAGGGGGCTGCAAGAAGCAAATGACCAATTACATTACTGAGTCTGGGTAACGAATCCTACAGGAATCCTTTAACTCTGAACTTTAAAGACAGGGAAAGTCAGTGGTGGGTTTCAAAAATCTTTACTACTGGTTCTGTGGGTGTGGCTTGGTGGGCGGGGCATGGCTTGGTGGGCAGGGCTTGGTGGGTGTGGCATGGGAAGGATACTGTAAAATCTCCATTCCCATCTCACTCCAGGGGAAAGTTACTGCAAAATCTCCATTCCCTCTCCAATCCAGGGGAAGGATACTGCAAAATCCCCATTTCCTCCCGATCAGCTGGGACTTCGGAGGCAGAGAATAGATGGTGGCAGGGCCAGTCAGAATTTTTACTATTGGTTCTCCGAACTATTCAAAATTTCCACTACCGGTTCTCCAGAACTGGTCAGAACCTGCTGAAACCCACCTCTGGGGAAAGCTTTATGTAAGAGTCAGAGAATTAAGCTGAAAATTGAACTAAAATTAATTGGGGTGTGAATGAATAAGAAATTGGGGAAAATAGAATCCTTTCCTGGCTGGCTTTAGTGAAGAAGAATGAAGGTTGTTGTTAGGCTTCTTTCTAATGCAAAATTAAATTTTCAAGGACACAAAATGCTTTGATAAATTATTGTAGAAAAGCTCATGAAGCCGTTAAGAAAGAATTCTGGTGACAGCTGTGTATCAAATGCAAGTCCTATTTATAGTGAAATCAAGCTTCAAATTCTTGTACTTTTTGGCCTAGGCATGTGCTGTTACAGTCTTAAGGTCACCCTCTTTTTGATGAGATTTCCATCTGTCTTTCCTTTTAGTAACAGACTAATTTGGTATCAAGACAGTTTGCTTGTGACCTTGTATTCATTGGTTTTCACAGTTATAAGAAAAAGTCATAATTCTTTGGTATTTTGCTTGGCTTTTTCAATTATCTGCTTGTAGGAGTGCCATTTGAAGTTTTAATACATAAAGCTGAACTTCAAGGTTATATTTATGATAAGTTCTTTTAACCCTAAAAGGTTTCCGAAGTCCTGTACAAAATGTACAAAATGGGTAAGAAGAATCATTAGATTTACCCATTCATTTAATAATAGCTGTCACATTACATTACTATTTGTCACAAGTACCAACTTTAGACCCACAGCTTTCTGGTGCTCTCCAGATGTGCTTCACTTCGGCTCCTGTAATACCTAGTGAAGTTTAGCAGAGATTATGGAAGGCAAAAACTTGTAGGCTCCCAGGTTAAGAAAGGTGATTGTTTTCTTTACAAACATGATTCCTTAACATCAGTGTATTAGCTCTTTCTTTGTATTTGATCTCGAATAAAGTGGATAGAGAGTAGCTGCATTTATTGTTCTGCTGTGTCTTTTAAAAAAGGAAGTATTTAAGGATCAAAACATAGATGATCTGGCCTTCACAACTGACTTTGTTTGTCTATCACGAACTAGAACAACTCTGGGTCTAAAAAATAATTGGTGGTTATAGGTGATACTCAGTTATTTTGCATTTATTTTCTTCCATGATAAATACTTCTGTCCTATATTTCCAAGTGTGAAGGCATAAACCATAGATTACTGCATACTGCATGTTATCTTCTACTTTAGGGTCTTCACACTTGGCAGCTTTAAGACTTGGCAACATGGCTGACTGAGAAATTCTGGGAGTTGAAGTCCATAAGTCTTAAAGTTGCCAAGTTTGGAAACCCCTGTCCTAGTTGGTAAGATATAGGAAATAACGTAGTCACACAGAGGTGTCAAACTGGCGGCCTATGGGCTGGAAGCATCATGCGTAGGCCACACTCACCCAGCTCCGCCAGTGGGAAAAATGTCACGAAATGTCATGTGACGGCAACATGATGCCGTGAGTTTGACACCCATGGCATAGTGGCTTGTTAGCTAGCCTGGAGACTAGAGATCTTAGTTTGATTGGAATAGAGCAAGCATGCTTGGCTTTGGTTGCACGTGTTGGCCAAAATAGGTCTAAATTGCTAGCACTGTTTCTATACTGTTACCAGGGTACAGTGCATTTAACACAACATTATGTGAAAGCTTTAATTACTAAGTCATGATGATTAGCAAACTATTCTTGTATCAGTATCCTTCTTTTGCCCTTCTGCTCTCCTTCTTTTTCTGTGCATTGTACAGAACAAAATAACACTGCAATTATTTTCCAAGTTCTCAGTAACTGCTTTCTCTTCCTTCCAGCTCTCCCTCAGCCCCCGCACACACACAGAGTGCTTTTTTTCTTGGCATAAAAATTAGTGTTAAGGCACCATGCAAGAAACCAGAAGACGGAGTTCCAGTTCTGCCAGCTGGGTGACTTTAAGTCAGTCATTCTCTCTAAGCCCAAGTCACCTCATAGGGTGATTGTGGTAGAGAAAAATTGGAGGAGGAAAAGAGTATTCATTATATTTGCCACCTTGAGTTATTTATAAAAAATAATAAAGGCAGGATTAAAATAAATTAAAATAAAATAAACCACATATTGAATTGCCACCTGTGGTTCATTGTAAACTGCTGGGGTAGAATGTCAAAACTGCCTTTTAAATTGGTTCCCCAACCCCCTTTTTCTAAATCTATATTTTGCCCTTATATCCCCAGCTTCTAAGTGTAACACTGTCAGAGATTAAATCAAATGGATCCGGACAATGAAGGACAAAAAAATAAATAAATCCATGAAATAATCTTTATTTAGTAGTGGGGTGTTAAGGGCATAATGGTTTAGAAGCTTTGTGCAGCTTTCTTTGCAATAATCCTTCCAAATGGATTCTACCAAACCCGTTTTGCTTTGTCAGTTTATCATACAGTTTATGTGAAAGAGAGTGAATACTGAGACAAATTTCAATCTTATCCCCATAACAAATGAAAAATATTATTCCACCTGCTCAACATAGTGGATGATTTCTGTGTGCTTTGCCAAGCCATTTCTCTTCAAGTTACTGTGCATATATTTCTGTTAGCACTTTTACTCACATTCTTTTTGTCAAAGAGATTTGCAGGCTAAATGTTGTGATCTGTTTCATATTCATTCTTTGCCCTTTAAAAGGATATAAACTCATTTGAAAGTTGTCTGCTTTATGTGTTTAGCACTACTTCTTGCCCTGGAAAAAATATAGTTCCTTTCATACAGAACTATGAAGCAAGCTATCTATGCCAGCATACTGTTAATAGATAATTATTTTTCTTGCAATCCATTATTTAATTAAATTTATTCCCCCCCCCATCTCATCACAAGGTAGCTCTGGACGGCTTACAAGGTAAGGTTATATCATCTTCTTTTCCAATAGAACGCAATGTGTGGTCCCAGCAGCTAAGATTTTGAGCTGATCCATAAACCAAATTGGGGACATTAAAAAGCTTTTTAAATACACCTGTCCATAACAAACAGGATGATAACAAACAAGCCTTTGTTGCCAAACTACGAAAATTAAATGGAGGATCCTAATTACTTCTACCCGGTATTAAAATACTATTAGCCTCAGCTGTGTTCTATATTTCCAATAATATAGATCAGTAGACCTTGTGTTGTTGTGTTTATTTATCTGAGGCATCTGCAGCCTGCCTTTTAATTTAGAGAAATGTGTATGGTAGTTTACTGATATGTTTTGCCGCAAGCTGTCTGTATTTCCCAGATTGGTAGGGCTTTGTGACTTGAATGTAATTGGAAGGGTATTTGAAACTTATTTTCTACTGTGTATACATGCATTTATTAGGTCTCTGCAGTTTGTCAACAGCATAATAAATATATTATTGCTGGACAGGTTTCCTTGGGAATCAGTGATGGAGTTCTTTAATTTCCCAAAGTGTTCAGCTGCAGAGATTCACTCCAACATATTCCTTTGTAGTTCAGGGTGCAGAGAATGCAGTGTGCCAGAATCCCTTCTCTGGGACCTCAGAGGAACTCAAAATTAACCCGCTTCTTTCATATGTGGGATGCTTTTGTAGACTTTAAGAAGAAAAATGAGTGGTTGAATTTTACAGGCATTTTATTGATTTGATTTATATGCTGCCCTTCTTGTCATCCAGAATATTCAAGGCATCATCCCTTTCATCTCCAAGCCTTGTAATCCCATCAATACTTGAGGTCCTAACTCTAGCCAAACCCCATTGCAACCCTTCAGCCAATGGTCGCTGCATGCACCTGCTATAGCAACTAGGCATTTTAGGGTCATATTCAACCAGCTAGGCAAATATTTTCCAGATATTCTTTGTTTCCTCCCAAGTATTATAGAAAATTGAGTTTAACAATGTGTGGCTTTTCACATTTCATCAAAACCGTCAGCTTGACCAGCAAAATCCATCAAGCAAACCATCCTTCCTCCTTCAAAAGGCAGCCTTGGCCACAATTCTCTCCCTGGCCTAATTTGGCAACCTCTTCCGAGGCAAATCCTAGACTGCCACAGCGGCCACCGGAATACCTCAGCCCACAATAATGCTGCCATCTCCTCTTTTCACTCCAAGTGACCCTGTTTTCCTTTGCATCGCAATTCTTCTTCCTTGTCCTCTTTGCTAGATCCCTGCCTTTCCCATGAATCATCCTCTCAGTCAGGATCCCCAAATGCCAAGTGGTCATTAGAGGGCGCAGAATGCACCCAACTATTTTCCTTACCGTGTTTTCCTAAAAATAAGACTTTGTCTTATATCTTTTTTGAACCCCGAAATAAGCACTTGGCCTTATTTTCAGGGAGGTCTTATTATTTTGGGGCGCATGGGGTAAGATGAGGCTCCTCTTGCCGTTTTACCTGATTTCCAGCTCTGTCTCCCTAACCCTAAGTAGAGGAAATGGCGGGGACTGGCTGCGCATGCGTTTAAATATTTTCGGGGATGGCTTATTTTCAGGGAGGACTTATTTTGGGGGAGGGGCTTATTTTAGTGCAAGCGCTCAAAAGCCCGATTGGGCTTACTATCAGGGGATGTCTTATTTTCAGGAAAACATGGTAGTAAGGCTAAAAGTTGGGGGGGGGTGGTCACTATTCAAAGTCTAGGGCACATAGATGTCTTCGCCATATTAAAAGCCCTGCCTTGCTTGCTGAGCATTCCACAAGTCTTTCTCCTGACTGGTTGAAAGAGCAGCTGACAGAATCAGGCCTTTTGTGAGGTACAGTCTCAGTTGCTAGGATACCTAGAGCTGCAGTTAAACAAATGCCCCAGTCCTGACTTAATGCAAGGGCCCATCGTGAGTGGGAGCTGCGTGAAGATCCCGATTGAGCCTGGTGTGACTGTCCCAAAACAGCAGCTGGGCATTCTTCGCAAAGAGGCTGAGACGTCTCAGCCTCTGGTAATTGAGGAAAAGGAAGGAACTGGCCATCTGGATCAAATTCTTAACCTGTTTTGCTTCTCCCTGAAAGTAAAGGAACCTGTTGGACGCAAAGCCTATGGCAGGCATTGAGGAGGGATTTATTATTGGGGGACAGTATGCCGAGGTGGTGGAACAACTGCCAGGGTCTGGATAGGATTAAGGAAGACAGGTTGTTGAGAACGGGATAGAGCACCCGGAAAATATACATGTGCAAATGGGCAAATGGGTCGTACTAAGTAGGTACTGAAAAAAAAAATATTTCTGCAAAAATCACTTCAGCCATTTTGCACCATATTCTTTAGCCATATTGCACATATTCTTCATTTTCTTGAGTACCATCTTTCTTTTAGGTATCTTTAGGATGACTGTAGGGTTGGGTGATTGCTGCATGCAGTCACCCAAAATCATCATTCAGATTTTGTGGATTCCTGTTTTCCCAGTCACAAAACAAATCATAACATATATTTGGAAGTAGACAAGGTTTTCTATAGAAAGGAAGTAGCAACTGGCTTTTGCATTGTTCATAAAAGCAGAACATGCTCCCCTTTTCCCCGCTTTAAACCCAATTGTTAGTATCCTTCCTTGTAGGAAATATTGGGATAATCCACTCCTCATCATTTCAGCATCTGGAGAGTACAAGATCCATTCAAGAAGCTTTACGTCTTTTAGTTTAGAGGTACATTTGTCTGAGAACAGACTATTTTTTCAACAGGAACATAGCTGTCATGGAAATAACTGTATACCTTTTCCTTTTTAGTAAACCTGAAAGCACTGTCTCATATATTCATATAATCATTTCTGCATACCTACTTTTGATCCACATTCCTCTCCATAAAGCTGTTCCATCCAAGCAGCTGCAGCAAATCTCAAAAATGATTCCTCCTGTTTATTCTAGATCTTGTTGCAAGTCCACCTGTACAGCTTAAACAAAACTCCCACATTTTTCCTTTTGACATCTGCAGGAACTTCAATAGCCCTTTACATAATTGATTAATCTAAAATATTTTGAAAGGGGATTAAAATGTGACAAAGAAGATATTTCACAGTCTGTTTGTTGTCAAAAATAAACCATGGGATCAGTTCAGTGTCCCATGCAAAACTAGAAATTTTAATTAAATAAGCCATGAATATGCAATAGTTATATAAAACTGATTTTGGTTTAAGAATGCGTCTTCCCCAATATATATATAGAGTTCCTTTACTTGTAATATTTGTTCATTAAAGGGGGATGTTCAGCAAGTATAGTGTTTTGTGAATAGCTATTAAGGGTAGAAAAGATCTATCCTCCTTTATACCTAGTTGTAGTAATTCATGTTTTGCAAACCGGACTTTTCCAGTTATGGTTCTGTTTGTGTGTAATAGGTAGTTTGAGCCAGAATTTATTCTGATAAATTAAATCAAGCTAAAATGTAATCTATAGCTTTAATAGCAAGAACTGGGCTGTCCCTTAAAAGCGTATTTGGATTCATCAGTAATCTGCATTATAACAATATTCCATTAAAGTGTATATCAAACATGGAAATGATCTCTGTTGCTCTTAAACCTTCACAAGGATTCTGAAGATATAAGTTTGGCCTATGCAGATCATACACATATGCAAAGTCTTTCACAATCAGGATTCTGTACTTTGTAGATTTCTTAATAGTTGAGTTTTCTATATAAATAAGGTTTCCAAAATTGCTGTTTTTCCTAACAGGCACAATAATTATGCCACAGACAGATAAACAAGTATGTATTCCTCCAGAGCTTCCAGATTTGCTGAAGCAGTTTACAAAAGCTGCTATTCGAACTCAGCCTCCAGACCTGATTCAATGGTCTTCTGAGTAAGTTGAATGTTTTTGCCAACTTCAGTATCATGGTTATTTAAAAGTTACTCAAGCCTAAATTGTATCTGTTATAGTATCTTGTATGTCATTTTTATATGTCCTGCATTTATTATTCTCTCTCTCTCAATCTCCCTCTCCTACCCCCCTCACACACACAAAACACACACTATCATATATTGTACACTTCTAGAATCTAGATACTTACTTAGCATATACAGTACTATGCTGTAATTTTCAGATATACACTCCCTACTGCATCATACAATTTAACATTTGCTATGCATCATTAAGTCTTTAAATCAACAACATAATTTATAACATATAACAATTCAGACATTCGCATCCCCAAAGGGTACACTTACAATATCATCACAGATATTCTTTACATTTTTACTCGTAAACAAACTAAAGAGATATTTTAATACAGAATCATTTGCTATCCATGTATTTATTATCAAACATGTTTTACTTCTTTTTTCATTGTTTTTTTAATTCATTCAGCAACCAGCTTCCAACTAACTCATTGGTGTATAATATCACAATTTGTACAGAATAGTGTTTGAACGTGCTTGTGATAAAATTGGACTTTGGTTGTGCTTGTGGTACACACTAGGTAAAATATTCCAAAAACAGACCAATATTTTGTTTGTACTATTAGCAGGGAATGCTGAATGTTGCATAAGGCTGTTAACCTACTTATTCCTTTTTTATTGTTACATTTTAAAATGTGTTCTGAATTCTCTATGGAATTTAAAAAGAAGCTGAGTTGTATTACTTTTCTCAAAAAGCAAAAAAGAAATAATAGCTCAAATTATTTGGAACTTATAAAAATCAGTTATGAATATATTTATTTGAGTATCAGTTATATTCATGTCAGTTTATTCGAGTATACAGTACTGGGGATTAGGGCTTTATAAGGCAACAAAAATTCTGATACAAGCCATTTATATTCCAGACTTTTCTTCCTAAAATTATTTTACTATGCTGAAAATCTCATGGGCAGCCTGAGTGTCTCTTGAAAAATGTCCTCACAAGATTGTGGTAGAGAAGCACCTATATGATACAAGGGGTTGCTACTGGAAAGAAACATATTTTCCTCCCCCTGCTTTACTCAATAAATACAGAGAAGCCTCAAGTTTTTGAATATTGCCATTTGCATTTTTGGAAGTGCCTTTCCATATTTTCAGATATATTTGTTAACATGATGATTCCTGCATCATGTAAAAAACATCTTTAAAGAGAAAATCTTGATTGGAAAAGATAAAACAAGGCAGAACTCATGCTTCTGTCTCCCAATGCCACCATTCCAATCCAAATCTCTCACATTTCTACATAATGTAACTTTGGAAGAAAATAACAATCCAGGAGATTTTACAGCGCACACCATACTTTTGCGGGGGTGGGGGGTTCCCTCAATTTCAGTGACCTTTATTTTGTAGTGTTTTATCACCAGTAATTTTAATGTTTTTTCATATAATTCAATTTTCTTGAAGTACTTGATCTCTTCTACATTATTGGGTGCATTTATAATGTACAAATAATCCTTCGTGTCTTTTATCACATTATTATCCATAGCAGCATCAATACTTTCAGACCATGTTCTTTTGTTAAAATATGTACTGTTTATATTCACAATTTGTAAGTCACCAATCAAACTTCACTGAGATTTTTTTTTATTATAGCAAAATAAACAATCTTCACACTAAGAAACACAAAAACTAGCATGTCGAACCTGATGCAAAAGATTTGAAATAAAAATAATAATTTTAATGTCAACTTAATTACAAATAAGTGGAAGCTTTTGTGTGTCTAAGCAACTAATCAGACAATGTCTCACACATATTTATGCTAAGAGCTGTTGATAAAAGGAAAACACCTATTTTGTCTTTGTGTCCAGTTATTTTAATGCCATGGCCCGTGGAGAGGCTCCTCCTGTAAGAGAACGAACAGATCGAGTGCCTTTATCAAATTATGCAGAGCTTACTCCAGAGCTCTTGAAGGTCTTACACCAGAGAGTAAGAAATATCTACTTTCCATTTAGGGGCAAGAACATAAGATATTTGAGTGTTTGTGTGTACATGCGTCCAATTACTTTGTGTCTTTTGTTTTTGTTTTTTTAATGAATTTGATTCACCTGCTTTAAAATTAATTTTAGGTGCATTGCCTTTCTTATATACATAGCAATAGCAATAGCACCTCTATTTATATACCTCTTTACAGTGTTTTACAGCCCTCTCTAAGCGGTTTACAGAGTCAACCTATTGCCCCCAACAATCTGGGTCCTCATTGTACCCACCTCGGAAGGCTGGAAAGCTGAGTCAGCCTTGAGCCTGAGGAGATTTGAATTGCCAAACTGCTAGTAGTCGGCAGTCAGCAGAAGTAGCCTGCAGTACTGCACTCTAACCACTGAGCCACCAAGGCTCTTACATACTACGTAATATAGAAGAAGTTCTGAAACCATTGCCAAAGGATTAAATAATAGTTCATATTTTAAATATTATTTTAAAAATTTCACAGAGTTCATTAACATTTGTTTAATATCATCTTGTGCAGCTTTTAATATACAGTACAGAAAGAAATTCTTTTTGCAATTTCCAATTTTGAAAAAGGAAATACATATGAGAACTCACCAAAATTATATAACAACTTCATAGGGGTTAGCAGCTGATATATAAAACTTGATTATAAGTACCTGAAAGAAATGTAGGAAGGCAGCATTCTAATGTTCTGGGCATCACATGGGTAGATTCAAAGATCAGTACAGATGATCTGTACCAGGGGTGGGTTGTACATATCTTTACTACCGGTTCGCAATGTGGCCGTGCTCACACCCATGCTTCGCTTGCTCAAATGCAAGTCATCACTTCCTGATGACATTGGGGTCGGTGGGCGGAGCTTCCCGCCAGTTTTACTACCGGTTCTTGTGAACCAATCCAAACCGGGGGGAACCCACCACTGATCTGTACTCATTTACAGTTTGGGATTGATTTGGATCACACATATATGTGATAAAAGAAAAAAAAACCCTGTTAGATGAGACAATGAATCTGGAAATGTTGACCTCAATACATGCAACCAATATAATTTTTAACTTATTTTTACATTGAATCATAAATAATTCTAGCAATTGTATGAGAAGTTATAAGTGCAGGTAGTCCTTGACTTACAACAGTTCATTTAGTGATCATTCAAAGTTACAATAGCACCGAAAAAAGTGACTTACGACCGTTTTCACATGTACATTACCATTGCAGCATCCCTGTGGTCATGTGATCAAGTCAGATGCTTGGCAACTACCTCATATTTCTGACAGTTGCAGTCTCTTGGGGTTATGTGATCACCTTTGACAATCTTCTGACAAACAGAGTCAATGGGGAAGCCAGATTAATTTAATAGCCACTTTACTAATTTAAGAACTGCAGTGGTTCAATTAATAGCCATGGCAGGAAAAGTTGTAAAATGGGGCAAAACTCACTTAAAAAATGTTTCACTTAGCAAGAGAAATTTTGGGCTCAATTGTGGTCGTACATTGAGGACTAACTGTACAATAAAACCTAATGGATTCTCAGGTAGTGAATTTTAGATGCAATAGACAAAATTTCTGTTTGGACATCTCATCTGAAATAATGGATATCGCATTCAAAGTAGTCCAGTGAGGACATTAATTTTACCTTAATTTTATGACATCTGCAGCTACTTAAATCATTTACAGAAGTTTATACCACTTTCATAATGATATCATCACAAAAATTGTGTAACCAGATGCAAATCACATTCTTGGGAAATAATGGACATTTGGGAATACCAGACATCTTCTACATCCAACTAATCCATTTAAAGTTTTGCTGGACTTCATCTATACTCACTCATCTGACTGCCTGAACGTTGTTCTTTTTGTAGATATTTCTGGAACAAGGAATTTGTTCCCTTTACACATATTTTGGGAGAGAAAAGAGAAATAATGCCTGAAGCATTTTGTGTATATCTATGGCCTCCTGGTTTCTAAATCCTATGCTAATGTGCATGTATCAATCTGTTTACTATTTGGTTAATTTGGTTAATTTCTTCTTGGAGGTTGTAGATAGCTTTCAGAGTGGACAATTCATTCAAAATCCCAATGTTCAGTCATAAAGGTCCTTCCTAGAAAACTATGTAGTGCATGTGTATCACTATAGCATGTGGAAACGCATATGATTCATCCTGAACAAATCTGGAACTTTTTAAAATTCTGGAAGGTTTGCAAGGCTGGGAGATGAACTTATGTATTTATTTGCTACAATACATAATTGAAGGCTGTGATTCTTATTGAAAACTACCACTGTTGCTTGATATTTTACCAAAAATATACACCCAAAATTAAAACCAGCATTGTTAGTAATAATTACACATATAATTAAAAAGTAAAAGCTGGTTTTAAAAAACAAGATTTTAAACCAAAGAAATGTGTCTCCGAAAGAACTGGGATTTTCCAAGTTTATTTATTTTATTTATTTATTGGAATTTGTCAAACAAAAATGAGAACAAGAACGAGACAATAAAAATACAATGACAGAGACAATAGGCACATTAGTGCACTTATGCACCCCCCCCACTACTGACCAGTTAAATATGAAGTAAGGTCCATGGAAGTCAATTTGTGAAATGAGTTCAGAGCCACTGTAGGAAAATTCTCCTTAGGATGTTTTCTGTGAATAAGGGAGGAGCCTCCTAAAACAAATGTTCTCCCAAGTCTTTTGAACCTGAAACCTATAAGATTTAAAGATAATAAACAGCATATACTTTGCCCTTGTCCCAAAATCTGTTGTAATATTTTTAGCATTGATATAATGCCGTCTTTGTAATTCTCCCAAAGACCAACTTGAGAGCAATATCAATTCCAATTTTTACCAGCTCCAGCTCCATGTAAAGAATACTACAATAGTTAATTTTCAAGCTAGCAACATGAGGATCACCATTCTAAAGTCATTTTCTTTTCAGAAGGGATATGGTTGTTATTTCGACCACAGCTGATCAAAAATCCCTGGGCTGTTGCTTCTATCTGAGAAACCAAAGATGCAAATTCAAAAGTGCTTCCATCCTGTCTACTTATTCCTTAGAAGAAAACATGGCACCATTCAAAACAGGGACATCTCCTCTCAGTATCATATTTCATTTTTCTTCTTGTTTTTGGTACATACATTGAAATCCATGCCCCAGCAAAAGAGAGGGTCTAGGAGGTATATCTCAAATGCTGAAATAGCTTTTGAGATCATACCTCAATTGATTCGTTTCATTTCGTTGGATGAAAAGTACTGATCCCTCTGCTTATTTTCAATTTGGGGCCATATTCTGAATGGGCTCTCCTCCAGGCATGGGTGTCAATGAAGCTAAGTCTTGACAAAGAAATGAGATACATTATGACTTAGTACATTATGTGGCGACCACTCTCATTTTGCGCATTATGGTATTTCGGTCCCATTCTTTGCTTCAAAACAGTAATAAGACAATTGCAAAAGTGATCAATGGTTACACATACATCCCAATTTCCTTAACAATACCTCAGTTCTGCTATTCTTACAATGCATTTTGAAAACCTTAAGAAATGCTTGCAACTATAAACCCACATTAATTTCTTCACTTACAATGGCTGTTATTTCTTTTCAGGTGGGTGGGAGGCTAATCATCCATGTTGATGAACTAGCTCAGATGTGGAAGGTGCTGAATCTCCCTACAGATTTATTTGAAAGTATCATGAATGTTGGACGTTTTACTGAAGAAATTGAATGGCTCAAGTTTTTAGCTCTGGCCTGTAGCTCTCTTGGAGTTGTAAGCTTATTTTTTTTAGTTGTTTCCTTTTCTTTTGATGTCTAGCATGTTTGCAGTATTTAAATTTTCGGTAGGTGATTTGACTGTTCTTTATAGTGTAACAAATCATACATCATTAAGATTTTTAAACACTCTTTCCTGAAACTGCTTGTCCAATATTACTTAGCATTTTAGATTTAGTCAATAGTCAGGACACTTTAGAAGAGTCATGTTAATCTATAGAAACCAAAAAATCAAAATGATTTTCTGATTAACACATCTTATTAACAAACATTTACTTTAGTGAGCTACAGCTCACTGCACCAGCTGCATGGAATGGCTAAACAGATGTAGGATTTAAATTAAGATGAGGGGAGTGAGTGGAAGATAGGTTGTTTTTGCAGATGTATGTGACATGTGAGACAGTTTACAAATATCTCCCCATCATCTTATCCTGATTTAAATTCTAAAGTCATTCCATGAATCTAATGAAGTAAACTTTCGTCAAGAAAGCTTATGCCTTTTAATAACATTTGTTAATCTGAAAAAATTCTGACCAAAATCAGGAGGGGATAATAACCTAGTCTGGAAAAAAAATGAAATCAGACCTCCCTTGGTGAGGTTATTCAGATTGCCCAGAGCTTCTTCTATCAAGATTCTCAATTTTAATAAGAATTTGGTACTGAAGATCTGTTGTAAATATGAAAAATCTTAGAAGCTATACGAATTTCCAAACCTCATTTATAGTGAATTAATTGTGAATTTTGTGTGTGGGTGTGCATATTAATATAAAGATATTTAAAATTAAATTGCATCCCTGAGCTTCCTATGATGGTATCTATTAGTTTCTCCCAATCATTTTTTTACCTGTATCTTGTTTACACAACACTGTCCTTTATTTTCACAATAACGCTGTTAACAGAATCCCTAACTCATTTTGCTGGCATATTTGGATCATGGTGTTGGATCTCTTTGGCGGTATTAGAGGAGATGGGCAGGCAGGGGATTGGATACTTGGAAATGCATACTTGCCATTTCACTATGGTGGATGTAGCCAACCAGAAAAAAACCAAAAACAAATGAAAAGCACCAAGGAAATATCTAATGCCAAAAGCTTCATAATTATACACTCCATTCTAGCCCTGCCTAACCTATCACAGAATTTTGAATTCCCAAGGTATTTTTTAAAGGATAGTTGAGTTACACATGTGATGACTACTCGCTCAGTTACTAATACTAATAAACGTCATATCCTTTCTCTTTTTGAAAACAGACTATTGCAAAAACTCTGAAGATAATATGCGAAGTTTTATCTAACGAGAATGAAAGTGGTCCAGCTCGTATACCTTTCAGTACTTTCCAGTTTCTCTACACTTACATTGCGGAAGTGGATGGAGAAATCTCCGCATCTCATGTCAGTCGAATGCTGAATTATATTGAACAAGAGATGTAAGTAATACTGATACATAAGGTAAATGTCAAAGAGATGTAGCTTATGTTAGCAATAGCAGCCAACCAACATAAATGTGCAGTAGATGGAATAGGTTTCAGGAGAGTACATATAGCTAAGTTATATAGCAAATTCATTTACAGGCTTGTACATAGAAATTTCACACATTGATTTGACTAATGTTAAGTAGGTTCACAAATTCTTCCTGAAATCCTATTTCATTTATTTAAATAGGAAATAACTGTATAGACCAGTGCCCTCCAACCTTTTGGGCACAGGGACTAGGATTGAAGGGGGTATGATTTTGTGCACTGCCTGCGTCCCACAGATGGGGCTTTGCTTGCTTGTGAGGCCCAGTTTCTGGCATGCCGTGCCCCGGTGCTGGTCCATGGCCTGGGGGTTGGCAACCCCTGGTATAGACTACTTCTTCTAACTGAGGTGCAGATCCATTTTTGAATGTTACTCAATAACTTGGGGAACTCTGAGCAAATCTTTTACCCCACATTTAATGCATTGGTATTCAGTGTTGGTTTTCAGCTACGCTTGTCAACTAGTGCCAATCCAATTAACTTTTCCTCTAACTTTCAAATTTGCTCCAAAGGTTTGGAGGACTTCCCCATAACAGGAGGAGGGCATGGAAGGAGAGAGGAAATAAAGGGCCCAGGGAAAGTGAGGCCCCATTCTGTAAGCAAGAGTTAGAATGAACAGTCATCTGCAATGCAAGCAAGAATTCTATCATTACACTTTCTAAAACTGTTTTTGAACTTTTTAAATCTGGCTTGATACACAACAATGATGTTATCTAGACAGGTCTCAGTTTAGGAGATGATAGAGAGATATAGAATTTGCTACTGCTTGTCTACAGCTAAAGAGTCAAATATTCTTAGATGACCTATGCTTAATGTAGTTATAAAATCAGTGTCCTGATACTAAATTTAATTACCTTGCTAGTTCCTAAGAAATTTTACAAAATCCCTTCCAACAATCCATAGCCCAAAAAATATGGGTATGTATTTAAGAACTCATAATCAGAAACTAAGAGAGAGGAATAGAGAGGAGATGGTTTCCACGCAGATTATCATGAAGTTTATATGGTTGTAATTTAAAGAAAAATAGGGGAAGCGAAGACTTAGAGGATGCCAAAGACTGATCAGGGCAAAACCTACCTTGATTATCATTTCTGCCTGATTTAAAATAAAAAACAAAAAACCTGGAATCAAAACAGTACAGAAAGAACAAGGATGTTGCTACAACTTT